>NC_090025.1:20756794-21120544 GCF_037176765.1 Anolis sagrei
TTTTCTATGCAGATTGTTTATTGAGGTTTGGTGACAACAGACACAAATAAATTCCTGCATACTTTGTGAGTGCACCTCACCATGATGCGTAGATTAGAGAGAGGAAAGGACACAAATCCATTTCATGATCAAATTGGATGATACAATTAAATACATAGGATTTGCCTGCAGTTAAAAAACCAAGATTGATCACCAGCAAGACTTTTTAAGCATTCAGGGTTGCTGTTTCCAACTTTTCCCCTCCAATTGTCTGGTGATTCCATCAACACAAAGTGTAACGAGCCACTGGTGTGTTTTAGAGAGAAAAGGCTGGAGAAGGTTACATTTGACAAAGTGACTGCTGGAACTGTGTAGCTGAGGAACAAATCAACCGGGTCAGGAAGATCATAGCAGTGACATTCAAACTTCTGTTCATGATTGTTATCTGGTTCGGTCTATAGAATCCCATGTGATGGTACTGAATGCCATTCCAGCCTGTTTTATCTGGGCATATTATCACAATTATGTGTAGTCTGCTCCTGGACTGTGCATTCAGTGGAAGAATAAGATCACAGGTAGATGCTAGCATTGCCCCCAGGAAATGTAAGCCAGGTGCACCAGGAAGAGAATTCCTGGGAGTGGCTATGAGGAGTGGTGGTGAAATGTTGGAGAACACAACTAGCCTGTCTTTCAGCTCCTCTCTGATGTGAAATGGAGAGTGTTTTCCAGTTGCCAGTTGGACTAAGGGTGCAATTACAGTGTAGAATTAATTCAGTCTGACACCACTTTCACTGCCATGGCTCAATGATATGGAATCCTGGGATTTGTACCTTGGTGAGACACCAGCGCTCTTGGGCAGAGAAGGCTACAACTCCCATGATACCATAGCATTGAGTTATGGCAGTTAAAGTGGTGTCAAACTGCATTAATTCTACAGTGGAGATACAACCTAAGATTCATCTGACCATCTTGAAAGCTTCTGTGTAAGGGTTGAGAGGGTCCCCATCTTGTCATTTGCTTCTATTTGGCCAGCTCTTTTCCAGAGGACGTACCTTCCAACTCTCCTGAATTGGCAGGAACAGTCCCAATTCATCTTCTGACACCTCATTTGATTAACTGCTTTTAATAATAATAATAATAATAATAATAATAATAATAATAATAATAACTTTATTCATATTCTGCTCTATCTCCATGAAGGAACTCAGGGCAGATTCCAAACATGAAAGGCAAACATTAAATGCCCGAATACAACAACAATACATTGAAACTAACAAAATTTAAACAACCCAACATATAAACATGAATTATAACTTAAGAAACTAAAATTAAATAAAAACACAGCCTGTTAACAGGCTTAAGACAAAACATTAACATTTAAAATGTTCCAGAGCCTTACTGCAAATGGCAGAACTGCTAGGAACAGTGGTGGAGTAAAGGAGAAGGAGCTTCGTATTCCCAATTTGTGGGTATATAGTAGATAACTGTGAAATTCAGAGCTTAGAACTAACTCATTTTTGCAGTTACTGAGGTTGATCACAGGATTTATCTGTTCTCAAACAATTATAGTAATTTGATATCACTCCAGATCTGTATCCTGGAATCTGCAGGCTGGTGAGGGCCTTAGAAAACATTCCCATGAATCACAGAATTAAGAGTTTTCAAACAGGGATTACATAAATTACAAATCCTAGGATTCTATAGCCAGGAGTGCTACCAGTTTAAAGTGGTATTTATTTGTGATAATTTGGATATACCCTAAATTAGCTTACAATGGCAAGATAATGGCAGTTTAACACAGAGCACCAGCATCTTCATTATAGTATAATTTTTAGTTATTTTTACAGCATTTTTATAGTTCTGGAGGTGTTTCCTCATAAGTGGAAGAAGAACCTATAATTAGTTGCAGGTTGTTTCATGCTATGTCTTGTGCTCTGTTGTGGAAGTTGATAGCTCAGCAATATATAGATAGGGGAGCTTTTTATACCACATAGTAGCATTCTGATGTTTTAAAAAAAGAACTAAATGTAATTATTTTAGATGTTTTTTGTAATGAGTTGTTTCTATATATGCAACTGAAATGGTAACCAGTTGCTTTGAGACCAACTGTACCCATTTCCAGGTTCCGTGACAAAGGAACTTTCCATGCTCTGGAACAAACTTTTTTTACTAGAGTTTAAGGTACCACAAAGATAAAGGAATATATATCTGCTTCTTTTATAAATCAGTGTAAAAAGAGCCTTTTGTCACCTTAATTGATTCTGAAAACAGCCATTTATTTTGACAGTAAGCTTTTCATGTGACCCCATACATCCTGTTTAAAATTAAAGAGATAGACATCTATTTTCTATGACTCACCCCACCCATACCCCATGGATCTTTTCAAAAGCATATAACTCTATGAATCATTTCAGGTAAAGCTCAGTTTTGCTAAAGGCAGCTTTGTCGTTTTCCTTTTTGAATGGGTGGCCATTATATAAGATGTGTGTATTGTTGAAAAAGTTTTTGGTCTTAGAATAAGAGGTATGTCTCGTTTTACGCTTGCCTTTTTGTATCCCAGCGTTTATCTACATTGTGCGAGGGTTATCCGGAAAGTAAGGTTACAAGATTTTTTAAAAATACAAAGAATGAATATATTTCAATAAAACTTACATGGATTATAGCATAAATATTACATTATTTTTCCACATAATCACCATTCCGTTCAATACATTTTGTCATCAGTGGGACGAGATTTTTGATGCCTGTGTCATAGAAGTCTCCCTCTGCCTTTTTCAGCCAGTTCGTCATTGCGATTTTCACCTCATCGTCATTGGAAAAGTGTTTTCCATCAAGGTGTTCATTCAGTTTTAGTGAACAGATGATAGTCACTGTGTGCGACATCGGGGCTGTGAGAGGGGTGGCTTAAAACATCCCAACCAAATGACGTCAACAACTCTTGCGTTACATGAGTGGTGTGCGGATGTGCATTGTCAGGAAGAAGATAGACAGGAGGGAAACAGAATGAGAACACTACTCTCTAATCTTCACCACAATGAGCTACTGATGACTGGCACTGCTCGTTCGCTTCCGCTGGCTTCCTGCTATATAGCAGTGATATCAATTTTCCCCACAAAAATTCCCCATGAGAGCTACATGCCTTGTAGCCTCTGTTGCGCCAGATCCACTGGCTGCCAATTAGCTTCCAAGCACAATTCAAAGTGTTGGTGTTAAC
This sequence comes from Anolis sagrei, assembly GCF_037176765.1. NCBI lineage: Eukaryota > Metazoa > Chordata > Lepidosauria > Squamata > Anolidae > Anolis > Anolis sagrei. The sequence continues at coordinate 20,759,988 of NC_090025.1, forward strand.
CTATAAATCCCTAAATGACTCTGGCCCAGTTTACCTGTCCGAACGGATTCTCCCCTATAAACCATCAAGATTGTTAAGATCTTCTGGAGGGGCCCTGCTCTCGGTTCCACCAGCCTCGCAATCGCGTCTGGTGGGGACGAGGGACAGGGCCTTCTCAGTGGTGGCCCCTTGGCTCTGGAACTCTCTCCCATTGGAGATTAGAACTGCCCCTTCTCTCCTGACTTTTAGAAAACAGGTGAAAACCTGGCTCTGGAAACTGGCATTTGACGAGTGAGTTAATAACTCGTGACTACACGGACGGATGGTGATGAACTACGATTTCATTTTGACGACTTGACCTATGTAATTATATGATTGTATTTTAGTATTTTAATGTTTTTAGTGTATTTTGGGATATGATGTTTTAAACGATTGTCTGTGATACTGTTGTTGTGAACTGGCCTGAGTCCCTCTGCGGAGGTGAGAAGACCGGAATATAAAAGTTCTAAATAAATAAAATAATAAATAACCTTACTTTCTGGGTAACCCTCATAGAATTAATGCAGTTTGACACCACTTTAACTGTGACAGCTCAATGCTATGGAAATGTGGCAGATGTAATTTTACAAGGTGTTTAACCTTCTCTTCCAAAGAGTGTTGGTACCTTACCAAGCTACAAATCCCTGGATTCCCTAGCATTGAGCTGTAGTAGTTAAAGTGGTGTCAAACTGCATTAATTTTACAGGCTTCTGTGTCAACTATATTCCATTGTCTCACCCTATCTACACTGTCATATAATAAGTTAGAAGCTGCGTTATTGTATAGTCAGTGTAGACTCATATAATGCAGTTCGATGCAGTTAAACTGCATTATATGAGTCTACACTGACCATATAATACATGGCAATGTAGGTAGAGTCTGAGGTTTATGGGAATTTCAATAATGCATGTATTTTTTTATTAATATTCCAAACTAGAAATACTTCTACATAGTTACTTTATGGGTACAGCCTCTGGGGTATGAAATCCCTAATGAGCAATTAAGATTTTTAAAAAAATTATAAATGATGACCTTTGGCAATTGTAAAAAAAAAATCAAATTTCTGAGGTTTGATTAAAGGCTTTTTGAATGTCACCTGTCAATTACAATTATGTATGTCCTATTGTCCTCCCTGTGTGGCAACCAATAAGAAAATGCCTGTTTCCCCCTGGCTTGGCGACCTTCACGGAATAAATATGTATAATCAAAACCTTCCTTTGTAATGATTGCAATGCTTTCCAATTTGAAATTCTATCTATCCAATTACCGAAGCTTGCAGTGAATGATTTTTTAAAAACTCTCTCTCTTGGTGGCTCCCGTTTTAATTATAATCTGCATTTTGAAGAGCTCAGCCGTCATTCTGCCAGGCATATTATACTGTGCATAAAACGACACAGAATGGTGGAACTCATCTTTAGCCAAATGATACCTTTGTTGAACAATAATAAGTCCCACTCTTTAATGGAAATCCTTTTCCAATTTGCATTGCTGAAAACACATAACAAATGTGCTGTCGGAGGAAAATGGCATTGAGTTAAACAAAATTGACTGGGCAGGTGTGATGGGTAAAAAGGTGAAAACACACAGAGATTTCTTTTCAGGCAGGAAAATATTTAAATACATCTGAATCTGTAGGAAAGAAAACAAACAGACAAGAGAGATTTGGGTGCAAAAAAATTAATTAAAATGGAAATCTTTGGGATATTGTATTGTCGAAGGCTTTCATGGCCAGAATCACTGGGTTGTTGTAGGTTTTTTCGGGCTATATGGCCATGTTCTAGAGGCATTCTCTCCTGACCTTTCACCTGCATCTATGGCAAGCATCCTAAGAGGCAGTGAGGTCCTACAACAGCCCTTTGGGATATTTTCAGAATATATGCTTTCCATAAAGTAACTGTAGAGGTATATCCAGTTTGGATTTCTAGTAGGATGCTGTTGAAACAGGAGGGAACAGAAGAATTGGAGCAGAAAGTTACAACAAAAAATGGAGCAGGAGATTAGAATAAGAGAATTATAGTGTTTGGAAGAACCCATAAGGGCCATCCAGTCCAACCTTCTGCCATAGGATCAAAGCACACCTGACAGATGACTATCCAGACTCTGCTTAAAAACCTTCAGAGAAGGAGACTCCATCAAGCTCCCAGGCATCATATTGCATTGCTGAAAAGCTCTTACCATCAGTAAGTTCTTCCTAATGTTTAGGTGCAATCTCTTTTGCCGCACCACTGTTGCAAATGAAGAGTCCACACACTTTGGGTTAACTAAGGGCAAATTTTATTATCATTACCTAATTAGAAATCAACCCTCCCAATACAATGCAATTACTTAATGCAATCAGAACCTGGCCATGAACTTGGCATTAAGCTTGATATGGGGTAATTCTGTTCCCAGAATTATTCCTGTCATATTTCCAGTTCTCCAGGCCACTCTATTTTCCCTTGCCCTCTTTTATTTACATCATAGGGCCAGGTTACAGTTGCTAGCCTACCAAAATGGGCACCTTAGTTATGCACTGTATTCCTGAACCAAGGAGGGTGGTATGCCAGCCGTGGCTCTGCCCTCCCCAAAGGTAGTCCCAGGGGGACTACTTTTAGCCATGCCTCTTCATGGTGGAGGTGACAAGAACCTTCAGAAAGGTCCTGCAGTTTAAATCCATTGCTTCATTGTGTCCTAGTTAATGGAGCAGCAGAAAACAAGCTTGCCTCATCCTCAATGTGAAATATTTGAACATGTGTATCATGTTCCTTCTCAATCCATTTCTCCAAGATAAGCATATCCAGCTCCCTCAGCAATTTGTTAGAGGGTTTGATTTTCAGAACGTTGATAATTTTGGTTGCCCTTCTCTAGACATGTTCCCGCTTGTCAATATCCTTCTTGAATTGCAGCATCCAGAACTGGACACAGAATTATTCCAGGTGAGGTCTGATCAAAGCGGAATAGAGTGGAACTATAACTTCCCTCAGCCTAAACATGATGCTTCTGTTGATGCAGCCTAGAATCACATTGGCTTTTTCCACTGCCACATCACATTCTTGATTCATGTCCAGTTTGTAGTCTACTAAGATTCCAAAAAACGTTGGTGACAATAAGAAAAATGTTTCTTCTCTCTTTGTTCCAATCAATCCTGGCTACAAGAAGGGCATGGAGGATTTGTAGATCATTACTGAGAGCCATTAAAGCTTGAGATTTGTTGGCTATAGTGCAACTCTAGCATAAAATTATAGTATCTGGCTCCAAGCCAGTTACAAGGAATGTAGATCTGAGAAATAGTATCTTAGTGCTGCTTAGTGCTCATTGGAAGACGTTAAATGGAAATACAATAAAATTACATGATAGCAATACTGTCAGACATCCGCAAAAAAGTTTGCTGGAGTTAGGTGCTCAGGGCCTCTGCAAATCTTTTTTTTAAAAAAATGAATAAAAAGTTGTTCTTTTTACCCAAGACAACTCTATGGTCAACCTCCAACAGAAATTGCCAATAGTCTTGCATTAGAGAACATACAGATTTCTAGAGAGACTTTATTAATCAAATCTGTGAATAATCACATCTGCAATAGTTAAACCCTCAAATGTGGATGGTGAACTGTACTTGGTAGCACAGATACCTTCTAATGATATATTCAGTCCACATGTTCTGGCTGCTTCAAAGACTCTTTCAGCACATAAATCCCATTCAGAATTTGCCAAAAGACATGTGGGACTTGGTTTGCTTTGGCTCAAACTATGGCTGTTCCCTTCCCATTGTTCAAGATCTCTCCTGAGCCTAATATGGCCCAAGAAGACCACTAAAATATGGTGCAAATGCCCTCATTCCTGGTAGAGAGGGTTGAGGAGCATTTGGGCTTCAATTTTTTTTTTTTTGGTAGAGGTGGATCCATACTCCAAAAAATAATGCCTGACTGCTCACTGGGGGGAAGGATATTACAGGCAAAGATGATGTACTTTGGCCACATAATGAGAAGAAAGGAAAGCGTGGAGAAGATAATGATGCTGGGGAAAATGGAAGGAAAAAGGAAGCGGGGCCAACCAAAGGCAAGATGGATGGATAGTATCCTTGAAGTGACTGGCTTGATCACACTGGCATTCGGGCTGTGCCGTTTGGGGTGGCCCTCTTGGAGCTGGGGGTGGCAACAGCGGACAGGGAGCTCTGGCATGGACTGGTCAATGAATTCACAAAGAGTCAGAAGTGATTAAATTAATAAACAACAAAAGGATGTGGGTGTGGTAGGGTGAGTAAGATTCTCTAAGCTCTTTTGGGAGATCAAAGTACCCCACCAGACTTTCACAATTTTCCATGCGTAATACAATGGATGCTTTCTCCATTACACAAAAGAAATGTTAAAAATCATACCAATTTCAGTTCTGATGCAGTTGGATGACCGCAGCTGACTTTTTGAGATTGGTGTTTACAAAATGCGACTTTTTGTGATATAGGTCCTTGGTTTCTGCTGGTTTGTATCACCTATATATTTATTTGTTCTCTTCTTTTTGAGGGATGTTTATATGGCAGTTTTATTTTTATTTTTTTATTTTTTATATATATATTTATATACTGCCCCTCTCAGCCTAGAGTCTCTCAAATATAGTTTGCTAAAATTGTTCCACACCTTTCAGGGCAAAATTTCTCCTTGTGGATGTTTAATTTTTTTTTTAAAAAAATAATGTAATACAAGAATGCTATTTCACATATCAATTGCAGCACTGGAACACTTTAAACAAAAAAGGGGGAAAGGAAGAATGACGCTCTGATGCTTCTAGGGGTGTACCCAGGGCCGTAGCCAGAAAAAAATTTCGGGGAGGGTTGAAAATTTGGGGGAGGGGAGTTTTGAAAATTTCGGGGGGGGGGGTAAAATTTTTTTGGGGAGGAGAGTTGAAACCTGCCTCTTAGGTCACGCTGAAGCAAAGAGCACAGCAGGGGGCAGAGCAGCCTTCAATAGCCTGCAGCTCCGCCCCTGTCAATCACCTCCACCAAGTCTGGCCTCCTTAATGAGAGCATTCAACCCCCCCCCCCAACATGGTTGCTTTGCTACATTGGCTATGGCTGCAAGTAATGACAGTGTGAATAAATTGTCAATATTTGCTTGAGATTGTGCTTGCAGGGAGGGACTCTTAATTTTTTGCGTCTCATAGACTTAGCATAGGGATAAGCCACTGCCAGAAGGGACAGAAAGTTTAATCTATGCTGATGATCGTGCCATTACTGCTCAAGCAGGGAGCTTTGAGATGGTAGAACAGAAGCTTTCCAAAGCTCTAGATGCTCTTACTGCCTATTACAGGGAAAACCAGCTGATCCCCAACCCATCTAAAACACAGACATGTGCTTTTCATCTCAAGAACAGACAAGCATCCTGAGCTCTGAGGATCACCTGGGAAGGAATCCCACTGGAGCATTGCAGCACACCCAAGTACATGGGAGTCACTCTGGACCATGCTCTTACCTACAAGAAGCACTGCCTGAACATCAAGCAAAAAGTGGGTGCTAGAAACAACATCATACGAAAGCTGACTGGCACAACCTGGGGATCACAACCAGATATAGTGAAGACATCTGCCCTTGCACTGTGCTACTCTGCTGCTGAGTACGCATGCCCAGTGTGGAACACATCTCACCACACTAAAACAGCGGATGTGGCCCTTAATGAGACATGCCGCATTATCATGGGGTGCCTGCACCCTAAACCACTGGAGAAATTACACTGCTTAGCCGGTATTGCACCACCTGACATCCACCGGGAAGTAGCAGCCAATAGTGAAAGGACCAAGGCAGTGACATCTCCAGCTCATCCCTTGTTTGGGTGTCAGCCAGCACGTCAACGACTTAAATCTAGAAATAGTTTTCTAAGATCTATAGAGACACTCGCTGGAACACCTCAGCAAGCGAGAGTCCAAACCTGGCAAGCTCAAACCCAGAGCCTCAATCGATGGCTGATACCAAATGAGAGACTCCCCCCTGGGCACACAGAGGACTGGGTGACTTGGAAGGCGCTGAATAGACTGCGCTCTGGCACCACGAGATGCAGAGCCAACCTTCAGAAATGGGGCTACAAAGTGGAATCCACAACATGCGAGTGCGGAGAAGAGCAAACTACAGACCACCTGCTGCAATGCAACCTGAGCCCTGCCACACGCACAATGGAGCACCTTATTGCGGCAACACCAGAAGCACTCCAAGTGGCCAGCTACTGGTCAAAGGACATTTAATCAACTACCAAGCTTGCAAACTCTGTCTTTTGTATGTTTGTTTGTTTGTTTGTTTGTTCTGTAAAAAATGTAACACAACTGTTCGGTTGCCTGGCACGATAAATAAATAACGCTATGGAATTCTGGTAAGTTGTAGTGTGGTGCTTGCTGAAGACCTTGCAAAACTACAACTCCCATGATGCTCAGTTTAAAGGGATGTCAAGCTGCAGCAATTCTACAAGTCTAGTAGCACCCATAGAAAGGCATATATAAAGGGAACGCTCTTGATTCTATATATATATATATAAAAAAATCACGAGTGTTCCCTTTAAGAGACAGGCTCTCCTTAGCCGGCTCTGCCTTCTTCGCCTGCTCCTGTCAATCAGGCTGGGAAGGGGCGCAAGGCCGAAGGCGATTGGCTAGCTGGAGGAACGTCCCTCCCCGCGCTGCTTCAGAGAAGAGAGAGGGGGGGGGGGGGGAAGGAGAGGCAGAGATGGCAGCAGCAGAGGCGCACCGGGTGCTGGTCTATGGAGGGCGGGGAAGTTAACCAGTTAACCAATTCATTAGTAAACCAGTTAAAATTAATGAGTAAACCAGGTTTATTTTTTTTAACCTGAAAAGTTTGGGGGGGGGGGGTTGAACCCCTAACCCCCCCCTCGCTACGGGCCTGGGTGTACCTACATTGTAAAAAGAGTGCAGTTGGAAACCAATGTGCCAGTACTCAATATTATGGAATCGTGAGTATTGTAGTTTTAGGCATGGGCGGTTTTGTTCAGAAGTTGCGGATGTTGGAACTAAAGTCTGAAGTTTCACACTTCTGAACTGGTTTCCAAAGTGCATTTGTGAGTTGGAAGTCCCCTGTAGTTTCGAAGCTACCTGAGTCATTGGTTTCAATGGCTCAAAAGTCGATTTGGAAGTATGAGAAAACCTTTTTGATTAAAGTAAGCCTGCTGAAAGGTGCAGCTTAAAGTGCTTGCCTCCCAGCCAATCAGGGCTTACATTTTGTAAAGGGGAGGGGTTATCCAGCATCTGGCAGCCATTGCTGCTTATAAACCCAAGCACATGGATGGAAGGCTCATTGAAGCCAGAGAAGGGATGAGGGTGGTTGAGATATTTTTTGCTGCTGGTGCTGGGTGGATGAAAGGATAGGCAGGCAAAGACCTTGGAGCCAAAGGAGGTTTGGAGAAAGGAGAAATGGAGAAGGAAGAAGGAATCTTAGGAGAGGGAGTTAGAGAGAGAAAGAAAGAGAAAGATGAAAGAAGGAAATGTTTGGGAAGGAATGGGAGAGAGAAATTAATAAAGTGACTGTGTGAAACCTGAGAGCAAGTCTTTCAGTGCTGGGGGTTTTTTTGGTCACTTTTATCTATTGTCTCCAAAACCCCCTGTCCTGAACCTCAACCCCCAGGTGCTTTCTCTAAGTCAGGGGGAAGGCACCAAAGTTATTTTTGGGGGGTTTCAACCACCTCCCTTCTGTTTGAAGAGAGAAAGAAGCTTCTGAAGTTTCCCCAGTGTCAGTTCTGTTTTCCCCTATTGCGCATGCACATCCGCCATTAACAAATTGAATCGGAAGTTTTGGAAGTTTTGGGAAGTTTTGAAATTTTTTTGGAAAAAATCGGAAGTGACTTTGGAATTGAATCACCAGTGTCCCCCTACTTTTGAACACAGTTTTGAACCATTTTTTTTTGCCTGTGCCTGCAAATTCTTTAGCTTTACATGCCAGAGAGTGCTAATGTCTCACCAACCTTGAGCTTCTCGTGATTCCACATTCTTGAGCCATGGCAGTTAAAGTGATCTCAAACAGCATTAAATTTATAGTGTATATGCACCTAGGAATGAAAAAGAAGCCCAACTGCAGATGGTAAAAAATGTTGTCATTGGTGCAAAGCTTTTTCCAGAAAATACTCTGGACAACAAACGTGTCATTTGGATTTTTAAAAACCTGAAGAACTGTAACAACAAATACTGCAACTTTCCACCCTATTTGGCTGATCAGATCTTTTCTCCCATTAGATCTTGGTCATTATAGCCTTTCACCAGTAGATGTCCTCCGCGGGTAACTCTATTTATAGTGCTTTGTGTTGTATTTTATTCCATTTTTTCTCCAATTCCTTTTCTGCAGCTTGACACAGTTGCTCAATTATTTCAGTCCAGCTTTTGGAAAGAGGAGAGGAAGAAAAATGGGGGAGGGAGGCAAATTAGATTCTGAATTACCAGTAGTAATTGATCTCATGATAATCATGGAACAGCAGGGAGCATTGCTCTATAAATAGTCCAAATGAGAAACACAGTTGTGCATGCTATTAACATTTTTCCAAGGTTTCCTGCATAGCTGCTTCTTGCACAGGGTAGGCTAGGACACTTTGCTGCCCCCTCACTCCCCAAGGATGGTCAAATTATTTTGACACCTGAGGCAGAAAATCCCTCTTCTACCTGTCTCTTGCACTTAAAATGTAATAGTAAGTTAAATAATGAGCAATTTGGCTCCTTGTCATTGCACTCTAAACCAGGTGCCTTAGGCAGGTATTGCACCTGGCCTAAAGGTAGGCCAGTCCTCCACTGCTGTGTCATAATTACTTTATTTTCAGGAATTAATTGTATTGGTTGAGCTTAACCTTTTCACTATGGCCAAAATCATATAACCAGTCATAGAAACACAGAGTGAAAGTCACTTGAGAGGTGCTGAGGTGGTTCTGAAGATCCATTGAAAAGCACTGACATATCCATGTATGAAATGATTTTGCTGCTACTTTTACTCTCTATTTTCTGTATGTGACAGCCATAATGGTGTAATAGTTGGACTGTTGGACTCCGATTTGAGACCAGGGTTTGAATCCATGCTCACAGGGTGAGCTTGGGCAAGCCACACTCACTCAACCACAGAGGAAGGCCAAGGCAACCTCCCATGAACAATTTTAGCCAAGAAAACCCTGTGATAGGTTCATCTTAGGATTGCCATAGATTGGAAACAATTTGAAGGCAGGGTTGTGCACAGATTTCGTTTCCTCCATTTCCTTCAGTGCCTTCAGTACTTTGGGGGTCCGTAATGGTAAAGGCCCTCCCAGTTCAAAAACCCACCCAACATGAAAGCAAGTGGGACCCAATCTTGGCTCCTCCTCCCCTATTCAGCATCACTGTTGAATCTTTTTATTTTCCTTTATTTTTCTGATTCTTTTTATTTAGTGAGAGTGACTGGGATTTGGGGACCTGAAGGACAGTGCATTTGGCGGCTTGGAGACAGAGAGTTGCCCTTTCACCTTCTTTTCCCCCTTCCATTCCTCTCCTTTAGAAAATACTTTAAAAAGATAATAATAATAATTATTATTATTAATAGTAATCCTAGTGAACAAAAAGAGAAGCCTACCTCTCCTCTAGAGTAGATAGTAGAAACAGTTTTAAGGAAGCAAAGCCAGCAAACAAAAAAGGAGATTGCAGGCACTGAAAACAGAAAGATAGTCCAGGGAGGATAGCTCTACTGAGCTTCAGATCATAGCGCTTCTTTCCCTGGGCCTCCTTAAAATGCCTCTTGGAAAGATGTGTGGTGTGGTGGTGCTATTGAGAGAAAACATGCGTGCCTGCCTCTCCTCCAGAACAGCAACAGCTTTAAGAAGCATTAAACCCAGTCTCTTCTACAAACAAAAGGTAAAGGATCCAGAAAGAGTGGTATCGTAACTCTGATGCTTTTTAAAATCCAGGTCTTAGTGAAGGATCTGGAAGAGGAACCTATAGGAAGTTCCCCATAATGGGTTGGATAGAGTGCTTTCTTAACAATGTTGGTGACACCCAGGCTCCTTTGAAGGGAAGAAAGGAAAGCTCCCAGAGGAAAGGGGAGCCTCATAAGTTCCCCATCCGTTTTTTTCAGATGTGGAATGAAAACGCCCATTCGGCACCATGCCTGTTTTTGGGAGGTGCTGGAAAATGGATATGGGAGGCTTCTGGTATCCGACAAGCAGAAACTGATAGTGATTTACCCGAAATGAACAAGCCTACTTGAAGGCATTCTGGAGTTTTTTCAGATTTTGGAATATTTGAATATATAAAATGGGAAAGATTAGACATATGACCCAAATCTAAATATAAAAATTCATTTATGTTGCGTATGCCCCTTATGCATACAATCTGAAGGTCATTTTACATACAATGCTTTTTTAAAATAAATTTTATGCATGAGATGAGACATTGAGCTACTATAAAGCTATGTGTACAATTTTAGATTTTGAGGTATTTTGGGTTTTGGACAAAATATTCTCAATCTGTATAAGCACATGATATCCTCCCTTAGACTGAGTCAGATATGAGTCAGTATAGCCAATGCTGGCCGGCAGTGCTTTCTATGACTTCAAGTGAAATTCCATCCTATACCTCCCTCTAGATCCCTGGTATTCCTAGTGGTTTTCCATACAAATACTGAGAAGGCCTGCCCTTGCTTAGCTTCTTAAATCAGAAGATTTGGAATTGTTTAGGGCAGTAAACAAGAAAAAGAATCATGGGACATGTCAGGCTAGCTTTTAGTTGGGTGAGACAAGCTTTTAATGGTTTGCTGTGAGTTTTCTGGGCTGTATGGCCATGTTCCAGAAGAATTCTCTCCTGATGTTTCACCCACAACTATGGCAGGCATTCTCAGAGGTTGTGAGATATGTGAGATTCCTCACAACCTCTGAGGATGCCTGCCATAGATGTGGGTGAAACATCAGAATGCTTCTGGAACAGGACCATACTGCCCAGAAAACTCACAGCAGCCCAGTGATTCCTGCCATGAAAGCCTTCGACAATGCAAGCTGTTAATTCTTAAAGCAGAGTTCATTGCTATCTTTGTTATTTGCTCAAAGTAAACCCTTAGGGATGTAATACAGAGACTCCACATTTATAAAATAATCATTGCTCTACAATGAAACAATGGATATATATTGCTTTCAGACAGAATTTACAAGAGTTACTATAATTCCCTAAATTTCCCCAAAGCATGTCTTCTCTTCCTCCTTGTAAAAATGAATGCTTTTTTCTAGTAATAGCAAGAAAATTTATTCTAGCAGTAAAATATGCATTCTTAGAGGTATATATTCAATGGTTAGATCTAAATTCATTGTATATCCATCCAACTGTTGGAACATCCAGTAAAGAGATATTTATTTATCGTGTCATCAGCAACCATTGTTTTACAATTCTAACAGAGCAAAACAAACACAGAGATTAAAAAGAAAAAGAAAAAAAAAGAAAAAAAACCACACAGATTTTGTAAATTTGGTATTTGGTTAGATGTCCTTTGACCAGTATCTGGCCACTTGGAGTGCCTCTGGGGTTGCCGCAAGAAGGTCCTCCATCGTGCATGTGGCAGGGCTCAGGGTGCATTGCAGCAGGTGGTCAGTGGTTTGTTCTTCTCCGCACTCGCATGCCGAGGATTCCACCCTGTAGCCCCATTTCTTAAGATTGGCTCTGCATCTCGTGGTGCCAGAGCGCAATCTGTTCAGCGCCTTCCAAGTCGCCCAGTCTTCTGAGTGCCCAGGGGGGAGTCTCTCATCTGGTATCACCCATGAATTGAGGTGCTGGGTTTGGGCCTGCCACTTTTGGACTCTCGCTTGCTGGGGTGTTCCAGCGAGTGTCTCTGTAGTTCTAAGAAAACTATGTCTTGATTTAAGTCGTTGACGTGCTGGCTGATACCCAAACAGGGGATGAGCTGGAGATGTCTCTGCCTTGGTCCTTTCACTATTGGCTGCTACTTCCCGGCGGATGTCAGGTGGTGCAATACCAGCTAAGCAGTGTAATTTCTCCAGTGGTGTGGGTCGCAGACACCCCGTGATAATGCGGCATGTCTCATTAAGAGCCACATCCACTGTTTTAGTGTGATGAGATGTGTTCCACACTGGGCATGCATACTCAGCAGCAGAGTAGCATAGCGCAAGGGCAGATGTCTTCACTGTGTCTGGTTGTGATCCCCAGGTTGTGCCAGTCAGCTTTCGTATGATGTTGTTTCTAGCGCCCACTTTTTGTTTGATGTTCAGGCAGTGCTTCTTGTAGGTCAGAGCACGGTCCAAAGTGACTCCCAGGTATTTGGGTGCGCTGCAATGCTCCAGTGGGATTCCTTCCCAGGTAATCCTCAGAGCTCGGGATGCTTGTCTGTTCTTAAGGTGAAAGGCGCATGTCTGTGTTTTAGATGGATTAGGGATCAGATGGTTTTCCCTGTAATAGGAAGTAAGAGCACCTAGAGCTTCGGAGAGCTTCTGTTCTACCATCTCAAAGCTCCCTGCTTGAGCAGTAATGGCACGATCATCAGCATAGATGAAACTCTCTGTCCCTTCTGGCAGTGGCTGGTCATTTGTGTAGATGTTGAACATGGATGGAGCAAGCACGCTCCCCTGAGGCAGGCCGTTCTTCTGTTTCCGCCATCTGCTTCTCTGGCCCTGGAACTCAACAAAAAAGCTCCTGTTTTGTAGCAGGTTTCCTATGAGGCGGGTGAGGTGGTAGTCCTTTGTGATATTATACATTTTTCTCAGGAGGAGGCGGTGGTTCACAGTATCATAGGCTGCTGACAAGTCTATGAAGACAGCTCCTGTGATCTGCTGCCTTTCAAAGCCATCTTCTATGTGCTGGGTCAGGTTCAGCACTTGCGATGTGCAGCTTTTGCCTTTTCTGAAGCCAGCAGTAAAGAGATGAACTCAAATGTTAAACCTGCCTAGAACAGACCCAGGCTTAGGTTAGTTTTGACTAAGTCCAGTTCACTTCAATGGATCTAGTCTAGGGAGGGCCAACAATGAGATTAGCCTGGTGTAGGTGAAGTGCAGCCTTTCAGATGTTGCAAGAATGCAGTTCCCAGCATCATTGGCTATGGCTGATGGGAGTTGCAGTTAAACACTGCAATATGGAGGGGGGGGCAGTGGTGCTGTACTTTACCACCCTTGATTTAGCATTGAGGTTTGAAATGCGGTATGAATATGAGTGTTTTTTGAACCATATTCTTTCCCCCAAGGAGTCTGTCCTAGAATTAGCCCAGATGCATTGTGTCTTTACAATAGACCATTTCCTCTCTCTCCTGGGATGCTGCATACACAAAAAGGTTAAGTTTGGGGTTCCTTTTCTTTTGATTTCCCGCAAGTCACATGGCACATTGTTCAGCACTGTGTACCAATTCAAGAAGGTGACACATCAAGATAAACACTGGACAGCGCTGACAAAGGATGTTTAGCTGTGCCATGTCCCCACATGTTGCTGGGGGCAGGACATTGAAGGTCAAATGTGGCTTTACATCTCCCTAGAGGCAAGTGTTTCATCCGCCTTATAATCCAGTAAGCGGCTACCTTTGCCATTTACTTTAGCAATACATAGTTATGGAATATTAACAGGCACATTTTTTCTTTTCCTTTTGAACTATTACAAAGGCAAGGTGACAGGAGACCAAAGATGTATTGCAGTGCATAAGTGAGAGACTTCCTTCCCCTGTTAAGAGCAGCAGTTATAGTGAATAGGGCAAGTCTGAGCAATACTGTGCTTTGGCTGTAATAGCGGTGTGGATTTTTCATGCACATCAAGGCCTGTTTTTATGACTCCTATGGCCCCATTTTAATCAACAAAATGAAACCACAATCCCCAAAGTCTCCATGGGGTGATAGTCTCATCCAGAACTTCCTCCTATCTTGTTTTAGGTAAAGATAGAGGTTTCCCCCGACATTAAGTCTAGTTGTGTTCGGCTCTGAAGAGTGGTGCTCATCTCCATTTCGAAGCCGAAGAGCCAGTGTTCTCCATACACACTTCCAAAGTCATGTGGCCAGTATGACTGCATGGAGCGCTGTTATCTTCCTGCTAAGGAAGGTAGACCTATTGATCTACCCACATTTGCATGTTTTGAATTGCTAGATTGGCAGAAGCTGGGCCTAACGGATGGAGCTCATCCCACTCCCTGGATTTGAACCGACAATGTTTTGGTCAGAAAGATCAGCAGCTCAGTGTTTTAATCCACTGCACCACCAGAGGTCCTATCTCGTTTTAGGGAAAGAACACTAAAAACAGAGCTATCCACTGAGATTTGGTTCCAGGAGCCACATGGATACCAAAATCTTTGTATGCTCAAGTCCCATTATATGCAGTGCTGTATTAAAATGTGTCCTGCCCTGAGAAACAGCGAAATATACACATTTTTGGCGCCCAAATCTGCCCTTGACTAATACATAAAAACAGCAAAGACAAGGTTTGCTTTTGGGAATTTCCATATGCATCTCCATTGCAACAAGTATACATTGTCTCAATCCCTGCAGCAATCACAGTGAAGATTGTTCACACTGGTGTGTGTGATAATGTCACTCAGCCACTTCCCAAATGACAATTGCAGTAGCTGCTGATCAGTAACTGAGACTCCAGGACTTTTGCGGTTACTGTGAATCTCCTAAGTGAGGGGATATGTAAGGATCGTGAATGCAATCTATCATGAGTGCCTAACTCTTGGTTATGCATTTGTAACTATCCAGTAAGATTCCAGCCAATAAGAGTTATAAAAGCTTTACAAACATAACTGTAAACAAACATACTCAGCAGGAATATTCAAGTACAAGAAGAAAAAGTAAACATCTCAGATTTTTTTAATTTATTTATTTATTTATTGTAGCAGGAGCGAACCAAGGGTACATCCCCACCCCCAAGTTTGAAAACTTGGCTTTATATTAAATGTCCAGTTATAATAAAGAATATAAATAAAGTAATGTGTCAATGTATGTCATATCACTTATTATGGAAATGAATAATAGATTTATGGTAAAATTAAAAGACACATATCAGTAGAGAAAGATCTTCTATTATTGAAAATTGCCCCTGTGCTGTCACACCCAGACACGGTAACGTTAAAACTAAGATGTGCTTCTCTCTTTATCTGGGCAAACTGCTGGGGGTCTTTCTTTGAAGCAATAACTCAATAATTTCAGCAACTGATGCCAGTCAAGATATGAACATCAACAAAATATTTATTTCCAAAGTCCTTGGCAGACTTGGCACAGCTTGATAAAGTTACAACACAAACGGTCAATTTGGGAAACCATCGAGATGTTCTTTCTTTCCTTTTCTTTCAATTACTGAGGTAACTTTTCTCCAAATGGTAGAAAAAAACCTGGGATCTTTCACCCTAACCTTGAGCTGCTATGGTTAGAAAGAACAGGTCTTCCCCTATCTAAGCTCAAGGTTAGCTTTGAAGATGAAGTAATGCTCAATAGTATTCAATAACTATTTTTCTCTATTTCTTAATTACTCAATTCTATCTATCTCAGTATCTCAATTGTACTAAATTGTACTCACAATGATTTTTCAGAGCTTTGTCTGTCTGACCAACAGCACATCTGAGGCTTTTTTCTCTACTGAAGGAGGCAGGGGAGATTCCAAAATGGAGATCTCAACCCCAGGAAAAAGGGCGGACTCCAAACCCAAAGAGATACCTTCTAAACCAATAACTGCAGAGAGCCTCCAGCCTGGCTTTCCAGACTCTGATACTGTTTAACTTCCAGGGTGCTGCTGGGTCTATAGCAACCCTGGGGAAATGCAAAGGAATGCTATCCCATGCAGCTAAAAGGCAAGGTAAACCATGCTCCTGGAAGACGGAATAGCTCCTACTTTTTTCTTTTGCTTCCTCTGCTTTTTCAGTTCTTTATCTACCAGGCAAATGCCACCCAAAATGGTGGTCTATGGACTGGTGCTGATCTACAAGCTGAAAACATGATGTATATATTCAGTTTTATCATATTTATTTACTGCATTGTTATAAGTGTTTTACTTAACTTACTATATAGAGTGTAATCAAGTTTTATCAAGTCTTTTAGTTTGATTTGGTATTGTGATATGGCCTAAGGGCTAATAAAAATAAGTACTACTACTACAAGTTGTTGATGGCTATGAACTGGTGTTGGTCCACAAGCCACCTGTAAACCACCTCATGTCCAAAGAGCTCCTTCCATGATTTGCATGTATAACCTTAAGCTATTCCTTTGGTTTTTGGCTATATAAAACTGTAGGTGTTGTAACATCTTGCATTTTTATTTTTATTCTACAACTTAAATCTCACAGAAGCTGTATTTAAACATAAGAATGGAACCGTCTAAAGTAGCCACCAGATGGAGGTGCAGTGTAGTGATTTGCTTTTACAGCTAATTATTTTTTAAACTGAAGGTTTCCAGGGATTTTTAAAAATAGAACTGTATGGAACTTGCAATGTGAGTGACATAAAACTGTCACCGAAAATGGAATCTCTATTTCTTGTAGCCCTCCACTTTTCTAAGACAAAGGCACACTTGCCCTATATTATGCTGTAAAGTTTAAAATGCAAAGATTATGATGTATATGGGTCAACTGCTAAAATTTAACATTCGGATATGCCCAAATATGCCCATAGGCTCACATCCAAATATGCCCATAGGCTCACTGTTGTGAGTCTATGGGCATATTTGGAAATTTGAGAAACTATTTTGGAACTATCACAACTAGGAACTGCCTAGTTGTAAAAATCCTGTCTTAAGGACCTGATAAGACACTGAAAAAAACACGTGAGGTGTGAGTTCAAGCACAAAATTGTGTATTAGTATACAAAAGAAAATACAAGAAAATACTCCTATGTAAAATAAATTGAACAGAAAAATAAGAACTTTATCACACACTCACCATTCTACGGCAGTCATACTATCATTGATAGGAGTTAAGTACATTCAAGTTAGCACTGCTCTTTAATGGTGCAATGACACCAGTTAATGGTCCTGAGATTGTACTTCCATATACATCCTCTAACCCCACCCGCAACTGTTCATTATTTTTTTTATTTTTAGAGCAATTTAATTATTTCATCTCTTTTTTTTAAAAAAAGTGACAGCTACAGTATATCTATACAATCTATTTATGTATATAATAAAAGTCAGGGTTTGTATGCGGAGGGAGGACGGTGTATGTGGCAGCTTTCTGATTGGCTGCCAATTTCACAGGCCACTGTGACCAGCACGGGTGATGGACCTGGACCAAACTTGGCACACATAACCCTCATGACCCCCTTTATGTCCTGCTGAGGTTTGGGGGAGGACAGATAAAGAATGATGTGATTTGTAGTACTTTCAAGCCCATTGGTTTCCACAGACCACTGTGGCCCCCAACAAAGACTGATAAAGACAAAACTTGGCACACAGAGCCCCCTTGACCCACTCTACATCCTATTACAGTTTGGAGGAGGGCTGACCATGGATGATGGGATTTGAAGTACCACAACTCACTTCCCGAGACCACTGTGACCCTCATCCAATGACCAATCAAGACCAAACTTGGCAAACATAACCCCCATGACTCTCTTTACATTCTGGTGAGGGTTGGGGAGGACGGATAATGGATGATGGGATTTGTAGTACTTTCCCACCCCTTTTGTTCCCACAGACTACTGCGGCCCCCAACGTGGCACACAGAACCCCCATGACCCACTTTACATCCTGGTGCAGTTTGGAGGAGGATGGACAACAGATGATGGGACGAAGTACCTCCACTCACTTCCCGAGACCACTGCAACCCTCATCCAATGACTAATCAAGACCAAACTGCAGAAATTACATGATGTTGTATGAAGGCTGGCATGGGGCTCCATCCCCAAACAGGCTGGAAGCGTCTTAGGATGCTGATTTAAGTAAGGGTGACAACCCTAACACAGGGTTTCCTTGGTAATATTGGTTCAGAAGAGGTTTCCCATTTCCTTTCTCTGAGGCTGGGAAAGTGTGACTTTCCCAAAGACACTCAGGGGGAGGAGTGTTGTGGTAGAGTGGGGATTTGAATTCTGGTCTCTATAGTCACAGCCCAATGCTCAAACCATTACATTGGCTCTTGATAATATTTTTATTGTTGTTTATTTGTTCAGATGCTTCTGACTCTTTGTTCTAATATTTAACTACAATTAAAAATAATAATTCATTTGCATTCTGCTTGTTAGTATTTACAGGATCCAAGGGTGCTATGAAAATTGGACATATATAGCCAAATTGTATTGGAGTGTGGCTGAGATAGCAAAAACTATTAATGAGGAAGAATGCATACGTTTGGAGATGCAGGAGCTGTTTGCTTTAGCCTAAAAGAGACAAGCTTTTACCTCCTCCTTTCCTTTTCCCCTACAAAAACTACTTTTGTGCTTTGATCTCATCTTGCAGCTCTTGAAATTAGTTGAAGAGAAACAGAAAAACTGGGAGAGGAGAGAAACTGGGATATTTTAAAGACAGCTGCAAAAGTGGGATGGCAGAAGAATAACTGGGACTGCCCCTGCTAAATCAGGACAGTTGGAGTGTTGGAGTCTGCTGGCAACTTTACTACTGCTAATGAGAGTAGTAGAGGAAGGAAACGAGGTGCTCAGGTGTTAGAAGAAGAACAATAAAGGAAGAGAATTCGGGAGATACTTATGTCACCCACAGACAAAGATTCCTTTGAAGGTTTCTCAGAGAGTGAAATGTGTGAGGAGGAGGAGGAGGAGGAGGGAGATGGGAGTAGAGGTGTCAAATGGATTACTCAAGAGCAGGAGTCAGACAAAGAGCATCAGAGAAAAAGGATCTGGGACATACTTAGTGCTCCCACTGAAGATGAGGATTTGGGTCTGGGAGTAGTGAGGATGAAGGGGATGAAGAGCCTGCATTGTCCATAGACACCTCCAAGGTCATGTGGCCAGCATGACTGGATGGAGCACCATTATCTTCCTGCCAAGGCAGTACCTATTGATCTACTCACATTTGCATGCTTTCGAACTGCTAGGTTGGCAGAAGCTGGGCCTAACAGCAGGAGCTCGTCCTGCTCCCCGAATTCAAACTGTCAAGCTTTCAGTCAGCAAGTTCAGCAGCTCAGTGTTTTAACCCAGTGTGCCACCAAGGGGTAGTTGACAATAAATTGAGATATTATAGTCAATGTCACAGTTTTTAAAATACAATTTCATTGCATGGACATTGCACAATTGTTTAGGTATCTCTTTATTTTCTTACAATCTATTCCCTCTTTCTCGTGCCATAACACTACTCCTAAACACCATTAACCTGTAAGACATAAGGTAGGCCTAAGGGGCTCTGCCATAGAAATTAATTCTAAAAAGGGCTCTGTGAGTCAAAAAGGCATTAGAGCATAGAGGAATCAAAATGCAAAGTCTGTTAATATAAACATACAGAAAGAATAGAATACAAAGCACACTGTAAATTGCAAAGATAATGGTTTTGGAGGTAGTATGTTAAGTGCCAAGTTAGAAAAAAGTACAAATGATGGGCTCTAAAGGGTAGTTTTATTCATCAGTGTTCCTTCCTTGCAGAATTCACTGTCAGTAGTACCATAGCATTGTGAGTAGAGGTATAATGAATTTGCAGCTGTTTTGCAAATGTTGTATTGATAAATTCATTTTCTTTTTAAATTAGTGATGAGATTCTCTTTTGTAGCAATAAGGAAATGGAATTAGCAGAATTTACTTTTTGCAGCTGTTTGCACTTCTCTGTGGTAAAACTATGCCTAGGGAATCTTGTATGAAGCATAAACTGTTTTGTCTGTTTTCATACTGTGCCATATCCCTCAAGATTATCACTTTACTGCTCATTGGAAACTTGACAAAATATTTGCAACACATATAAAGCTTGTTCAGGAATTTGTTCCAAGCCTGGTAGTTCGGTATTATATGTGTGTATTATGTAAACTTATCTCATCAGCTTTGCTCTGTTTTATGTTAATAATTTTTCAACTGTTTTTCTTTTTTCATGAAAAGGAGCTTGAACTAATTTAATCTCACCTCTACTATTGGTCACTTACTTAAGTTTTGGTGTTTTAATTTCCATTAAATTGAAAAAGTTCAGAATTACAGTATGTATTCATGTATCAGTCGATCCCATGTAAAGTGGACCCCATGAAAAAGTCAAAGTTGAGTCTTGGGGCCAAAAGTGTATATATCCCACTGTTCCTCCATGGAACACAGAACAGGCTACATGGCCCTCCTCTCCACTTTTCCTATTATTTATTTATTTACTCTATTTATATCCTGCCTTTCTCAACCCACTAGGGGACTAAAGGCAGCTTACATCACAACTACTATAATATAATAAGAATTTTATTGGGTTGTTGTAGGTTTTTCCGGGCTATATGGCCATGTTCTACAGGCATTTTCTCCTGACATTTCGCCTGCATATATGGCAAGCATCCTCAGATGTAGTGGGGTCTGTTGGAACTAGGAAAAAAGGGTTTATATATCTGTGGAATGACCAGGGTGGGACAATGGACTCATGTCTGCTGGAGCTAGGTGTGAATGTTTCAACTGACCACCTTAATTATCATTTGATGGCTTGGCAGTGCCTGGGGGAATCTTTTGTTGAGAGGTGATCAGATGTGCCTGATTGTTTACTCTATGCTGTTTTGCTGTTGTAATTTTAGAGTTTTTTTTAATATTGGTAGCCAGATTTTGTTCATTTTCATGTTTTCCTCCTTTCTGTTGAAATTGTCCACATACTTGTGGATTTCAATGGCTTCTCTGTGTAGTCTGTCATGGTGGTTGTGAGAGTGGTCCAGCATTTCTGTGTTCTCAACAGTGATTCCGGCCATGAAAGCCTTCAACAATACAAAGAATTTTATTTTTATACCCTGACTCCATCTCCCCAAAAGGGACACGGGGTAGCTTACATGGGGTCAAGCCCAACAGAACAGTTAAAATGTAACACATTAAAATGCATATCAACAAAGTGATAACAAAAAACAATATAAAGAAATAAAAGGACCACATTAAACAATATATAAAAAGAACATCAAACAAACAACCAATAGCAAAGTTCAATGTCTTGTTGTGGGTGGGCAGACTGCTGCCACAACATCAGAGGATAGAGCTAATGAGCAAAGTGCAAATATCATATAGCAGCAATGAGAATAAAAACAATTTACTATTAAGGATTTGGATATAACAATCGTAAAGTGCATGAGGACAAGATTTTCTTTGGGTCCTAACTGGGGCCAGCTGTCCGGGGAATTGGCTAGCCAAAAGCACAGCAGAACATCCACATCTTTAAGTCCTTACGGAAGGTGGACAGGGAGGAGTTCTAGCCTGATCTCCCTGGAGAGGGAGTTCCAGAGCCGGGGGGCTATGACTGAGAAGGCCTTTTGCCTTGTCCCCACCAGCTGTGGCTGAGATGGAGGTGGAAGCAAGAAAACAGCCTCCCCAGAGGATCTTTAAGAGCATGTGGGTTTGTAGGGGAAGATGTGGTCACGAAGATAGGCAGGCCCCTAACTGTTTAGAGCTTTATAGGTAATGACCTGCACCTTGCATTGGGACTGGAAACTTATCGGCAGCCAGTGGAGCTGTTTAAACAGGGGGGTTGACCATTCCCTGTAGTTTGCTCCAGTTAACAATCTGGCCACCAACCTTTGTATCAACTGTAGTTTCTGGGCCGTCTTCAGGGGCAGTCCCACATAGAGTGCATTACAATAATCCAATCTTGGGGTAACTAAGGCATAGACCACCATGGTCAAGTCAGACTTCTCGAGGCATGGCTGCAACTGGTGCACAAGTTTTAACTGTGCAAAAGTCCTCCCAGTCACTGCTGGCACCTCGGCATCAAGTGTCAGTGATAAATCCAGGAGGACCCCCAGACTGCAGACCTGTGTCTTCAGAGGGAGTGTAACCCCGTTGAGTACAGGTTGCTACTCTATATCCTGATTGGCTGAACAAGTGACTTGGAGGACATCTGTCTTGTCAGCATTTAACTTCAGCTTGTTGGCCCTCATCCAGCCCATCACAGTAGCCAAACACTGGTCCAGGGTCCGAGGGGCTTCCTTGGAATTACTTTCACAATTACTCTGTGAGATAAATTATGCTGTCACTAAGTGAGTGGTCCATATTAACCCAGTTGGCTTCATGGCTGAATGGTTGTTGTGAACCTTGGTCCCCTGGGTTCCTCAGATGGAGTTTTAATCCAGCATATCTGCAGGGTACCAAGTCTGAGATGTGTATTATCAAGTTCAGACTAAGAATGAGTCAAAATACATCTTGGTATTTAGGATGCAGACACCTCTCCTAGCACTTCACATAAAATGCAGATTGCATCAATTGGAAGGTTTATCATTATTAGGATTGCCATACCCTTGGAGTGAAAAAATTAACCCATCCTCTTCCATGCTCCTGAACTTAAATTCCTTCTCCGATGATTCACTTTGTATTGGGAAGAATTCCTAATATGGCATGGGTTGTGTGTAGTTTCCATCCAACACAAATACCCCCAGAAACTGAATGAAACTGAGAGTGAACCTCAGATATAGCTACAGAAAAGGGTTGTTTTGTCCCCTCAAATTGATATTTTCCTTGATCCTCAAATGTAAACGTTTAAGTTGAACATTTAGAAATGCAGTTTGTGCATCCAAAGGGATAAACAGAGGCTGAATCTACACTGCCATGTAAAGAGATTTCAGAATGCAGGTTTGTTGTTGCTGTTTATTCGTTCAGTCGTTTCCGACTCTTTGTGATCTCATGGACCAGCTCACGCCAGACCTCCCTGTCTGCCGTGGCCACCTCCAGCTTCTTCAAGGTCAATCCAGTCACTTCAAGGATACCATCCATCCATCTTGTCTTGGGTGGCCCCTCTTCCTTTTTCCTTCCATTTTCACCAGCATCATTATCTTCTCCAAGCTTTCTGTCTTCTCATTATGTGGCCAAAATATTTCATCTTTGCCTCTAATATCTTTCCCTCCAGTGAACAGCCAGGCATTATTTCCTGAAGGATGGACTGGTTGGGTCTTCTTGCAGTTCAAAGCACTTGCAGAATTGTCTTCCAACACCACAGTTCAAAAGCTTCTATCTTCCTTTGCTTAGCCTTCCTTAAGGTCCAGCTCTCACATCTATAGGTTACTATGAGGAGTACCATTGGATTCTATGGCAGTGTAGACTCAAATTATCTACGTCAGTGCAGTTAAACTGTGTTCTGAAAATGCATTATATGACAAAGTAAGCAAGAGGATGCAAATATAGCAAGTGCGAGAGTTTTGTTGTGAACCAACTTCAACATCTCATTCTCTGCATTGTTCATAAATGGGAGATGGAACATTTCAAGTGGGGACAGTTTCTATGGTTGTGTGTGTGGGGGGCAATGTCCTCATTTCTCCTTCTCTGTAGCTAAACATCTACAAATAAGCATTTAAATGAATGTCTACACACTTGGCGTTGAAGGGGAAACAAGCCGCAGTGTCTGGCTGAATAAACAGTGAGACACAAAATTAAAGCTTGAGAAGAAAGATAAGAAATTAAACAAGAAGGAGCAGCAGACCTAGCCAATGTGAAAAAAGGAAGCAGGTAGCACTTAATTAGAATGTAGACAGACTTGCTGTTTCATTCTTCTCAACCTTTCACCATTCTAACTGAGGGCTGGTAACATAGAGATAATATGAGTGGCAGATCTGTGGGTCTTGGGGTGGGGGTAATGTATCTGCCCAAATTATTTTATGGTTTCTCTGTTTACCCCCTGCTTTGTCAGCCTCATGTAGTAAATTAGATCTTACTAAAATGTCTGCCAATCTAGTAATCCTATTTGTAGGACAGATGGAACTTCACTGGACACAAATGCAGGCTGAGATGCAGGCTAAAAAGGGCTGATTCTACGTTCCCCTTAGCTCAGTGTTTCTCAACCTTCCTAATTCTGCATCCCCTTAATACAGTTCCTCATGTTTTGTTGACCCCAACCATAAAATTATTTTCATTGCTACTTCATAACTGTAATTTTGCTACTGTTATGAATCATAATGTAAATATCTGATATGCAGGATGCATTTTCATTCACTGAACCAAATTTGACAGAAGGAGGAGGGGGGTTGATTTTGTCACTTGGGAGTTGTAGTTGCTGGGATTTATAGTTCATATACAATCCAAAAGCACTCTGAACTCCACCAACGATGGAATTGAGCCAGATTTGCCACACAGAACTCCCATGACAAACAGAAAAGACTGGAAGGGTTTGGTGAGCATTGACTTTGAGTTTGTGGACTCAAACAATGATAAATCTGGACCAAACTTGGCATGAACATGCAACATTCCCAAATGTGAACACTGATGGAGTTTGGGGAAAATAGACCTTGACATTTGGGAGTTGTAGTTGCTGGGATTTATAGTTTACCTACAATTAAAGAGCATTCTGAACCACACCATCAATATAATTGGGCCAAACTTCCCACACAGAACTCGCATGCCTCGAAGGGACTCTCTGGCATGAGCCTCCCTCCACCCTCGCATGCTCTCCCTCAGCTGCACATGCGCACCATTCTGCTATACGCCAAGCATGCCTGCTCTCCCCTTCCTGTGTAGAGTCTCAGAAACAGCTCTCCCCTTGCTTGAGAGGCTGGCCAATTACAGGAAAGGAGGGCTTTTGGTGGGAGGATTCACCGTCTATTTCCAAAAAGGAAGAGAAGGACAAGTGGAGAGATCTTCAGCCTTCTCTGCCAATATGATTTCTGATGGTCTTTGGTGACTCCTCTGAAACGCCCTTATGACCTCCCCCCCCCCCCCCCCCAGGAGTCCCAACCCCCAGGTTGAGAAGGCTGGATCCCACCAATATTGAATCAAACCAATATCGAATCAAACTATCAGTCTCATTTGGCAAAAAACTGCCCTACTGCTTTTCATTCTCTGCTTCGCATACCTGATCTCTTAAACACACTTCTGTAAAATTTAAAGTAGAGTTTGGTTATGCAAGTGACTTTTCAGGATATAACTGGAATCAGGTGCTCAAACTAGAAATTAAAGATAATTCATAGTTCCTGCAAGTATTATGTTTTCCTCATTTAAACATGTCTCCGCAGCTATATTTAACAAATTAATCCTGCCCTTGCCTTTCAGTGTCCGATAACAAAGTAAAATATGCTAAATATAAAATATGTAGATGATGAAAAGCATGTACTATGTTAAGCAGACAGATGTCGTTCATCTCTTCTAAATGTATGCTAAATATACCATCCACTTTGATTCTTAGAATGCTGCTGAGTCACATTTTCAAAATGGCCATGTGTTAAGTCTATTGCAACAAAACATGAAAAATGTCTAGTCGTGCCTTAAGGCTTAAAATTTTTTAGTACAGCAACTGTACTTACTTGAATCATTTTGTTGAACATGATTCCAGATGTACCCCATGTGAACACCATGTGTAGGTATTGGGCGTGACCGTATCAATAGCTTTAAATGTGGTGTATATACAGGAGGGCATCTTTCACACAAATGCCGAATGTATGACTCAGCTTTGGCCCACCATGCATTTATGTAGAGAATATATCTCAGTGGTAGAACATATGCTTTGCCAGCAAAAGATCCCAGATTCTTGACCAGTGTGGTATTTCATAGTGTAAATCGTACAAAGTTGTTTGTACTTTCTTAGGCCTTTTCAAGAAGCTACAGTACTCATAGCACAAGTCCTTGAGTTTAGCCAGCTGTCCTTTTTGCATCTACTCATTCCATTCTTTCTATAGCATTTTTTTGGGGGGGATTTGTATTAGATTTCTTAGAAAAGCAGGGTAACTGCTGCAGTCTGAGAGCTTTTATATGTGTTAGGGACATTTATTTGTTTGTTCCTTATCTAGTTTGACTTCTTACCAGGCTTCCAACCATCCTTAGGTGGTGTTTCCTCTTTATTTGATCAACTGTGAGACTTTTTAGATGGCTTTTCTTTGGGACGAGCTAGCTCTGCTAGATTTTGCAACATTATAGAATGAAAAGGTTAGAAAAGACTACAAAGGCCATCCAGTTAATCAAAGCATTCTTGATAAATGGCCATCCAGCCTCTGCTCAAAAACCTCCAGAGAAGAAGACTCCACCATGCTCCAAGGCAGGATATTTCACTGTTGAATAGTTCTTACCATCAGATGTTCTTCCTAAAGTTTAGGTGGCATCTCTTCTGTAATTTGAATTTGTTCCATTTTGGTGATTCTTCTCTAGTCACATTCCAGCTTTTTTTGCACACATGGGTTCCTTTGTGCAGGAAATTCTTCTTGACATAATAATGCTCATCTTTAGTTCACAGTTGTGTGAGTGTAGTTGCACAAGTGTTAACCATAGCACATTTTTGGAAGGTTCATCAATGCTCCAGTTTGAATTTCACTGGGATTGTGGAAACAGCAGCATTTTTTTTGTAGAAACACAGATGGTTGCACAATGTTGGCATTTGGAAGAAGGATGGTGTAGTGCTATGGTTGCTTATTTACAAAAGTGTAAATTTACAGTATACAAGCAAGATGTATGACAATGGTTCTTAACTTGTGATTCCCAAATGTTTTGGCCTTCAACTCCCAGAAATCCTAACAGCTTGTAAACTGGCTGGGATTTCTGGGAGTTGTAGGCCAAAACACAGGTTGAGAACCACTGATGTAAGATCATGGCTGGCATTATTAAAAGCAGATCATAATAGGTTTCCTGTGATGGAGCATTCTGGGTATTGCTGTTCCCGAAGTATTGTGACTTCTAATTCTATCTCTGTCATAGTTTCTTGAGGTGAAATATGTATTGTATCTATTTGAGACTTGTGCTATAATCCCACATTGTCCTTAGATTTTGATGAAAAATGAGAAGGCGGCATAATTTATTCACACAGACTGCTTAGCAGATAAGATTTCACTTTAGCCAGAAATCACATAGCCCCAGTACAGTTCAAAATGGCTTAATAAATCCCAATAAATGAATGTAGGGCCAGTGGGATAAAAACCTTGCTTTTCTTTGTCAGAACTATACATATCAGTAAGGGTGCAGGAATATATGAAAGGATAAGGTGATCAACAGACCTATCCGGCTGGTATGATAAGTTTTTAAATTACACGATGAATCTAGTGTAACTGAACATTCAGCTGATTGATGATAAGGACGAAAGAGGCTGTCAGGTCAGAAATATATATGAAAAATGTGTGTCTAATAGGACAGGGCTGGGGGATTGATCTCAAGACCATTGAAGTCAATTCACTTCAAGGAAGTTGGGGCCTTTGGTGTTGTGACTTTCAAGTTAAATGATTATTCTGCCAGTGATATATATATATATATATATATATATATATATATACTCGCAAAAGGTTGAATAGTATCAGCAGTAGGGTGACATTTGCTTTTTTTTAACATAAAAAGTAATTGGGGAAAAAAGCTTTCAATAGCAGCAATTTCATGCATGCTCTATCAACAACAGCAACAACAACAATAAATTTATTTGTTTATCACCCTATCTTCCTGAAGGTACTCATGATCAAAATCTTGTATAATGTTCAAAACCTTGTTTATGATGTATGATTGCATAGGCACTGTAGTTATGGTGCTACATAGTGAATTCCTCCCTTCCTTTACCTCTCTTTATACTTTCGAGTAAACAGCTGCTGCAGCCAGAGGATCTGTTCCTCTGTCTCTTGGGAAGTGGCTGGTTACCATTTTGCCTCCTTCCATGAAAAGTCTTCAGTGTAACTGTCAAGCCCGATCAACTCAATTAAAAAGTAACACATTTAAATATAAAACAAAATAAAACAAGAAGCTCATAAAAATATATAAACAGGCATCAAAACCAACAACCAATAACAAATTCAGTTTATCATCACAGGTTGGCAGACTGGTGCAGCAATAATTTAAAGAATAGGCTAATAAGTAAAGTGCATAGGTCATATGGCAGCAATAAGGATTAGAGCAATAGTAAAGTGCATGTCACTATTTTGGGTCCTAGCTGGGGCCAGCTATCTATGGAATTGTCTATTCATAAGCACAGCAGTACATCCATGCCTTTAACTCTTTGCAGAAAGTGGACAAAGAGGATACTAGCCTGATCTGCCTGGAGAGGGAATTCCAGAGCTGGGGGGCAGGATCTCATTCACAGCCAAAGAGTGCTAGTTCAAGAGGAATAGGTCCATTAGCCAGCAGCTTTTCTATCAACAAGACAACAGGTCCCTGTTGATTGCAGCAACTGTTGTCCAGTATTTGGTGATTGGGGTTTTTTCCCATTCTCTGCATGGTCCCTTGTTTATGGGCTACGTAGGGATTATGAATACATAGTAGTAACAAGTCAACAACTTAAGCTATAGAGGATTCCAGACAGCAGTACTAATAGAAATTTTAAAAAATAAATCAGTTGATAAGGACTGGAATCTTGTTGGTGTCTTATGGAGGCATAACTTTCCCCATGCCCGATGCAGAACTTTTGCATTCAATTCAAGCTTGCAGAGGTGGAGTTGCATATGTGATGTCACAGTGCATGCATGTGGTGTTGCATGGATGTACTCACTGTTGATAGTGCATATGTACATTTGGTTTCAGATTCAGTTGCACATCTTCCTTCAGTTGTCAATGCTGCCACTCCATCAAGATTGTGTAGCACCATTCATACACAGCTTCACATGCTATATAATCCTGATAGGAAATCCTTGCTAATGATGGACCTAAGTTCCACTCATATTTTTACAAAATAAAATCAATTGCAATATTCCCTATATATTTGTGCTATCTTTGTAGCTTTCCAAAATTAAGAAAGGGAAGCCTAAATTTGACTTGCCATGGAAGTGGGCTTATCGGGCAATTTTAGACCCAGAAGAATCCTTTAGGAAGTAACCAGATTCAAGTCTTGTTGGGAAAAGACCTCTCCTGGGTTTAAACCACTGTAGAGTTTATTGGATGATTATAACCACAACTGGGAAAGGTGCTGAGACTTCTGGGAGCTCAACATGTATTGGGACCCACATTTCCATATCCCTCCACCTTTTGTGTGAATTGATGATAAAGTTTCCACATGGCCACAAGTCCATGTCTTATTTTACTCGGCATGACAGGAGGAAACACCTGCATAGGACTGGAATTACTGCAAGAACATTTTCAAAAAGCCATTTCCCCAGGTTCTGTCATATAACCAATACAGAAAAAAGAAATAGAGTTGGTAAGAACATCAAGGACACAGGCATACAGTCATTAAGCAGATGTAGGAGGAGAAAAACCTGGTTCAAAAGCTGTTATCAATAGCCAAAGGTTTACACCCAACACAATGCTAGTGTTTCAGAGGTGCTGCATCTTCAAGGTCATGGCATGGCAGGATGCCTTCTATAATTGGTAAACAACACTGACGCAACTGCATGACTAGCCAACACTAGGCTATTCAGAATGACTGGCACTGCCAGGCAGCAAGCCCAAGAGGCATTCTTTTGGAGCTATTCTATGACCCATCTTAACTTTATTTACTGCTGTATTCCATGTTGTGAAACAAACAAGTCAACTTTTGACATGGGAGTGTTATGCTGTTTCACAGTGAGGCGTTCTGATTTATCAACATATAATCTATCTAGATATAAGGAAAAATCACAGGGATATCGCATATATTTTATAAATTCCATACTTTGGGGGTCTGTTTTCTCGATATCATGTGTCTCATATCAATTTGACTATAGGGATACTAATTTAGTGAAATGAAAACTGTGCCACATTCCCCCATCTGTTCCAGTTCTTCCAAAGAACACAGGAAATCCACACAGGTTGACTCTGCTTTCTGGTAATTTTTTTTATTTAAAAAAAGAATAACAAAGCCAAGACAAAAATGAATAATGGTAATATCTTTATAATTCATCAAAAATGAAAATGAAGAAAAAAATGTAGCATTGCTACTGCCTTTCCTCCTTGTGGCATAATATATATAGTAGAATGTGGCAGTCATAACTTATTTATTTATTGAAATCTTTATCATATGATATTGCAACAGTGCATGACTGAGCAAATCTAAACAACTTAAATTAATATATAATTTAAAATAAAGACATTTAAGCAGACTAAAACATACTAAAGAATTGTTGTTAAGACAGATTTAAAAGGTCAAAATTGAGAACCATGTGCATGTACATTAAGGAAAGATCCATTAGGTCCCAAAAGCTTTAATTAAAAAAAATGTTTTAGTTTGATGGTGGAATGAAGCCAAGGTCAGCACTGATTAGGTCTCTAAGCAAAGGGTATTACACAACTGAAAAACCAGGATGGCATGGGCAAACTTTCAGGATGGCATGGGCAAACTTTGGCCTTCTAGGTGTTTTGGACTTCAACTCCCAGAAATCCCAGCCAGCTTACCAGCTGTTAGAAATTGTGGTTGCTGAAGTTCAAAAACTGTGGATGTTGAAGTTTGCCCATGAATGTTCTAGTGGTTTGGATACTGGACTACAACTCTGGAAACCAGCATTCAGCTCCCTGCTTGGCCATGGAAACACACTGAGTAACTTGGGGTGAGTGGCATACTCTTTATCCCCAGAAAACCACATGATAGATTCGCCTTAGAGTCACTGTCATAAGTCAGAAATGTCCTGAAGGTGTACAATAACAGAATACACAACAAAAGTAACACAGCTGAGGAAGGCCTCCTACATCAGTGTTTCTCAACCCGACGGTCAGTATGGGGGGGGGGGGGGGGTGAGGGGACTTTCAGGTGTCACCAAAGTCCATCAGAAAACATATATTTTGCTCCCTTTGGCAGAGAAGGTTGAAGATATCTCCACCTGTCCTTCTCTTCCTTTTTGGAAACAGATGGTAAATCCTCCCAGCGAAAGCCCTGCTGTGATTGGCCAACCTCTCAGCTGGCCTCTCAGCCAAGAGGAGGGCTGTTTCTGAGACTCTAAGTGTGCTCTCCCCTAAATCATTGTAAATTCCTCTCAAATCCCTCCAATATTTTCTGTTGGTCATGGGAAGTTTGGCCCAATTCTATTGTTGGTGGGGTTCAGAATGCTCATTGATTGTAGGTGAACTATGAATCCCAGCAACTACAACTCTCAACTGACAAAATCAATCTCCTCCCAACCCACCAGTGTTCAAATTCGGGCCTATCAGGTATTTGTGCCAAAGTTGGTCCAGTGAATAAAACAGCATCCTGCATATTAGATATTTATATAACGATTCATAACAGTAGCAAAATTACAGTTGCAAAGTAGCAACAAAAATTATTTTATGGTGGGGGGGGGGCACCACAACATGAAGACCTCTATTAAGGGGTCACAGCATTAGGAAGGTTGAGAAACAGTGTGCTACAGGGTTTCTTTTTTATAAAGTTCAGTTTGGAAAAATGCTAAAAAATGAAATCCACCCTTGGAAAATGTACTTTTTTCCCCAACAGCTGCCAGATTACACAGCAAGCATGGTTCCTCCACAGTAATGTTTTCAGGCTCTGGGAAAAACTGGCTGATAGCTACTGAAGATCCACCATGAGAATCCTGAAAGGTTTTGTTGGCATGTGAGGTGCTATGGAAATAATAATAATAATAATAATAATAATAATAATAATAATAATAATAAACAAACCTTTATTTATAGCCTGCTACCATCTCCCAAAGGACTTGGTGCAGCTTACAAGAGGCTGAGCCCAAATACATCAGTAAAAAAGCAGCAACAACAGTACAGACAATAAATAAACTCATAAACAAAGCAATAAACAGTAACAATAACACCACAGCGCATTAAAAACCTATGGCGGGACAATTGTAATAATTAAAATTTTTAAAATGCTGGGCATGACAAGGTGACATATAACTAGGATGGGTATTTGACAGTGTTATGTAATATTCTGGAATATGACCTAAAAAAATAAAGCCATTCATTCTTCCCAGCAACATTTTAGTACAAATCCTATTATTTAATATTGACTGATCATCCAACTATATAACTGTGGCCTTTGCTTGTAATTAATTGCAGAATGCTTCTCAGTAAGTTTAGCACAGTGTTCTAATTTTGAGTAATATTTGCCACTGCACATCTTCTGCATCATAATTATTGAATGACTACCCATCAGTATCACTGCAGTACACCAAGAAATGTGGACCGTGAGGCTAATTTCAGTTTTGTACTTGCAGAGAAATAATCCACCAGTCATTTATTTCCAGGATTTCTACCCCATCCTTCTCAATCCCCATCCTTCTTGTGTTTTTTGACATTGTAGTATTACATGCTGCTTAAATGAAAAGAATGGATATAAAGAAAACAACTTCCCTATTGCGTTTGAAGATATGGTTGCAGTTATAATAGTGCCAGGACTGAATGGTGGCTACAAATTTCAAGTGCCATCCAAATCAAACTGATAAAATAACCTAATTTATTCCTGACACAGGTGAGGTTTTCATCCTACCAGCATTGTTGACATTGAGGAAGACAGGTGAGTGTTCATTGGCCAACAATTCTAAATAAGGAATAAAGACATAAATGGCAAAATAAATTAAGGTATACTGTAAAGTTTTATTAAGCTAATACTGTCCAAAAAAAGGATCCCCCAGGCAGCAACCAGCCAGGCTTTGAAGCTGCAAGGCCATTCAATCCAAATCAAGGTGGCCAATTGCAACATTCACATTTGCCTCAAATAGATAAGACTTCTTTATCCTACCCTGGACATTCCACAGATATATAAACCTCACTTGCCTAGTTTCCAACACACCTCACAACCGCTGAGGATGCCTGTTGTGGGTGAAATGTTAGGAAAAAATACTTCTGGAACATGGCCATACAGGCTGGAAAACTCACAGCAACCCAGTTCTATTAAGGCTAGGAAAGCTCTCTAAGAGTGTTAAGCCAATACATGCAAACTCCACCAAGTTGTGAAAGCTCAGACAGCTTTGTACTGAAAGATCTGTGAAAATATTAAGCCAGAAGAAAATGGATGGGAACATGCTGGAGCACTAAGCTGATAATTCCAAAAGGTATAGGCATCAACTTTTCAACATGGATTTGCAGAACTGAGCTTGAGCATGGAAGATAAACTTATGAATGAAGACTCCTCCTCTTCCTTCTCCTCCTTCTTGGCAAAGAACCCATCATGGGTTTTTTTGAGGCAAAGAGTGTGTGACTTTCCCAAGGTCATCTCATGGATTTTATGGCACATGTAAAGGTGCAAAAATCAATGTTAGAATCTCTTCAAAAGACAAACTATAAGTCAGAATTGTACACAGTTGTCTTTTAGGACTGGAAGTATTCATAATACAACATTTTCAGGTGTTTTGGCCTACAACTCCCAGAAATCCCAGCTAGTTTACCAGCTGTTAGGATTTCTGGAAGTTGAAGGCCAAATCATCTGGGGACCCACAGGTTGAAAATCACTGTTTTAGAAATAAGAGTTTACTATTGAAAAAAAAATGTTTCAGGTATCCACAGTCTGTTGATGCTGGGTCATAAACTTTCAAGTGTTTGGCATGATCAACAAGGCAATAGCTAAGACAGTTAACTTACTATAAGCACCAAGAAGCCGATGGCCACACATTTTTATATGTGTTTCCAACACGGTCTATGACTTGTATTTGTATATATCTCTGTGTTTGAATGTATTGTCGAAGGCTTTCATGGCTGGAATCACTAGGTTCTTGTAGGTTTCACTAGGTTCTCTAGGGCCATGTTCTAGAGGCATTTCTCCTGATGTTTTGCCTGCATCTATGGCAAGCATCCTCACTACCTCTGAGGATGCTTGCCATAGATGCAGGCGAAACGTCAGGAGAAATGCCTCTAGAACATGGCCCTATAGCCCGAAAAAACCTACAAGAACCTATCTCTGTGTTTGTCTGATATCTGTCTCTGTGTGTATGTGTGCATATGTATACACACAGAGATAAATATATGAATGCAGGCCATAACCTCTGTTGGGGGTTATGAGCAAGTGACCAAACTCATCTGTACTACGGCAATGTCCACCATGCTTCATTTTGTCATATATTCTTTGCATATATGTAGATCAAGTTCATGCCATCAGATGTTAGGCAGTTCTTTAAAGATGGTTTGAACTGTTACTTGTCAAAATACACATCAGTGATCATTTTGTTTGAGATTTAAGTTTGAGAGAGAGGGGCTAGAACAAGTAGCACTGAATATGAAGACAAATGGTGTAGTTCGTTGGGACAAAATGTCAGAAAGAAAGGGTCAGGTTGGAAGAAAATGAATTATTCTAAGCTATCTTGTAAGGCAGAATAAAATAACATGATTAGAGGTGTCAAGTAGTACTGAAGCACAACGTTTGCTTTTACTGTCTGTCTCCTGAATCCCTCATGGAACAGTTTTTTCTCAAGGCCCCTTCCTTGATTTATTCAGCTCTCTATTTTGAAAACCTTCAGGTTACCAATTTTGCCAGAAGGGATAAGTGCATTACCCCAAGAGTCCAGAAGCATGGAAAGTGGACCATGAAGCCTCTTAAATTATCAGTTCCTTCTCTAATAGCATGACCAAGACCTCAGATACAACATCTGTCTAGTTGGTTTTGAGACAGAAGCAGCAATTAGAAACTGTCATGACCCAAGACGTTCTGATAACTGAGGTGACAGGCACAAAACATTCATGCCTGGTGGATCTAAAGTTGAAACTATTCAAAGTACCAAAGTATTTAAAGATATGGTTGAGCACTTTGGATAGCTCCCAAGAATCTACTCTAGAGACTTATTTCATTTCATTTTCCCTGTCCCAATTTAAACATAACCACTATTAACAAAAATATGTCTCTCTCCACCCTTCTCCTGTTGCAACAGTCCACGTACCGAAGCCAAAAAATATGGCAACTAAATCTTCAGTGCTGACCACTTCTACTACTCATGAGTGCAGCAGGATCCTTTAGGGCTAGCAGGTCGCTGGCACGTTACATATACATCTCTGTCTTCCAGCAACTTGATGTCACTCACCTCCAAAGATGGGAATGTTACTCTAAAATTATTTCTAATTAAAGTATCAAGGCTCTTCAAAATAATGAATTAAAATTACAGTGCAGCCTCTGTAATTACATGGGATACATTCCAAGACACCCAGCAGATACCTGAAAATATGGATAATAGTAAATCCTATATTTTGACTACACTTTAGCTGGAAATACACCATAGAATAGCTAGAGAGCTCCCAGAACACTTCCAGAGGGAATATCTTTTGCAGTGTATGTGAAACCATGGCTATTGAGTCACGGATAAGGGAGTTGTACTGTATAGTTACAAATTCATAAAGTAGGCCTCAAAGGGAAAAAAATCTTTTAAAAATCCGAATGCAATAAATATGTATCACTTCAACACATGATATAGAGAGCAAATGAGGTATCTCACACACTCAGTAACTAGGTTTGCAGTGTGCAAGTTAGAGATGACTCTTGTACTTTTAATGGTTGTGTATAGGGGGGAATTTCAGTGGAAGTTCCTTGTGATCTTATTACAATTCCCTCTTATACACAGCTATTAAAGGTGCAGATCCATTTTACAGTTTTCATTTAAGCAATCCTGTTTTAACTAATTAAGAAAATAGAAATTTATTGGACCTGACAATGCAAGGAAACTTGGGAATAACCCATTTTACTCCATCCAAAACAAGATATAGCTGTGTATATTCTTGAGTCATATGCACATGTATGTCATTAAAATATTACATAAATTTTTCCCAGCTTTGAATTGGAGACACCAGGATTTGAACCTGCAAAATTCAGCATGGGAAGATTGTGTTGATCATTATGGTGGAATCTCCCTAGTAATAATCATCTGTGATTTTTTGCTCATATGATATCAGCTTTTTGCTTGTAAAGCAATCTCTTCAGTACTAATTATCTCATCTCACATTGTGAAAGAATTAAAAAAACTAATTCTGGGACTGCTAAAGGATCGGAGAGACTTGCTAGAATTCACCAGTGATTCAACATACTCATCCAACTGGTAACTCATTTCCTGTACAACAAATAAGCAATGATTGGCTTGGCGTACTGAATTTTAATCAATCACAACTTCCCTAGAGTCCCTGTTAGGGTGGTAATTAATGTTTATGTTCTTATTTCCCACTGCAGTTCTTTTTTTCAACATGCTGTATGTATGCATTTATTATGTCATTAGTGTTGGAAGAAAGATGCTATCATAACATTGGGAGTGGGACATTTACATCAGACCTGTCCTGAACTCCAAAGCATTCTGACCCTGGAGAGGCTAGCATTCTTTTTTTCTTTGCACCTTGGGAGGAAACATGCATGTAGGATGGGCATAGGCATAGGCAGAACAGTGAAGTAGTTAGGATACATTCCACTCCAAGGAGACAAATTCAACTTAATTTACTATTTATAGTCATGTATATGTCTAGAAATTTATGTCAGAAGATTGACTAAAAAATCCTGTGTTGACTTATCCACAGGTCAATGTACAGTACTATGTACCTGAACTCTTATTTAAAAAGAAGCAATTTCCTCCTTTGAGTGGTGAAAGGTGAGAACTTAGTGTGACCTGGAAGAATCTGAAAAAATGAAACTACCTCTTGCACTTTCTCCTCCATGTCACCACTTCTGGCCTTTTCAAATGTCTGGATGGGGAAATGGCCACAGTGGCAACGACTCTTTGGTGCTTCCCTTCAAAAGAGTGCTGAGAGAGTAAAGCCGGTTGGGACAGACTAAGCTCTCACCTTCTGCCACCCGAGTCAAAGAAGAGTATGGCTCCATATTTGAGAACAATTGCTATTGTACCTTAACTTTTGACAAAATAGGAATTGTTCTCCTTTCTGATTAGAGTATCAAAGGGCTTTTTGGAACTTCTGGGAAAGAAAATGGTAGGGGTAGTGACCAGGGGTTGCTCACACCCTGAGATGGTGCTGGTGCTTTCCCCTTTTTGTGGAATGATGCTCAACTAATCTATGTGTAATATCAAAATCCATAATTTTGACCTCAAAACTTGATCTTGAGGTCGATTTATAGATGAGTATATACATTACTAAAAAAATATCCAGCAGCTTGGCAAAGGCCTTTAAAGGCTGCAATGATGGCTGAAAAACCAAACACAGAAGCCACTGAAGCTACCTTTTCCTTGGATTCCATTCAACTTATCTTAAAATGGAATAACATGTTATTCTTGTTGTTAATCACCATTGAGATTGACTTTTGGTGATCTTACAAACAAGACACCCTGACATGAACAGTTATGGAAACACAGGACTATGGCTACTTTGACTGAGCTTCTCTACCTGTAGCATAACCTTCCCTTCTTCCAACTTAACTGGGCATGACTGTAATTTCTATAGATTCTTGGTATGTCCAGGTTTTGGTCATTTTGGCTTCTACAGAGCTTTCAGATTTGATTTGCTCTAGGCCCATTTATTAGTCATTTTGTTATTCCATGGCATCCATAGCAAGTGAAGATCCAGACAGAAAAGTAATGCAAATTAAACTACTTCTCAAAGTTGTCTCTATCAGTAGATACTGAGGGAAGTTGAAGAATTGGCGTATATCCAACATATGTCCTTTATTGACTACCTCTTTTGCTATCTCCAGGTATGCTAGAAGATGCTCTACCATCACTCATATGTTTGTCCAACTGACTTTTATACATGAAGAGGCTGTGGCATCCTGTTCTGTGCATCATAACATAAAACATCTTGTGGTGCTGGATTGTGGGGTCGCTTCCATTGTTGGGTGAACTGATAGAGCTATGGAGACTTGCTTTAGCATTGTGTCCTTGATGTCCTTGATGCATTCCTTTTAGAGGTAAATGTGCATTGCTAATCATCCTTCAGAAACAGCTTGTCTGCTTTATTTTTCATCTCAGCAGATGCTGTTTTCCATCCGAGCTCCAAACTGAACGTGTTAGAGTGATAGCATCTTTCAGCTAAACAAGAATAGAAAAATTGAGGATCCTTTTTCAAACAGTAAGTATCTTCAGGAAATGAAACATGGGACATTATCTGTGGAGACAATTATGCATGCATCAAAACAGCTGCATGAGAAGTCATCTTTCTTACTCTGATCTCTTGCCTTGATGCTATGGCTGCTCTCATCCCAGATCAAGAGTACACTTTTCAGAAGGGTAAAAGGAATAGCAGTCTACAGGGTGGCCCCACTAGTAGGCAGGGTGCCCCACTAGATTTCGCTCCTGTTTCCTGAAGGCGAGGACTAAATGCTTTCATTGGCCAATGACACGACAAATTGGCCAGTCTTGCATCTCTGGGTTTTTCAGTAATGTCTGTGTCTAATAACTGGATGTCATTACATTACAATATAGGGGAACTGGAAAAGTGACTGATGCCCAGTGGGACCAATGCAAAATACGATCAATGTGCATCACTCCAGTTGCACACCAGGACACTTGCTAGGAAGTGCTGATAGAAGAAGAAGAAGAAGAAGAAGAAGAAGAAGAAGAAGAAGAAGAAGAAGAAGAAGAAGAAGAAGAAGAAGAAGAAGAACTTTATTTTTCTACTCCGCCTCCATCTCCCCGGAGGGACTTGGGGTGGCTTACATGGGCCAAGCCCAAAACAACATACAATTAAAAACAGAACAATAACAAATTAAAATAGCATAAAACAGCATAAACAATAATAAACAAACATCAAAAGCAACTGCTGACTAATTTTGGAGGGGGGGGGGGAGGAGGCCACTATGCGAACTGGTTAAAGGATAGGTAAAGGTAAAGGTTTGCCTTGACATTAAGTCCAGTTGTGTCCAACTCTGGGGGGTGGTACTCATCTCCATTTTTAAGCCGAAGAGCCAGCGTTGTCTGTAGACACCTCCAAGGTCATGTGGCCAGCATGACTGAATGGAGTGCCATTACTTTCCCGCAGAAGTGGTACCTATTATTCTACTCACATTTGAATGTTTTCAAAATGCTAGGTTGGCAGAAGCTGGGCCTAACAGCAGGAGCTCACCCCACTCCCTGGAATCAAACCTGTGACCTTTCAGTTGGCAAGTTCTGCAGCTCAGTGCTTGAACTACCTGCACCACAAAGTGCTGATGCAGATCTGTAATTCCATTATATATCTCCACAATTCATTATCAGCTCTTCTTAGCGCCTCTGCTACATAGCTAAGAATATTTAAAGTTACATAACACAGACAATGATAGGATTCCAGTCATTATTTGTCAACATGTTATTTTCAGAACTGGCCCAACTGTGCGGACAAACTAAGCAAACATTTGAGGTACCAAAATTTCAGGGGCACTTGCCTCATCTGTGTAAATACTTCCAAGAACTAAACAAGGAGATATAATATGCTATTAGTCATTCACCTTCATTACATGGAGGAGAGAACAGCCCCACTCTCTTTGTCACACTCCTGTTGCCTAGTCTTGCTGTCTTCAACATGTGATAGGAGGAAAGACTAAGGTAGTGGCTCCAAACCTTGGTCCTCCCGGTATTTTGGATCCCAACTCCCAGAATTCATGGCCTTTGGACAATCAGGCTGGGGCTTCTGGGAGCTGAAGTCCAAAACACTCAGAGAATCAAAGTTTGGGAACCACTGGACTAAAGCATATATGCAGACTATGCTACAGCTATATGTTTTGCAGACAATTAAAAAAAACCCTATAGAAGGGCTAGGCATCTGTGGCTTCATGGATGGAATGCCAACAAATTCATGATGAATCATGGGAGCTACAGCCCAAACTTTGGAGACTTCATACATAGATAGGTTTCCTACATTATACTTTCTATTTCTAAGGAATGGAAAGTGGTGGGACTGGATGATGAAGATATGATAGAAGAGAGTGAGATCAAAAAGTGGGATTCTATTTCCTCCTCCAACTGAATTTACCTAATTCAGTTGATTGTAACTTGCAGCTAATGGGTTTGGATTTTGAAGCAGAAAAAACATAATCTGATTTTTTAAAAAACCCCTCACTAGGTCTGTTTTTCTGGCAATACTGAGCATGTTTTGAAAGTCATTTACTTAGGAACAAAGAGAGCCTAAATACTACACATTCTCCTGAAATGTTTCTTCTCACCAACACAATTGCTTCATTATTGTGAATAATTGATTGCTTTTCCTTCTCCCCCATCCCCTGCTTTAAATGACCTTGTTAATTAGGATTCTGAAGTGTCATTGTCAGATTGGAATTTGATGGCTCTTGAAAAGCAAGAAAAAATAAGCTTGTATTTCTCAGGGTTATGACAGCATGTGGGTCCTGAACTTAATACTATCTTTTTTGTTTTGCTTGATATTTTATCTTGGAATCTACTGATCATAGAATCAAAGAGTTGGAAGAGACCTCATGGGCCATCCAGTCCAACCCCCTGCCAAGAAGCAGGAATGTTGCATTCAAATCACCCCTGACAGATGGCCATCCAGCCTCTGCTTAAAAGCTTCCAAAGAAGGAGCCTCCACCACAGTCTG
Organism: Anolis sagrei; assembly: GCF_037176765.1. Taxonomy (NCBI): domain Eukaryota; kingdom Metazoa; phylum Chordata; class Lepidosauria; order Squamata; family Anolidae; genus Anolis; species Anolis sagrei. The sequence continues at coordinate 20,800,192 of NC_090025.1, forward strand.
GGGCAGAGAGTTCCACTGCTGAATGGCTCTCACAGTCAGGAAGTTCTTCCTCGTGTTCAGATGGAATCTCCTCTCTTGTAGTTTGAAGCCATTGTTCCGTGTCCTAGTCTCCAAGGAAGCAGAAAACAAGCTTGCTCCCTCCTCCCTGTGGCTTCCTCTCAAATATTTATACATGGCTATCATATCTCCTCTCAGCCTTCTCTTCTTCAGGCTAAACATGCCCAGCTCCTTAAGCCACTCCTCATAGGGCTTGTTCTCCAGACCCTTGATCATTTTAGTCGCCCTCCTCTGGACACATTCCAGCTTGTCAATATCTTTCTTGAATTGTGGAGCCCAGAATTGGAATTGATGTGATGGAATTTTTGTCTGTGAAAAACTAAGGAAAACTAGGATACCAGGAAAAACACCACATTAAAACATTTTTAAAATATGTAATTCTCCATAAAAGGGTAGCTTGTTCCTGGAAACCAGCCAGATTATTTTGGGAAAGTCATGGGGTGGTTCCAGACAGTGGTAAAGTAAAAAACCCAGGTCGGGGCAGACTGTAGTCTGCACACCAGCCTGGAAAACACGTGCTTTTTGAGCTTTGTGTCTAGATGCCCTCCCAGAACCTTCCAGGAGGACAGCAAGACAGTCATACCTCCTCAGCAAACCCCCCCACCCTAAAACTCTTTAAAATTAGTGTGGTACTGGAGCTTTCCTAGCATGTAGAGATTACGTGCCAGGAGATGGGGGGCAGGAGCATTTTTCTTCCCCACTTCTCCTGGCACATAATTCCTTTACACCAGAAGAGCTCCAGCACCATGCTAATTGTGGTTGGGTAAGTTCTTTTATTTTTTAAAAAGGATTTCTGGGGGGTGGGGGGTGGGAGGGAGTGGTGGCTGCAGGCATGTAGCCAGGGGGGGGGGCCTCGGGGGGCTTCAGCCCCCCCCGAAATTCTCATGGTGGTTCACGAAAAGGCCTTACTGGTGCATTATTTAAACTGTTATGTTTATTAATATCATGATTTGATCACCATACTCAATATATCCCATATGCATGGGGGTATTGGGGTAATGATACAAAAGGTTTGCTAGGCTAGACCCTCTTTCACTCAGACTCAGCCCCCCCCCGAAACTCAGCCCCCCCCCGAAACCCCCCCTGAAATTTTTTTAGCCCCCCCCCCCCCGAAACGAAATCCTGGCTACGGGCCTGGGTGGCTGTCTCGGGTTTCTTGTGCTCCAAGAAGCCAAGAAACCCAAGAAAGATGTGTAGATAGGCACACATCTTGACATATACGAGTTGTAGTTACTGGGATGTATAGTTCAACTACAATCAAAGAGCATTCTGAACTCCACCAATGATGGAATTGAACCAAATATGGCGCACAGAACTCCCACGACGAACAGAAAATATATATCAGTGATTGGTTGGGGGGGGGGGGGGGGGTGCCAAAATACTGTTTGCTTACCATTGAAAATTACCTAGGGCCACCTCTGGCACTGCCTGAACATCAAGCAAAAAGTGGGTGCTAGAAACAATATCATACGAAAGCTGACTGGCACAACCTGGGGATCACAACCAGATACAGTGAAGACATCTGCCCTTGCGCTGTGCTACTCTGCTGCTGAGTATACATGGCCAGTGTGGAACACATCTCACCACACTAAAACAGTGGATGTGGCTCTTAATGAGACATGCCGCATTATCACGGGGTGTCTGCGCCCTACACCACTGGAGAAATTACACTGCTTAGCCAGTATTGCACCACCTGACATCCGCCGGGAAGTAGCAGCCAATAGTGAAAGGACCAAGGCAGAGACATCTCCAGCTCATCCCTTGTTTGAGTATCAGCCAGCACGCCAACGACTTAAATCTTTTCATAGTTTTCTAAGATCTACAGAGACACTCGCTGGAACACCACAGCAAGCGAGAGTCCAAAAGTGGCAGGCCCAAACCCAGCACCTCAACCAACAGCTGATACCCAATGAGAGACTCCCTCCTGGGCACACAGAAGACTGGGCGACTTGGAAGGCACTGAACAGACTGCGCTCTGGCACCTCGAGATGCAGAGCCAACCTTCAGAAATGGGGTTACAAAGTGGAATCCTCGGCATGCGAGTGTGGAGAAAAGCAAACCACTGACCACCTGCTGCAATGCAACCTGAGCCCTGCCACATGCACCATGGAGGACCTTCTTGCAGCAATACCAGAAGCACTCCAAGTGGCCAGATACTGGTCAAAGGACATTTAACCAACTACCAAACTCACAAGATGTGTATTTTTCTGTCTGTTTGCTTTGTTCTGTTAGTAATGTAATATATAATGGACTGGTTGCTCTGACATGACAAATAAATACCTCTGGTACTGAATAAGGGGACTGTGATGCCAAGGTTTAAATCCCCATTTCGCTATGGAATCCAAAAGGTCACGTCAACAAGCCATGCTCTCTCAGCCTAAGTGGAAGATAATGGCAAACCACTTCTGCATAAATCTTGCTGAGCATTGCCATAAGTTAGAAAGGGTTGGTGGCATACAGCAATAATAAACAATAGTAGCATTCCCACACTCTCCAAGTTTTGCCCATTTGGACAAGGAGGCCATATTCTTTTTTTTAAAGTTCTGTATTACTCTACATGGTTTTCAGCAATATAATTGGATGTAATAAGCATGGCATTTTCATGTTTGATGATGCTGGAGAAAGAAAGATGAAAGGCAGCCTCTTCATGATTGTTTTTATATTCTTTCCTTAATAATAATACTAATGAAATATGTATTATTTACCCATAATAATCATCCTTAATTATCAAACATATTGCTCTTTTCCTCTATGGTCCAGCAATGTTTGAACCAGACCCTTTAACAGAAATATCAGCAGCAGCAATTAGCAGTGATCTGCTTATCCCCAAGCTATGAAGAACTTCACTTGCTGTTTTCTGTATACCATATATCCTTTAAAAGCATAGGAGCAGCCAGTCTGTTGACAACTGCTACGTTTTGCAATGATGGTTGGCTCCTATTATCATTTGGAGGTGTGAAACGTCCGACACGAGCACTTTAATCAGATTGCTTTAATCACATTCCATAGTGAGGAATCACAAGTCAACTTTCAAGCTCTTGCTAAGCAGAAGGCAATAGCTGATGAAAGGCTCTAAGTGAGTCAGAAAAATGTACATTTCTGTACCCACAAAATTGATTGGCACCATATGGATTACAATCTACCTATTACATATCCCACTCCCAGGGTGTGCTTACACTGTAGAGTTATATGCAGTTTGACACCATTTTAATTGCCACTGATAAATACTATGGAATCATGGGAGCTGTAGTTTGAGGGTCACTGGCACTTTTTGGCAGATAAGCTAAAAACCTTGTAAAACTACAATTGCCATGATTTCATTGTGCTCAGCCATGACAGTTAATGTGGTGTCAAATTACATTAATTTGACAGTGTAGATACAGGGTACATACAGTTTTATTGGGTGATGGATATAGACCCTGGTCAGATTCATACCAGACACGACATTTACATGTTTAACTAAAGAATACCCCAATCCATAGAACACTCTAACTATGATAGCTTTCAGCTGACCTACTTTCCTATCTCACTGGCTATTTCATCTGTTCCTCCCACCTACCGCTTTCCCATCTGCTAGGCATTTTTAGATCAGAGGAGCTTTCTTGAATATTGATAAATGCCAGGTAGACTTCATAAAGGACTGCACTCATTTTTAAGGGGATTATATTTTCATTGTGTAAAGAAAGGCAGAGTTGAATGAGGGTTCCACTCTCTTCTTTATGAAGACGCACAACAGAACAAAAATATAATGATGTTATTGCTAACCGCTTCCAAGCTGGGTTTGACTTATGGCAATTCTATGAGAGATCAAGGGTGCATCTACTGTTGAATTAATGCAATTTGACATCATCTGAACTGCCAGGGCTCAATGCTGTGGAATTCTGGGAGTTGTAGTTTGGTGAAGCTCTAGCACTCTTTGGAAGAGAAGACTAAAGACCTTATGAAACTACAACTCTAAGGATTCCATAGCATTGCACCATGGCAGTTAAAGTGGTATTAAACTGTTATGTGATTTCAGCTCTGCTAAAATTGAGGATTCGGGGACTCCAGAGTATCTAGCTACTCCAGAAGGCCAAATCAGGACTCAGACCAGTTCAAAGGCAAAAGCAGAAGGTTTTTTTTTCTCTTCCTGACCAGAAAGAAGTTCAGCAAAGAAAGGCACTCCAAAGTATTGACATCCCCCAACTGTGAACACATGGGTTTTTTTAAATAATACATTTGACAGAAAGGAGAGGCAGCATACAACTATTGCAAATGGTTTCCCATTGGTTCTGGAGGATCCACAGCCTCATTGGAGGAGGCACAAGTCTGCTTCTGCCTCTGAGCCCATCAGAGACGACATGGGAAATTTAATAAACAGCCAATTGTGGATTTGAAGTCTTGTGTCTTTTGTGAGTTCTTCCCAGATACTGGGTGTATCTGGGTGGAATGCAGTTGGATGGGTGGTTGATGGGTCCTGATAGTCCAATATCAGCTAGACAAAGGAGGTGCTGGCCAATGGACAAAAGTGTTTGAGGTTCAGTTATAGAATGGAGGATTGTCAGAGGGGGTCTGGATAGGTGCTATAGATGAGACAATGTTCCCAGGGTTAGACTCAATCATATCATGCCAGATAGATAAAGGAAATTGATTTATGGTGATATTCTCTGGGTGAGGGTGAGGCAAGGGCAAGGTGAGTTCACAAACTGCGGAATTTCCAATGAATTTCATAGAAAGATTACTTTTTAGGTCAGTTAAGAATGACCATGAAGCTAGCTACATTTTCCAGTAGAACCACATTTTACAATTCACATATTTTATATAATTCATTTTATTTGAGGTGTGTGTGCGCATATGTGTGTGATTTCTCGATACCAAAACTGCATTAATTCTACAGTCTAGATGCATCTCAGCTCACCCTATCCTCAACAGTCCTGCTAGGGTCTTGCAGGTTCAGGGCTCTCACTTCTTTGATTTAGTTCATCCATCTGGATTAGATGATAAATTTTAATTCCAGTTGAGACTTTTTAATGATGGGGAACATTGATAGGATTGTGCACTGAGGAGTATGACATCTGTGTTGGAGCCTGGCTGCTTGAATGGAAGTGTAAGGAGCTCACTTTTCAGGAACATCTTCTTTTCAAATTTCTTCACTGTCTAGCTTTCACAGCCATACATAGGAATGGAAAATACAATGGCATGGTCAAGCTGTTAAAAAAAGGGCAAATTGTTACACACAACAAAACAAAATGCAGAAGTATTACCAGTTGACGCAACAAGATAATGGGAAGAAAACATAGTTGAGACTGAGAAGAAACCAAGCCTAACTGTGATTTCACACATTATTCTTCAGGCACAAACATCCTTTTGGTGTGTTAAATGAGAACATGTTGATTGGGTCTCTTTGGATCTCATTCATCTGATCTTGGAATTGATGCTGTTTTGCCATATTTGCTTGTTATGTATGCAGCCCTTCCATCAGGTTCTGCAATTCCCACAGGTAACAAAACATCCACCAGAACCCATCTCCAAATCTGTATTTCATTTATTTTAGAAAGATTTGTCAATCCTTGAGGAATTTCATTAAAATGCCACATAACACACACACACACACATGAACACATGCATGCACCCACAGGGTTTCTATGGTAACCAGAAAAACCTATGGGCAGCTATCTTTTCGGCCATTTGAGGACATTATTTTTTTTTTAAAAAAAACCCAAGGCATGTGAACTAAAGCTGGCATCCACAGGAGGACTGCCAATTGCCTTGAATTGTGAATGGCTTCTCTGATGTTTACCTGGAATGAATGAACAAAGATCAACCCAAGGAAACAAACAGAAATGACTCACAGTTCTCAGAGAGATACATACACTTCATATTTTCTGAGCGCACTAGCTTAGGAGGCACCAAGTTCTAAATAATTAATATCAAATTCTTCATACATAACCATGACAAGTACACTTTTTTATTTTTGCATATGTTTTCCCTAAGCCTCAGGGAAAAGATGTTCTACTGAGCTTGAAACCCTTATGTCTTGAAAATTCAAAATAAGTTGTAGCCAAAGCTGAATACACCAGACCTTGGTACTAGAACTTCCAGGGCCCACCTGCTAACATGGCCTGATGGACATATTCCACTGGTATATGTCTATCAATCAGTTTGCCTATCTATCATCTATCTATCTATCTATCTATCTATCTATCTATCTATCTATCTATCTATCTATCATAAAATGGCTGCATCAGGTATATGCATTCTATCAATAACACTTATACTTGCATAAATATCTCAAGGGAGCCCTTTGGGGTCAGACTGATTTTCAACATGGCCAACTAAATGCTTCCAAAACACCCATGGGTAAAGGAACTAGTGGTAATCGGCAACAACTATAATCTACAGGTAGACTTCTGTGCAACAAGGGCATTATATCTGGCTATCATTAAAAACTATCAAAACTAAATCTTTGGTCCAAAAACATTTATCTTATGTTATATGACTTGAAGAACAATCTTATATGCTGCTTGGAAGACCACAGGGTAGTGGATTGTAGAATGTCACATACCATAATCTCTGCTCTTGGGGATGCTGTTCATTTATAGTGGCAAAGAGTTCACCTTCTGTTGCTGTCCTTGTTCATGATGCTCTGGTGGCAGTGAGGAACAGGGTGTCTTTTCCTTCATGCTCCTATATCATCATCATCATCATCATCATTATTATCATCATCATCATCATCATCATCATCACCATCATCATCATCATCATCATCATCATCATTTAATTACTTATTAATCGCCCTCCATCCAAGATGCTCTAGGCGATTTACAAGCTAAAATTGTAAAGGATAAAAATACATACATACAGATATTGATAAAATTAACAAAGATCAAAAGCTCTAGTAAAAAGCCAGGTCTTAAGTGCTAGGGTAAAAGGCCCTAACTCACGAATGGCTCTCATATAGGGCGGCAAGGAATTCCACAAGGCAGGGGCAGAAATAGAAAAAGCTCTGCGTCTGGTCCTTTCCAAGTGCACTTCTCTAGGACCCAGTATATAAAGTAAGTCACGTTGGGATGGTCGTTGCGACCTCCAATGATGGGAGAATGAGAGACGGTCCCTAAGATACGATGGACCCTGGCCATAAAGAATTTTAAAGGTCAGAACTAGCATCTTATATAGACCACGGTAATCAGTTGGAAGCCAATGCAAATGCCACAACACTGGTGTTATATGGCATTTCATGGGTGTTCTTGTGAGTAGCCTGGCTGCCGCATTCTAAACAATACGGAGCGTTTGGGTCATAGACATCAGAAGGCCAACATACAAGGCATTGCAATAGTCCAGCCTAGATGTGACCGTGGCATGGATGACTGTTGCCAGAGCCTCATCAGATAGGTAGGATTCCAATTGCCTCGCATCAGATAGGTAGGGTGCCAATTGCCTCGCTTGTCGTAGATGGAAAAAGGCCTATTTGCTGGCAGCAGCGACCTGAGCTTCCATTGTCAGCTGCGAATCCAAAACGACACCCAAGCTCTTAACGGTAGGTGAAGGAGATAGGACAGCACCATCGAAGGTGGGTAGCAAATGGGTCAGACCAATCAAGCGGCCATGCCAGAGAATCTCAGTCTTCACCGGGTTCACCTTCAGTCTACTAGCACATAGCCAGTTTGACAGAGCCTCCAGACATAAGGTGAAATTGTCTGGTATTGACATATATCATGCAACCTCCAAGGGTAGAAAAACAGGGGTCACCCAATGCAGTCTGATGGGAGCAGACTGTATTGGGTGACCCAATGCAATCCCCCTTATTCTGGTGAAAAGGGGGATTTAATGTATAGTGTAATGGTGTGAGCCAGAGTAGTGTAGTAGTTGAACTATGTCTGTGAGAAACCTGGGCTTGAATCCCATCTCACCATTGAAAACCTACTGGGTGACCTTGGTCAAATCATAGAATCAAACAGTTGCAACAGGAACACCTAATCAAAGTACCCCTGACAGATACCTATCCAGACTCAGATTAAAAGCTTCCAGAAAAAGAGATTTCACTACTCTCCAAGGCAGCATATTCCAATGTTGAATATCAATAACTATCAGGAAGTTTTTTCTAATGTTAAAGTAGAATATTTTTTCTTGTGATCTGAACTCATTGCCATATGCCAAGCAGCACAAACATGACTGTCTCCTTCTCAATATGATCTACTTTCACATATTTAAACATGATTATTATGTCCCCTCTCAACTTTCTCTTCTTCAGGCTAAACATACCCAGTTCTCTAAACCACTCCTCATACACCTTGGCTCTCAGGCCTTTTATCATTGTGGTTGACTGTCTCTGGAAATATACTAGTTTGTCAATATCCTTCTTGAATTGTGGCACCAACAACTGCAATCTTAATTCACAGTATCTTAACCTCAAAGAATGGTAGTAGTACACGTCCTCTGTATATTGCTTGCAAAAAACAAACAAACAAAACCCCAAAAACTAAACCCTACACTGGAGCTGACTTGAAATCACACGAGAAAATATCCAGCACTAAAACTCAATATTGAATAGATACCATATTTTATTCCAGTTGGACACCATTATTTACAGAGACATGTTAGTAAAACATTCACAAAGCACATAAAATTTCACAGTTAATATTTATAGGTGCATAGTTCATGCTCAATTACTTTATATATATGTATATATGTATAGAAATATATTAATAACTTTCACTATAATGCCATCCTTAGACAGAAAAGACTAATCATAGGAAACATTTTAAAAATCTTGTTTCGTAAACAATACCAAATTACTGACAATAGGTCAACAAAACATGTACAGCTTTACAAATAAGGAGTTAGACACTTAGGTGTTTTTTTAAAAATTTGTTTTCATTTTTTAGAAGTTGAAGCCACAATATCCACACAACAACAATGGCTCTGAGACCCAGACTTTCATTTCAGAGAGAAAGGAGGTTACTGAAATGAAAACTGGACTCAGTTACAGATGCTCCAATCATTGCTGATGGAAGACTTCAAAAGACACTGTAGAAACTATAAAAATAGTTTACGACTGGGCACATTGGAACTCAGCACTTGTACAGGACAGGATGTCTTTGTTAACAGGTCACAGAAGACAGAAGAAAGAGAGTGAGATTCATGCTTCAGGTTCATAATCCTGGTATTCTTCCTGTCGGGAGCATCAACAACAAAGGAAATTTGGGGAATGAATGAAGAAAGGGGAAAGGAAAAAGAGAAGAAATTAAATTTTAATTTAGTCAGTTCTCTATAGCCAGTCTGCATCCCTGGATTCACAACTTGAAAATATTTTGAAAAATCCCAAAAGAAAAACTGGATTTGACCATCATATATGCATCAAGGGATACCATTTTACTATATTACTGTATGCAATGGGACTTGAGCATAACAAGGCCCCACTGTATAACAAGGCCCCACTGTATACATACCACATTATTTTCACTGAAGTGATAAGTCTGTGTCTGAGACAGTGTTTCACAACCTTCCTAATACCGCAACCCCTTAATACAGTTCCTCAGGTTGTGGTGACCCCCAACCATAAAATTATTTTTGTTGCTACTTCATAACTTTAATTTTGCTACTGTTATGAATCTTAATGTAAATATCCAATATGCAGGATGCATTTTCATTCACTGGGCCAAATTTGGCACAACACTCTCACATTTGAATACTGATGGGGTTGGTGGGGACTTATTTTGTCATTTGGAAGTTGCAATTGCTGGGATTTATAGTTCACCCACAATTAAAGAGCATTCCGAACTCCACCAACGATGAAATTGAACCAAACTTGACACACAGAACTCCCAAGAACAGCAGAAATACTGGAAGGTTTTGATGGGCATTGACCTTGAGTTTTGGAGTTGTAGTTCAGCTACATCCAGAGAGCACTGTGGGCTCAAACAATGATAGATATAGACCAAACTTGGATATGTCCAAATGTGAACACTGGTGGAGTTTGGGGAAAATAGACCTTGGCATCTGGGAGTTGTAGTTGCTGGGATTTATAGCTCACCTACAATCAAAGAGAAATTCTGAATCCCACCAATGATAGAATTGGGCCAAACTTCCTAGGCAAAACCCCCATGACCAACAGAAAATATTGTGGATTCAGATGGTCTTTGGTGACCCCTCTGACACCCCCTCATGACCCCCCCCCCAGGGTTCCCGACCCCCAGGTTGAGAAACACTGGTCTAAGCTGTACTTCAGATTTCAAGGAGACATATTCAAATTAGAATGGGTGCTTTCTACTTTCCTCGTCCCTTTCTATGAATTGTAGACATTAAAAACAAGTCTATGAGGGATATGGCTGACTTAGACCTCTCCTCTTCAACAACCACTTTTCAGTTTTCATTCAGTTCTTCCATGTATTCGTTTCCATTTAATTATTTCATACAGAGTCTTCTCCCTGTTTCACGTAATTCCTCAGAGGCTTCACATCTCATCAGAAACTTACTTGGACTTCAGTTAAGGATAAGAGGACTTATGAAGATATAGAAGTGTTATTGAAGAAGCAGACAGATTAACACAACCCTGCTCTTCATGTGTTTACTACATCCAGAAATGGACTCTTGAATACTTTTAATGGATGCCATTTTAAACTATGATAAAAGCTTCTGTGCTCAGGAAGGCTTCTGTGTTCACGGGATGTTCTTGTATTCTGAAAGCCTTCTTAGGGTACATATTGCAGAATCTGTAGTGATATTTCTTGTAGCAACTAACTATTGAACCAAGTACATCCTCAGTGCCTACTGTGCTCCATCTACTTCCAACACAAAGGAAGGAGGGAAGGAAGGAAAGATTACTGCAATGAGTCGCCCTTGGGCTGAGAATTGTGGTATATAAGCGCAGTAAATAAATAAATTACCAGATAAATGTTGTCTGTGCTCTATGACAGGAAATAGGATCTTATTCCTACAGTTTGCTTTACCTTTCACATTACTTTGTGTTTCCCATTCATCTTGTTACCCTATTGAAATGAAGAACTCCTGGCCCAAGAATACCATAGAATCTCACCAGATGAATAGAAAATGCCTAAATATTGAATTGTTGTAGGTTTTTTCGGGCTATATGGCTATGTTCTAGAGGCATTCTCTCCTGATGTTTCGCCTGCATCTATGGCATGCATCCTCAGAGGTTGTGAGGTCTCTGAGGATGCTTGCCATAGATGCAGGCAAAATATCAGGAGAGAATGCCTCTAGAACATGGCAATATAGACTGAAAAAAACCTACAAGAACCCAGTGATTCTAGCCATGAAAGCCTTCGACAATGCCTAAATATTGCTTATTTGGTCAGAAATTGAAACATAAAACTGATAAATTATACGGGTCTCAAAAGGTTGAGTTGTAAAATAATTTTAAACCATAACAAAAACAATAAAAATACAGCCATTGGCCCCATTAAAAACCATTCCATATGGTGAGTTAGACACCAGTTACTTGTTTGAGTCAAAAGATTCTGCTGGGAGAGACCAAGGAGGAGAATCACTTTAGTCTTCGATGTCAGATAATTATATGCCTGGGGAGCTGCCATGGAAGAGCCAGTCTGCTGTGTCATCACTAAATATGGCTGTAAAGATGGTAGGATTAAGGACCATGTCACATTATAGAGGAAAATTTGAATTACAGCAGGATAACAGCAAGACTTATTATATGACATTGTTCCTCTTCTGTTCTCCCAGTGGAAGGCCACATCGGAAAGCAAGAAAATCAATAATGAATTGTGTTTGTAAAAGAAACATTATCCAAACTGTCTCCCATCAGGAGAACAACAGAAGAGGGCTGATGTCATATTATAAGCAAAGGTAAAGGTTTCCCCTTTTCATTACATCTGGTCGTGTCTGATCTGGGGGTTGGTGCTTCTCCATTTCTAAGCCGAAGAGCTGGCATTGTCCGTAGACACGTCCAAGGTCATGTGGCTGGCATGACTGCATGAACTGCCATTACCTTTCTGTCAGAGCAGTACCTATTGATCTACTCACATTTGCATGTTTTCAAACTGCTAGATTGGCAGAAGTTGGGGCTAACTGCGGGAGCTCACCCCACTCCCTGCACTTGAAAAACCAACCTTTGGGTCAACAAATTCAACAGCTCTGTGATTTAACCTGCTGCGCAACTGGGGGCTCCCTACATGTTATAAGTCTCAGTCAAATATGTTATTATCTGGTTATAATTGTGATTTACTTGCCTCATGTGATAAGTACCTAAGACAAAGTTCAAGAATCTGAAAATTTGGGCAGATTCATAATAATTATTCTAAGCCTCTCTCTGTTCTTCTTACTATTCAAGATCATATGGGGTTACTTAACAAGCTGAATGTCAGATACCTCTATGACGGAATTTGCCATTGGGAGAGCATGAGAAGCCTTTTGCTTGTTTATTGTTCTGTATTGAGTTAGTTGTTTCTGTTTTTGGCATATTCTTGTTCTAGTGGGCTTGCGAGAAAAGAGCCCCAAGAGCCTGCTCCTCACCATGTACATCGAAGGAATACTGTTGTTTCAGGAGAAAAGGGAGAGGCTGTTTTTCCACAATGTTAAATTGGAGTTGCTGCTCTTTTGGTCCCAGAGGAAGGTTCTTCTCCCTAAACTAGCAGACTGCTTGTCTCCACAGGAAAAAAAATATTATGCTATTCTGCTTCATTTCTCTAATGTGTAGTAACTGTTTTTAAAGATAGTTAAAGATGCAATCTTAATGGAGTCAGTTTTTCAGAAAATGCTGCAATTTGCTGACACTCGTAGTCCATTAAGATCTGCAATTTTGTATTTAAGTTTGAGCAGGTGTATCTGTGAAGTTTCTGGTACAACAAAGCAGATAATGGAGGTGGAGGGGGGAAGTGTTTTGAAGAAAGAACAAAACTCTACAATTCTAAGCAGTATTCAGAAATGGCATGCAAGGGAAGAAGAATGTACATGTCTTTTTCACACTGCATGATATATGCATATTTTTGTGCTTCTTTGATACTAATCTAGGATCTGATCATAATTAAAGTCCTTACATTGAAGGTACTGGCATAATATCATGTATCAGGAAAGCTGTGCTTCAAAGACAGCTTGCCTCCAAATCACAGTCTCCAATCACAGTCAGTACAATCACAGTCTGTGATTGCCTCCAATCACAGTCAGTAGGACCAATGGTCAGAAATCATAAAGCTGAAAGAGACTGCAAGAACCATGTTGACCAACGCCTTGCCATGAAGAAATTCATAATTTCCGGGAGATGGCCATCCAACCTTAATTTGCTGTCATCAAAATTTTGAAAAACGTACCTTCCATTTCATCATCCAAGTAATTTATAAACAGGTTGAATAACATAAGAAGTTGGGCTAGAGCAGGCTGAGTTCATGCTTTCCCATCAGCCGTGACATGGCCATTGGTAAAGAATGATGGGCATTTGGAGAAACTTACCCTTCACTGATTTAAGTAAGATTCAGTGAGAACTCGTCTTTTTGAATCTAATGAGAATCATCCACTGTGTAGTGAGATTCTCCAGCAAGTTCAAGAGAGGTCTTTGTTTGCTAGCTTCCTAATTTCCCAAAGGGTTGCAAACACAAACCTCCAGCACTGCATTGCTTCCCTGTTACTCTAAGAAAAGCTGTCAAAGGAAGATTTACCTCAGGAGGCATTTCATAGGCTTCATTTTCAGGGTCTACCGGCATGTCTGTATTAGACATCATTCCTTCTTGAGGGAAACCTTCATCCTGCAGAGTTAAAGGAGAGAATAAATCAGTAAAGGGTGATTTTTAAAAAAATATTTAATTGCAAACACAGGTTGAATATTTGTGATCCAACGTGATTGGGATGAGAACACTTTTGGAGTTTAGATTTTCTTGGGATATTGGAACACCTGTATCTGTATATCATTTGCCCTTGCACTTTATAGGACCAATACTTATTCAGTTATTTTATATTTGGAATCATTGCTGAGTTTTACTCAGTTTTTAATTAGTATGACTTTATATGATTTTTATGTATTTTGGTTGTAAGTTAATGTTGTTATTGTCTTGTTCTATGTACTTCTTGTACTTTGTGCAAGTTACAACATTGAGTGCTTTTCTGAGTACCTTCTGGGAGATGGTAGCAGGATAAAGATTATTATTATTATTATTTTATTGATTAGCCCTGAGGCCATATCACAATACTAAACCAAACAACAAGGCTTGATAAGACTTGATTGCACTCTATGTAGTAAGTTAAAACAAGACACTTATAACAACACAGTAAATAAATATAAGATATGATAAAACTGAGTATATACATCATAGTTCCTTATCACCCCTACAATTTACACACATATGTGGTTCACAAACGTATTGTTTTGCTTAAATACAATGCTGTTTTATATGTTATTTTTTTATCTTGGCCACATATAAAATATGTTGTTCTGATGTGAGATTCCCAATACATTGTCCAGTTGAAATATGGACCAAGGTAGTAGTTTCTCATCTTCTGATACTAGTATTTACAATCAAATAATATGTGTGCTATATCCTCAGTTTCAGGTGCTTCGCAGATACAAATCATTATAAGTGATGCTGTTAAATCTCCCATATTTGACCATTGTATCAAGCTGATGAAATCTAGCTCGAGTGAATACCTCCCTGAGATGTTTTGGCATTTGCATTTTTAGATAGTTGACAATTTGAAAGGTACATTTATATTGACTCAGCCATTTTAGGTTGACAACCTTACTGAGGATGGCTATATCTTTTTGCACTTCTATGTCCAAAATTCTTTGTATAGCACTCATTCTTACTTGGCCTCTTAAAGCACAGGAGACAGGAAGACTGCAACTTCTTACATAATTTGTCAGTTGTATAATCCAAGAGGTCTGTAGTTGGGATTTCATCTGTTCTAATAGGCACAATTTTAGGAGTCCATCAGGCTGCTTATTATTATTATTATTATTATTATTATTATTATTATCATCATCATCAACATCATCATCTGTACATAAATAAATGTCTTAGAGATGGGAATATGAAACTGATTTATGTTTCATATACATCTTATGTGCATTGCCCAAATATGATTTTATACAATATTTGTACTGATTTTGTTCATGAAACAACAGTTGTGGACACTAAACCACCAGAAAGCAAAGGTGTCACAATCTCAGCCACACAAGTGAAAAATTTTAGAGTTTGGAGTTTTCTGAATTTTGGAACTCTAGGTAAGGGAAGCCCAATCAATATAACAACTTTTCCTCATTTTGACATTCAATGTTTCCTCATACATACATACATACATACATACATACATACATACATACATATATTTATCATTGCTACTGAGAAAATATACAAAAAATTCCAAACAGGGGAGAGCAGACTGAGGAAAAGACAACTCTTCATCTTCAATTTGGATTTTTGGAAGGAATTTTATAAATAGCTGTTGAAATCCAGAAGCTAATGATGATGTGACTGAAGCTGTTGTGTATGAGAATACAATTTTTTGCTTATTTTGTTTTAGTATGAGAGGATAAATAAATTTGTTAGTTCTTACTCTACTGTGAAGAAGACAAATCTTCCTCTCCATTATTCTCCCTGTATCCAAATGTTGTAAAAAGATAATTCAACAGATAATACGCATAATTTTTTGTGTGTGTGCACTCCCCCCCCCCCCCCCCCCAAGATTTTCTATGTGGAAACAGGTTTTCTGGACAAAAAAACCCTATGTGATTTGATCTGCAGAATATTCCCTCCCCAACAGTTAGGGAAGTTGAATGCCAGAATAAAATTGTGCCACATTTTCACCAGTCTATTACTCTTCCTAACAGAATTTCTTGACTGGTAGGTTTCTTAAAAAATGAATCTTTACGAATATTCTTTCCATTTGTCATTTGGTCTCCTAATAGATTTGCAGACTGCCATATGAAAATCCAACATGAAAATGATCACAGCCTCAATTATTTGCAATGTTTATAAAGATAGATTAGAGCCATTTCTATTTGGTAGTAACACTATATTTGACGATAGAGTCCTGGGTGCAATACTTCAGAAGTGAGAAAGGTTATAATGCTTCATTCTCCACCAAAGCCTATCTGTATGCTTCATACTAATGATAATAATGTTTCCCCAATGCCTTTTTATTTTTTTATGAAGCAAAGCTGCTCGAAAGGCATTTCAGAAGCAGTGAGGGAGGAAACTAACCAGTTTTAACTCTTCTCCTTCTGCTGCATTAAAATTCCCATATTTGACATGTTTCTGAGGAAATAAACAACAACAACAACAACAACTTTATTTCTTACCCGCCTCTCCTACTGAGTGGAGGTGGGTTATAGAACAACTGAAACACATAAACACTGTAAAACCACCACAATACATATATTTAAATGTACCTCTATAAAGGCTACACACCAAAATGTATCTCTATAAAATACACATTGAAATATACAAAACAGAGATTCAATAAAGGATGCTCAATTTAAACTTCAAGACATGCTTCAAAACCGGCCTGCAGGAAGAGATAGGTCTTTACATGGTTTTTAAAATCCGACACCTCATTTAGCTGTCAGAGTTTTTCTGGCAGGTCATTTCCCAATCTTGGGGCAGCTGATGAAAAAGTCCTCTGGGTGGTGGTTGCCAGTCAGATTCTGGCTGGTTGGAGGAGATGCCCCCCAGAGGACCACAGTGTGCTGTATGGATTGTATGGGAGAGGGTGATCCTGTAGGTAACCTGGACCCAAATCATGTAGGGCTTTAAAAGTCAAAACCAACACTTTGTATTTTGCCTAGAAACCAATTGCTCACTCCTAGATGTTCCTGTAACTAATCTGGCTGCTGTATTTTGAACCAACTGGAGTTTCTGAACTTGGTACATGGGTAGCCCAATGTAAAGCGCATTGCAGAAGTTCAACCTTGAGGTTACCAGTGCATGTACTAGCATCTTAAGGTCCTTCATATTTAGGAAGGGGCACAGTGTATCACCAGAAGTTGATAGTAAGCACTCCTGACCGTTGCATCTACCTAGGCTAACATTTGGAGAGACAGATCCAGGAGCACTCCTAAGCTGCAAACACAGTCTTTCAGGGGGAGTGTGACCCCATCCAGAACTGATTGCCATACCTTCATCCCCAGATAAGGACCCTTGATGGCAAACACCTCTGTTTTGTCTGGATCCAGTTTAATTTGGTTTTCCTCATCCAGCCCATTACCTCCTCCAGGAATTGGGAGCATAATAGTGACATGGCAGACCTAAGGGTTAAAAGTCTTCTTGTTCTGCTTTGCTTTTCTAAACCAAAGGGCATCAAATCTTCATTCTTCATGTCCCAGTTATTGTAATGGTCTCCAGATCCCCGACCTTCTCTTCATTTAATATGAATGTATAATATTAATAATTGATCCCATTTGCACACGTTGGGTTTACTCATCTGAGATGTGCCCCTCCCTCCCACAGTTTAGATCTTTTGTTTTATTACTATAACTTTTCAGGATGGTTTTCTACTCAGAAATATTGTGGCTAAACAGAATGTTGGGAAGGAATTTTGCCCCCTTCATCATGATCAGTTTGGCTAATGATGTTCTTTTAACAAGTACAAAAGGTGTTTATGTATAGATGCCGTCTGTTTGAATACTGAGAACTGAAACTTCGCTCCTTGACAGCTTGAATGAATGTAAGAGACAATATAGATTCCTCATCTCAACAGGATCACACCCTTTGGGGAAGAAAATTTGTCTGGCAGCTAAGAGTAATAAGTTTTTAAAAGAATGGCTGTGCCCAGTTAAGGGAAGTACCTAATTTCTTGTTGTTGTTTATTCATTCAGTCGTTTCCAACTCTTTGTGACCGAATGGACCAGCCCATGCCAGAGCTTCCTGGCAGCCATTGCCATCCCCAGCTCCTTCAAGGTCAAGCCAGTCACTTCAAGGATAATCTTGACATCTCACCAGTAACAACATCCAGCTTGCCCTGGCTCATAGATCTTACATTCCAGATTCTTATAGTGTGTTGAGATTTAGAACATCGAATTTGTCGTACACCTCTAGCACCATCGTCCGCTAGCCTTCCTTTTGGCTTTGAGCTAGCTTCATCATCACAACTGGGGCTAGTTGAACTTATCTGTTCTTCCCCAGTAGCATTTTGACCATTTTCCAACCTGGGAGTCCCATCTTCCAATGGGATACCAACATATCTCTGATTGTACTGATCCATTTAGTTTTCATGACAAGAATACTGGGGTGGGTTGCCATTACTTTCTCCAGTGATGGTATTTAGTTTGAGCTTTCTGCCATGACCTTCCCATCTTAGGTGTTCCTTCACGGTTTCGCTCATGGCATCATTGAGATACTCCAGCTTCAGGATCACAACAAGGCAGTGATCCTTTACTGGATCATGTTGTTATCCAGGTGTTGCCCCTTTCCTTTCCCAGATCAAATAAAGAACTTGTTCATTCATTCAGTCGTCTCCGACTCTTCGTGACCTCATGGACCAGCCCACGCCAGAGCTCCCTGTCGGCCGTTACCACCCCCAGCTCCCTCAAGGTCAGTCCAGTCACTTCAAGGATGCCATCCATCCATCTTGCCCTTGGTCGGCCCCTCTTCCTTTTGCCTTCCACTTTCCCCAGCATAATTGTCTTCTCTAGGCTTTCCTGTCTCCTCATGATGTGACCAAAGTACTTCAACTTTGTCTCTAGTATCTTTCCCTCCAGTGAGCAGTCGGGCTTTATTTCCTGGAGGATGGACTGGTTGGACCTTCTCGCAGTCCAAGGCACTCTCAGCACTTTCCTCCAACACCACAGCTCAAAAGATCTTCCTTTGCTCAGCCTTCCCTAAGGTCCAGCTCTCACATCCGTAGGTGACTACAGGGAATACCATGGCTTTGACTAGGCGGATCTTTGTTGCCAGTCTGATGTCTCTACTCTTTACTATTTTATCGAGATTGGACATTGCTCTCCTCCCAAGAAGTAAGTGTCTTCTGATTTCCTGGCCACAGTCTGCATCTGCAGTAATCTTTGCACCTAGAAATACAAAGTCTGTCACGGCCTCCACGGTTTCTCCCTCTATTTTCCAGTTGTCAATCATTCTTGTTGCCATAATCTTGGTTTTTTTGACGTTTAGCTGCAACCCGGCTTTTGGCTTTCTTCTTTCACCTTGATTAGAAGGCTCCTCAGCTCCTCCTCGCTTTCGGCCATCAGAGTGGTGTCATCTGCATATCTGAGGTTGTTAATGTTTCTTCCAGCAATTTTCACCCCAGCTTTGCATTCATCCAGCCCCGCACATCGCATGATGTGTTCTGCATACAAGTTAAAAAGGTTGGGTGAGAGGATGCAGCCTTGCCGGACGCCTTTCCCAATCTTGAACCAGTCTGTTGTTCCTTGGTCAGTTCTTACTGTTGCTACTTGGTCCTTGTACAGATTCCTCAGGAGAGAGACAAGGTGGCTTGGAATGCCCATCCCACCAAGAACTTGCCACAATTTATTATGATCCACACAGTCAAAGGCTTTAGAATAGTCAATGAAGCAGAAGTAGATGTTTTTCTGAAACTCCCTGCCTTTCTCCATTATCCAGCGGATATTGGCAATTTGGTCTCTTGTTCCTCTGCCTTTTCTAAACCCAGCTTGAACATCTGGCAACTCTCGCTCCATATATTGCTGGAGTCTTCCTTGCAGGATCTTGAGCAGTACCTTACTGGCATGAGAAATAAGGGCCACTGTACGGAAGTTTGAGCAGTCTTTCGCATTTCCCTTTTTTGGTATGGGGATATAAGTTGATTTTTTCCAGTCTGATGGCCATTCTTGTGTTTTCCATATTTGTTGGCAAATGGCATGCATCACCTTGACAGCATCATCTTTTAAGATTTTAAACAGTTCAGCTGGGATCCCGTCGTCTCCTGCTGCCTTGTTGTTAGCAATGCTTCTTAAGGCCCATTCAACTTCACTCCTCAGGATGTCTGGTTCTAATTCATTCACCACACCGTCAAAACTATCCTCAATATTATTATCCTTCCTATACAGATCTTCTGTATAGTCTCGCCACCTTCTCTTGATCTCTTCAGCTTCTGTTAGGTCCCTGCCATCTTTGTTTCTTATCATACCAATTTTTGCCTGAAATTTACCTCCAATGTTTCTAATTTTCTGGAAGAGGTCTCTTGTCCTTCCTATTCTGTTGTCTTCTTCCACTTCCATGCATTGCTTATTTAAAAATAGTTCCTTATCTCTTCTGGCTAACCTCTGGAATTGCGCATTTAACTGGGCATATCTCCCCTTATCCCTGTTTCCTTTTGCTTTCCTCCTTTCTTGGGCTACTTCCAGTGTCTCAGCAGACAACCATTTTGCCTTCTTGGTTTTCTTTTTCTTTGGGACGTACTTTGTTGCCGCCTCCTGAACAATGTCTCGGACTTCTGTCCATAGTTCTTCTGGGACTCTGTTTACTAAATCTAGTCCTTCAAATCTGTTCTTCACTTCCACTGTATATTCGCTAGGAATGTTAGTGAGATCATATCTAACTCGTCTGTGTATTTTCCCTGATCTCTTTAGTTTTATTCTAAATTGGGCAATAAGAAGTTCATGATCTGAGCTACAGTCAGCCCCAGGTCTTGTTTTCACCGACTGGATGGATGTCCGTCACCTTTGGCTGCAAAGGATGTAGTCAATCTGATTTTGGTGTTGACCGTCTGGAGAGGTCCATGTGTAAAGCCGTCTTTTAGGTTGTTGGAAGAGAGTATTCGTTATACACAGCGAGTTTTCCTGGCAAAATTCTATCAGCCTGCGTCCCGCTTCATTTTGTTCTCTCCAGACCATGCTTGCCTGTGATCCCAGTTGTCATTTGACTTCCCCCCTTGGCATTCCAGTCTCCTGTAATGAAAATAATGTCTCTTTTTGGTGTATTATCCAGTAGTTCCTGCAGATCCTCATAGAACTGATCTACTTCTGCTTCTTCAGCAGCTGTGGTTGGGGCATATATTTGGATCACTGTAATGTTGAAAGGCTTTCCTTGCACTCGAATTGAGATCATTCTGTCATTTTTTGGGTTGTATCCAAGCACTGCTTTAGCGAATTTCTTATTAATTATGAAGGTTACTCCATTTCTTCGATGTTCCTCTTGTCTGCAGTAGTAGATGCTTCATGTCGTATTTTGAACATTAGTGGTGGTCAATTGGTAGATATAGAGACATATCTTTGCAAAATCCATGTAGGGTGATAAAAAGTTTTTAAGTAAACAGAGCTCCCTGTCCTCCTTGTACTCAATGTATTTGCTTCACTGTATTATTTTTCAGATATTCTATTTATATATGTTATAACGTGGTTCATATATGCACATTCAACGTTTGTAATTATAGACCTCACATTTAAAGTTAATAATATATGTAAATTATCCCTTTTCCTATTTTTACAGTCACTGGGGAAAATTTTGGAACTATTTTTCAGCCAAGATCTGTTGCATCAATTTCTGACACAAGATGATTTTTATGTCCTGAGATTCAAATGTCCTACTTATTTTGCATTTTTTTAAAAGGTATTTTTTAAAAGGTAACAGCCAAATGATCACATAGAAGGTAAAGATATGTGGTAAAGATAAAGATTTTGAATATCACTAAGGACATGATAAAATGGTGCATAGGGCTTTACCTACAGAACACTTAATAAATATTGGACCAGAGTATTTTTGAATCTTACCTACATTAATTGCATATCAATGTTGCTGTGGCAGAAAAGCTAACAGTGAGTTCAATCCTGTGGTGTACTCATAGTTTTTTTTTTACTCATTCTTGCCTTTAACTAGTGGTGAAAATTAGATGAATCTGTATGTGACCAGGCTGCTTTGTGAACTTTGGTATACTCAATGTTCTTTAAAATAATATTAATGAATTAGATCTGCTTTCCATATAATTTCCTTTAACATCTACTTTATTGCTCAGTCTCTTCTCTGAGTACATTTTTCAAAATCTTTTTTTAAATGGTTCAGATTCAGGTTAAGCAAGTGACCTTTAAGTCTAATTAATTTCAAAGGAATACATGCAACTCAATCAGGAAACTAAATGTTACTTTTCAACAGACTTGAACAAGTTTGACCAATCCCTCTCCTGAAACACACTGTGCCAGTGACACACTGTGCCAATTCATTATTTAGTATTCTTGCCTCTAACCAGAATGTGGATATAGAAAAGAGAGATAGGTGAACCCTGGTACCACAACAACCATGAGGGAAGAGGAAAGCTAAGAAATTTGACTCCCTGGAGAGTCTTTACAAATTGCATTAACTAATCAACTAATGGTTGCCTACTGTGGCAAGCAGCTGTTCTACTAGCTGAGATGGAAATTTGGACACAGCTCTTTCCTTTTGCCTGGGACACAGGCCTACTGGAGAATGAGCATCTTAATTTCCCACCTGGAGATGATTCAGGTCCAGGCTCTGAGACCTGGCAACACTACAGAGATATTCTCCATATAAGCTCATATACATTCCCATGATCCATCTTTTTCAATGTCAGGCAGATACCAAGTGAATCATACTTCTGCATGCATATATTTAGTGAAAATTACTTTATTTGTACTTAATTTACGATTTATGAGAAAAATAATGTCACTGTCTCAGTCAGAATGCAAATCACAACCTTCAAGTTAAGGGCCATAATATCCAAAGCCAACCATACTAACCTCTCCCCAATACTGGGAGAACCCCACAATCCAGGAACAACAATTTAAGTAACTCCTCTCTTGACCCCAGCATAAAAAACCTTGAACAACTCTCCCTCAAAAGAATGACAAAATTATTGCCATTTGATGACACTGCAGAATCTTCAATGGGATGCCTAATCTGGCCTCATGATAGGACTCACCTTTCCAAAGAGCCTTCTCTCATCATGTGTACAATGTGTGTGTGTGTGTTTGTGTATGTGGGAGAAAATGTCACCTGCAAGTTGTCCTTGACTCTACATTTCTGCATACAGTTGTCTGTTGTGTTTTATCAAGTGTGTTATTCTGTCTCCTAAGCATCATATTAGTTTACTTTTTAAACCAGCAGTTGCAAATGTTAACCCAGATCTTGTTTAGAGATTATCTCTGGCTTGTCAGCCAGGTTCTATTAATTTTTTTTCTGAAATGTCCCATCATTTATTTGTCTGCCATTATACTTCTACAGTAAAGAGAAAATAGGGTGTATCTCCACTGGCTGCCAAAAAGTTTCCGGGCCTAATTCAAAGTGCAGCCCTATAAAGCCCTAAATTGTTTGGGTCCTTTTTATCTTTACGACCGTATCTCCCTGTATGAACCGACACGAGTGCTAAAATCCATCACAAGCACAGTTGGTGGGGATGAGAGAGAGGGTCTTCTTGCTGGTGGCCCCCTGGCTCTGGAACTCTCTCCCAAGGGAGATTAGATTACCCTTCATGCTGTCCACCTTCTGGAAAGACTTGAAGACTTGGATGTTCCAATGTGCCTTTAAATAATGGTTTAGCTACTGATTAAGTCTGCCTAGCCCTAATCTTTTGGTTGGATCTCCAGCACTTTATTCCCTGTCTGGCCCCTCAGTTTTGTATTTGCACAGGCCTTTGCTTGCCCTATTAGTCTAAAATCTGCACATGACCATTTTTTTCGGCTACTGGTTGTTTGATGTCTGGTTTATGTTTTATGAGATTTTACATTTCATTGGTTTTGCTGTTTTAATATATTTTATTGTTATATGTTTTTAATTGTGTTATTTGTAACCTTTGTTTATATTGGGCTTGGTCCCCATGTAAGCCGCCCTGGGAATCTTCGAGGATATGGAGGTGGGATATAAGAATAAAGTTGTTGTTGTTGTTGTTGTTGTTATCTCAACCTAGAAATTCAAAAACATGCAAATCTGAGTAGATCAAAAGGTACTGCTCCAGCGGGAAGGTAACGGTGCGCCATACAGTCATTCTGGCCACATGACCTTGGAGGTGTCTATGGACAAAGCCGGCTCTTCAGCTTAGAAATGGAGATGAGCACCAACCCCCAAAGTCAGACATGGCTGGACTTAATGTCAGGGGAAAACCTTTAACATAACCTATTGTTGTTGTTGTTGTTATTATTATTATTACCTACATTGCAGTTTGACACTAACTGCTGTACTTAGTGCATTGTAGTTTTACAAAATGTTTAGCCTTTATTGCCAAAGAGAACTGGTGTCTCACCAAACTACTAATCCCAGGATTTCAAAGCATTGAGCCATGGTAGATAAAGTGATGTCAAACTGCATTAGTTCAACAGTGTAGATACACTAATAGATCTATCTTGCTCCTCCTCTTTTTTGAAAAAAGTTTTCTGTTTCCAATTAACTTGAACAAGTAAAGTGGAATACTTTATGGTTAGTAACACCAACAAATGTATTATGCGTTACAGAACATATTTATCTAGCTAACAGTGCCTTTGACTGTATTTTTATCTTGTTTCATTAAAACAGTGTTTCTTAAGGTAACTGACAGAAACATTTAGAACCAAATTAGGATTATTATTTGAATAAGAAGCTCTGCTGAATGAACTGATATCTACTCTCTTCACAATTAAAAATACCAAAAAAATTAACATAATTATTCCTGATAACACTGCAGAAATTCAGCTCTTTTAATCAACAGTGTTTAGAATAATTTCCTGTCTCCAGTTGTTGCTCTCTGGTATGCACTGAAATATTTAATACCTTTATTCACTTACAAGTTCAGTCTTTTTTTTTTAATGAGACTATTTTACTTAACACAACCTATTGCATTTTCAAAAACAGGCAAATAAAAATCCTTGAATTCACCTCTCCATCATCCATCCACCTCAAGGTTCCTTTTCATGTGGCATTTTAACATCGAAAAGTATACTCTCAAATTCTTTAGATTTGGCAGGGCACTCCCAATTAATTATCTGTCATCTGCTTTTGAAATGTCTCAGTTTCTCTCTCTTACTCATATTTCCTCCCTTCATTCTCAGCATACTTCAATTGCAGCAAACTGGGTTCAAAGTGATTTTCACTCATGTCAGTATGGTGAAAAGGAGGAGAGAGGAGGGAACCAAATATTGCTCTTCCCTTTAGACTCAGGCAAAAGAAGTTTTGACTTGTTGATCACAGTCCAATGTTCTTTGGTAACATGTGACCTGTGAAATGTTGGAGAATACGGAGAAGACTTATATAGTCTTCTGTTTGGTGAATATGGATTTTACTATCAGATACCCTGTTTCCCTGAATATAAGCCATGCCCTAAAAATAAGACATAGTGATAGGCATGGCTATGAAGCTTACAAGATCGGCTCCCCCATCAGGTCCCACTGATTCTGTGCGTGCTGCAAGCTGTGGCATAGAGGAAGACATAGAAAGTGAAAGTGAAGAGTAGGATGCTCTGCTTTAGGTATTGCGTGTCTTCAGGGGGAAGTAGTAAAGCTGTGGCTGCCATTTTACTCAGCACTGTGGGTCTCTCTCCCCCAGCACCAACCAGCAACAGTCTGTGGGTCTCCCCCCCCCACAAACACCAGTACAGCTGCTGCTCCCCAGTACTGACCAGCAACACTCTGTGGTTTCTCTCACTCCACACAAAAACCAGGGGAGAGGGTCGGAGTGAGCTTCCGGCCATTAGTCTAGCTTGCTGTCGACCATGCAGCCTGAAAGACAGTTACATCTGCCAAGTAGGAAATGTAGGTACCACTTATGTGGGGAGGCTAATTTAACTAATTTATGTTGTCATAAAAGCTTCCAGCATCATGCAGAAGAATGAGGAAGTACTCCATCAAAGAACTCAGTGTCACAATGGACCGTGAAGTGGCAGCTCCCCCTGTGGCCGGAATCGAACTGGAATCCAGAATATCCTCATGGAGCCAGAAAAAGTTGGGCACAGCTGGAGTATTAAATTGTCTCTGCGTCTGTCTATATAGATTGTAGGTCTAACTGGCATAGAATGTTTGCCATATGTATATGCACATTGTAATCCACTCTGAGTCCCCTGCCGGGTCAGAAGGGTGGAATATAAATAGTGTAAAAAAACAACAACCAAACAAACTTCAGTATGCAGTCTGCTACTGAGCCCAGAGAGATCTTCCCATAAATGCAGATTGTTGTACCATACTTAATTAAAAAAATAAGACATCCCCTAAAAATAAGACATAGTGTGTCTTCTCGAGGAAGAAATAAATATAAGACAGTGTCTTATTTTCAGGAAAATACAGTAGATGCATTTCTTGGTAGTGCCATAGCTAAACATTGACTGAGAAAGGAGTAATTTGTATTCAGTAGTCACTGCTGGAGACTTTCACATTAGTTTGGCAGTTCAAGGTTGGAAAAGATTGATAGCTGGAAAATGTGTATGTGTGTGTGGATTTAAATTTTCAGACACTGACACAAATGAAGATGTTACCCTTCCACAGCGGAAACAATCAGATGACCTTGGGGGCATCTACACTGTAGAACATGGGTAAATACTATGGATTCCTGGGTGTTGTCATTTGGTGGGGCACCAGCACTCTTTGGCAGAGAAGGGTAAAGACCTTGTAAAGTACAACTCCCATGATTATATAGGACAGAGACAGTGGTGTCAAATTAAATTCATTCTACAGTGAAATGTAGATGCACCTTTAGAGGTGAATACCTAGAATCATAGAATCAAAGAGTTGGAAGAGACCTCATGGGCCATCCAGTCCAACCCCCTGCCAAGAAGCAGGAATATTGCATTCAAATCACGCCTAACAGATGGCCATCCAGCCTCTGTTTAAAAGTGTCCAAAGAAGGAGCCTCCACCACACTCCGGGGCAGAGAGTTCCACTGCTGAACATCTCTCACAGTCAGAAAGTTCTTCCTCATGTTGAGATGGAATCTCCTTTCTTGTAGTTTGAAGCCATTGTTCCTCGTCCTAGTCTCCAGGGTGGCAGAAAACCTGGCTTAGGTGCGGACCCACCTGCCTCCCTACCTGTTTTTAAAATCCAGTTTGTCACCAAAACTGTGGAGTAAACTGGATTTTAAAAACAGCCTTAAAGCTCTGTTTTCATATTGGAACATTGTGTCTTTCAGTAAGACTGGGATTAAGAAAAAGAGGCATGCTTCAGCCTGTGTAATTTCAGCCTGTGTCAGAAGCTTTGTTAACTGAGGTTTGCTTTGTTAACTGAGGTCAGGATATTGTGTTTGCAATTGCATTGTATGCCAACTGATAAATTAGTCCTACATTTGCAAATCTCTTAAAAAGCGACTAGCTCTTTGCCATTACCTTCTCTAACAAAGTAGATTTGTACCATCTGTAATTCAGATCAGCAGTACTGGGAACAAAATAATTTCTAGCCAACATTTTAACAAATATGAATTAAGCATTGGCTAGGACTAAGTGAACACCATGCTGTCTTTCTCTGTGTATAATTCATCTTCTCTGAATGAGGTAAAAGAACTGTAATTGTGCATACCTATGATTACCTATGATTGCGATTACTTTATGATTTGCAGCAGAAAAGGCTGCAACCAATGCTAAATTAGGCCACAACACTAAGGGCGGTATTCTTGATTATGTGTTTATTAATCCCACTAGAAACATGCACATTTTATGCTGACTGGTATGATTAGCTCTTTGGTACATGAGAGGTTTATTATACAGGAATATTTTCAAAGATTTTAAAAAAATGCAATAATAGTATTGAAATACTACTGTATATACTAATGTATAAGTCGACTTCATATAGAAGTCAGGGGCAGTTTCTGGGACTACAATTATGGATTTTTATGTGTTTCATGGATAAGTCGAGGGTCATTCTGCAGAGAAGAGAAAGTACCAATGCCACCTTTGCCATTTTCCCATCTAGGCATTCAAAAAGGTCAGAAGTGATGTTGCAGCAGAGAGAATAGAGAGCATTAATGCTTCTTTTAGGTTCTTCTGAGGTGGACTACATTTCCGCTTTTCATCATTCTACTCAGAGAAGACAATGGTTGTTTTCTGATAAGAGCTAAGGTGGAATACTCATATTGATCCATGGTTTTGGGGGTGTCAGTTTTTTGACTAAAATCTCTAGTCTTATACATGAGTATACACTATATTTTTTCTGTTTTGAATTGTTGTATCAGGACACCCCATTTCCAAGTACAGTTTATTGTTTTTGATTTAAAGGATGTCATAAAAGATTATCATTCTCAGAATTTAGCTTCCTCTGCAGATTACTGTACACAGGGATGTTACTGTGAAGCATCCCTTAAAGCAATAATTGATACCATTTTGGGACTGGATGAAAGAATGTTAATACAGCATATTCAGATAATTTATCTTTGTGTAAACTAATGACTAAAAGACCAATACAGTTTGATACAGAGACCACACAGGGATGGTTGGAATGAAGGGTATTTTGGAGAATATGGCTAGCATATTTTCCAACATTTCACAGATGAAAACCAGGAGGCATGCAGTCAAGCAGTATCAGAGCATGGTCAAGATGGCAAAAGTTGTTAACAAGGGAAAACATACAAGCTAGGAGGGGGTAGAGCAGTTGTATTTTTGCTTGAACATTTTGTGCATTGCAGCAACTGCTGTATGACAAATACAAAGGGAGAAAGTGGGAGAAGGCCAAAGAAACTAGGATGTTTTAATAGCAGGTGAAAAAGTGGGATGACAGAGGATTAATTGTTTTATCTTCTGTGTTTTATCTGTTTTAATGATGTTTTATCCCATCTCGAGCTGCAGGGAGAGATGGGTAATAAACAACAACCTCCTCCTCCTCCTCCTGTTGTTGTTGTTGTTGTTGTTGTTGTTGTTATTATTATTATTATTATTATTATTATTATTATTATTATTATTGGGGCTTTTCCTGCTTAATCAGAACAGCTGGAGGATTCATGGATCTGTTTTTAGGTTTCCCCATGATACACCGTACGGCTCATGACCTTCATATTTAGCTGAATAATACCCATCAGCCAAAGACAACAGAGTGCAAGGAATTTATGTGTTAATACCTTTGCTCCCCCTTTCTCTGTATAACCTTAAAAGGTATTAGGAGAAAATAACGAAAAACTGAAGAAGTGTTTGAAAATCTGTAATGCACTTACAAAATACCCTTGCTGTGTTTAAAGTGGTTGCCCTGCTGTTCTTGACACTGTAAGTTTCATTCTCAAGCTCTCCCTCAAGTGTAGTGCAGATGCTACCCTCCTTCTACCCAGATGGCTAAAATCTCAGTTATCTGGAAGAAAAGGCATTCATCACAGAAAAGACCTGCCATGATAATTACAACTCAGAATTCTGGAGTTTTAACTACTTGAATAAAGAGGACATTTTCAAGGAGAGGTGAGGATACAAAAGCAAACAAAGCATTTGTTGGATTGTTTATCTTTTCAGAGAGCACAGAGAAACCATCATTATGGGTGTTAGGGGCATGGTCTATGGCAGACATTGAAGGTTGCACATAGTTAGTTCTACCAGTAGTCATAATGGTTTATAATCACAGAATGTAGCTTTTCTTACCCTGGCAATTCAGCTGGAAACTAATACAGATATTTAACTATACATTTGGCACTCCGCATTTGTGGGCTTGGCTTTTGAAGATTTGTTTGCATAATTGATTAAAATGTTCTTTCTAGTAATCTCTAGATGATCTAGAGATACCTAGAGAGAACATGCCTGTAGGAATCTCTAGGTCATTTAATGCAATTCTATGATCAATTGCATTAGTTGCATTAGCAGAAGTTGACCATAGAGTTGCACTGTAGGATCTAGAGATTCCTAGAAAGTTTGTTTTCTGGTGGTAAAAATACAGCACTTTTCATGGGAATCCTGAGCTCTTAATCACAGTAAATGTGAAAGGCTGACTGTAATTCAAAA
Organism: Anolis sagrei; assembly: GCF_037176765.1. Classification (NCBI taxonomy): domain Eukaryota; kingdom Metazoa; phylum Chordata; class Lepidosauria; order Squamata; family Anolidae; genus Anolis; species Anolis sagrei. The sequence continues at coordinate 20,829,958 of NC_090025.1, forward strand.
TACACCAGGCAAAACTAGATAAGAGTCGGGCCTCATATGAGATGGAAGTAGACTCTGTTTATTCTCTTCCCCACAATGCACCCTCCTCCCACAAGCCTAGCTATGAGAAATGGAGTAGGGATATATTTTTTCTACATTCTTAGTACTTCTAGAGGAGGATGGATTGCATTCATATAATTTTGGGAGGGGGAGATAAGGGAATTTAAGTATTTGGGCCTGTAATAACTCTACATTCTATTGCTTTAGGAGCCTGCCTTTAGCTTCTCCCAGATTTATAGAATTCAAACATAGCAAGAGATGTATATGATTTCAGGAAACATTATCTGTGGAACAGGTCCCTTCATAGCAGATAAGGATGAGCCTTATTTGCTATGAAACACTTGCTGCATCTATTATTGAACTGATGCATCATCTTCTGCACAACTGGCTTTGCCTCATCCCGATTATCTTCAGATCTGTTTTGATTATCTTCTGACTCTCACAATACCTCTCTGCTGTTGATAATCAGTTCTTCCTTCCACTGAATATTGCTTGCTATGATATCCTTGTAAAAAGCTGAAATATAAAGTAGAAATGTAGAGGTAACTGGTGGCTTCCATATTAGTTCTAGATTTTTGTCTGTTTTAAGAGAACTATCCAAGGTGCTGAACTAACACCATCAAAATAGGACTATCACATTGCACAGTTCCCTTAAAATTCAGATTAAATCTGAAACAGTTTCTTGGTCCCACTGGCATGGAAGGAACCACCTGTGATTTAAAGGAATGTGGGAAAAGTGTGTAAATAAGCAATGAAAAAAAATTGGCGTAAGGGCTGTATCATACCTAGTAGAGAAACATTCTCTTTAAGGTACTTTGCATATATACTCTGTAAAATATATGCTGCTAGCATTCTTTTAGTAATGCATATTTTTTTCTAAACATGAAAAATATTGCTTATATCCACTTGAATAAAGTATTTAGTGGGAAGATAAGATATTTGAAACCCACCTAGATAAAAGAAGTTTCTACGGATTTTTGAGAATCACCTGTATGATTCAATGCTATGAAACATCCAAATATAAAGAGGCAATTGCATTCAGTGGCTTTAAGTACAAAGCCAAGTGTTCTTCTGCATTCTGAAAAGTGATAGCATTCCAGGTGTGCTGATTGCTTTAAGGTTTTATGAGAAACATGTGGGTGCCTGCAATTGTGGTTTCTTCAAATTATATAATACACACTTCTATTAAGTTATTCTTCAGCTCCTTTCCTCAAAGTTAATTATGTCACAAAGCCACCCACAGCTTCTAAATCTTCAAAGTTACCTCCCAAAACAGAGTAGAGTTTCAGTTTTTGTATTTGCTATAAAGTCTTTATATCTGGAAGAGCTGAAATATTTTTGTACAACTTGATCATAAGAGTGATTGTGCTTGAAAATTATCTATTAATAATAAATAATAGTAATAATTTTATTCCATACTCCTTGTGGCTTGAGGCAGGTTACAACATAGTTAAAACACATAATCTTTGCAAACATTCTAGAAAAGACACATATTTCTGTAAAATACATACTAAAATGCACAGAACAAAGATTAGACACAGGATGTGAGGAAAAAAATGTCATTAAAACTGGCTGGGTAGGCCTGCCAGAAGAGAATACTCTTCAGATTGGTTTTGACTTCTGACAGGTCTCAGAGCTCTTCCAGAAGCTCATTCTATAGTCTTGGGGTGGCCGATGAAAAGGTCCTCTGGATGATGGTCACCAGCCAGCCAAGTTTTGGCAGGCTGGAGTAGCTGACCCCCAGAGGACCTCAGTGTCCTAAAGGGCGGATTGTATTGGAGAAGGCAATCCTGTATGGAACCTGGACCCAAACCATGTAGGGTTTTAAAGGTAAAACCAACACCTTGTGCTTTGTCTGGAAACTTAATTGGCAGCCAGTCCTTGATGTTCCTGAAACCAATCTAGCTACCATATCTTTAACCAGCTGAAGTTTTCAATCTTGGTATAAAGGTAGCCCAGTGTAAAATGCATTGCAGAAGTCCAACTTTGAGGTTACCAGTGAGGTTTGTCTTTGGCATACATTCTCCTTGTAAAATCCTGATCATACATGTCTAAATTCACTGGCTGCATCAGATAATACACTCAGTGTATTTAAAGTATATGAGGATATATTCCAAAAGGAATAAAGTCACACTGGCAGAAGCGATCTGCTTCTCTGCCTTTAGTCCACTTGTGGCTTTACTGGCATTATACATTGTCGAAGATCCTGTTTCAAGCATGGAATTCACAGAATAGGGAAACCAGCCTGATTTGCCTTGTGTTGTGTTCCTCTTTGGTATCTCTTTTGGTATCTTAAGGTCCCCCAAAATCTAAGATGGAGGGGAGCAGCTGGCATATCTGCTGCAGCTGATAGTAGGCACTCCTGACCATCACATATGTCTGGGCTGACATTTGGGAGACAGATCCAGGAGTGCTCATCCCAAGCTGAGAACACAGTCTTTCAGGGGGAGTGTAACCCCATCCAGAAAGTTCAGTAGGGCTTATTTTTATGTGGCCACTAGATAAATTCTAGATACACTGATTCGCAAGTAAGGATCTGCAAGATGCACACCTTAAAACAAAAAATACAGAAGATTAAACTGAAGAAAATACTTGTGACTGCTCAAATCCAATGAAAGCTTAAACGATGTCTATATTGCTTTTTTCCCTTTTATATCAAAGCACAGTGGAAAAACTGATTGACCACAAGGGTACAAACCCATTCAGTGCTATTCATTTCATTGGTTCTTTCAACAAGGCAACAGTTACCACATTTTCCAACTGTACGCATTTTGTAAAAAATCACAAAATTAATTCTATAGATGTGGAAAATCACCCAGATAGAGACCAAAGGGAATGAAGTTAACAAATCTCATAATCTAACTATGAGGAGTTTTTTCTGGTCTTTTTTTTAAACTATGTCAGGATTTAATTACATTCTTAGCTTAAAAAACAAGATACATCAGTGGTTCTCAATCTGGAGTCCCCAGATGTTTTTGGCCTACAACTCCCAGAAATCCCAGCCAGTTTACCAGCTGCTAGGATTTCTGGGAGTTGAAGGCCAAAAACATCTGGGGACTCCAGGTTGAGAACCACTGAGATACATATTCACAAATAAATAAAACGATTGTAGAATTCCAACCCTGAAAGAAATAAGCATATAAGTGGAGACCTTCCAACATTACATAGCAGAAGACTAGGATGCATCATTTGATCACACATCAGAGTGTGGTTAAGATAGTGAAAGTTATTATGAATGAATAAGAACATACAAACTAGGAGAAGCTGCTGCAGTTCGCTTTTGCCTGAGCAAGGGAAACACTTTACCCCTCTTCTCCTATTGCTCCTACTGATTTTACTGAGCATAAACTACTTTTGTATGTTGAACTCAGTTTGCAGCAATTTAAGAAAGCTGAAAGGGTAAAGTGTGTGAGGTGAGAAGGAGATACTGGGACATTTTGCACATTTCTGAACAGATGAGATGAAAGAGGTTAATTGGGACTGTTTCTGGTACATTGAGATAGTGGAAGATATGTACGTGTGAAGATATTGTTAGACTACCAGTACAAAGGACATTCTTAGATTTTTAAATGCAAATCTTCTCATAGAAAAAATTAAACAGCAATTATGTGGACTGCAAAATGTCGTATTTGTACTTATTCTACTTTCCTCACCACATTTGGAAATTCCTTTCCTTCTGTTCCATTTTTGTAGGACTGACCACAAACTTTTCAAGATTATACATACTGGACTGATAGGCAGAGGGTCAGACTAAACACATGGCTTCCCAGCAGAAAATTTGAACCATCAGATCTAAAACATGACTTTTTTCTCCTCAGGATAATTTCAAGTTTGTGAAAATTCCTGCAGCAAACCAAGGAAGAAAATAAGATATAGCATCACAAAGGGGCTGTTATTCAAAAAATACCCTCCTGACAATTATTTTTAGATGCATAATTTTCTGCCAAAAAGATTGAGTTATTTCTTAGCAATTTAAGGAAATTACATAACCCAAAAGATTATCACTAGAATCTGTCAACTGAGAATACAGGCCTGATTGAAAAGTAAATAGGATGTTAGGCTACACTGATCACAAATACAGTAGGAGCAGTTGGAGGGCAGTCATCACAGCTCTTACTCCCACAAATAACATTTGATTGAGCTAATGAATACTGACAATCTGTCTGGAATTGTGCAACAATTCCAGCTTTTAAGAGAGGATTGGTGTTGCTACAGGATTCAAGTAGTGCATACTATTTCACATTTATATAGACACTCACAGCCAGATGAATAGGTTAAGTACACTGCAATCATTCCAAAGCAATATCGGTTCACAGATCATGCTCAGAAGAACATAATGTGCAAAAATTTGGGGCTTTTAGATTCCCATTAATAAATCAAAGAAATATGCTGGCCTTCTAAAAGGTTGTTCTGAGGAATAAAGATATGATGTTAGTAAAATTCATTGTTAGGAGAAGTAATATAGCTAACCTTATGTCCTGAACAAACAGATCCCTATGTAGCTACTATCATAGCACCACAAGCACAAATTTACATGTCTTCCAACCCACCTTAAGAACCAGCAGCTGCAGTGAGTGAAGGAGCTATGTTCAATTGCCGATCAGAGTGCAATGATGATGTTTCCAGGTCTCTTCTGCCAGCAAGTAAGGCTGCAACAATCAGGAGGAGGACCTCTGCTTCAATTCCTTGTTACAGCCTTACCTGCTAGTGGGAAATAAGCTTGTACACAGATTTTTTATGGACATTTGCCTTTGGCTTGTTCGGTTGGTTCAGAAGCCCATAACAGTATGGGCTCCACTGCCATTTTTTTACCACCCGCAACAGAACAGTGGCTATCAAAAACCAGCTGCTTTAGATTACATGTGGATTGTGGGGAGGGAGGCAGCTGATAGCAGAAAAAGTGTGAAGGGGAGAAAGGTACCACTCCAGTGCCTCCAAATCAAGAAAGAAGAGAGGGCTTTTTAAAGGAAGCCCAGTGTAGGATACCTCTAGGTTGATCCCTCCTCCTTCCCTGGGAAATGGGAGCCTTTTTTAAATGTCTTAGAAAACTGCCTGCTGCAGGGAGAGAGCTCACACACCTACAGCTCCTATCACCTCTAGAGTAGAAACCGCTTTGACAAAGCATTAAATAGAAGGGAAAGGATCGCAGAAAGAGTGGTATCTTAACTTTGATGCTTTTAATCCAGGTCTTAATGAAGGATATAAGGACAAATTATGCCTAAAATGATGGAAAGGGGAGCCTGTGGGAAGTCCCCCACTGCCTGGGGAGAAAACAAATCTTTTGGTTTCCTAGATTGAAAACAGAATTTTGTCCTCCCGATTTCAGGAGGCTCCTGAAAAATGTATCAGGACCTCCACCGAAATCTGGGACATGAAAACGGATCACAGTTTACCCGGATTGCACAAGCCTAGTGGGAAGCACTGGAAATATCTTCTTCCTTGCAGCCTAGTTTGTACCTGCTTTCACTTGATGAAGCTTTTGGCTTTAAGGTGGGGTTGGGGGTTTGAGCTAAGAGATGTTACTCAGTTACTGATGGAGTATATTGACATATATTAAAGGAACAATATAGGCAATATTAAGAACTTTAAAATACCACTGAGATCTGAAAATATTAATTTACTCTACCAGATGATATGCAATCTGAAGTGCCATTTGAAATTAGTATTCAAACAACACTTCATTGGGAATTCTTGAATAAGCTCTTCCTTCCTGCTACTATGGATAGGTGGATCATGTCACTATCCTCTTTAGCCATTAGGTGGCTCTGTACTTCATGTTACCTCAGAGGAGTCAGGAGTTCTCCATATTCTAATTATTTTAAGTGACAATCATGTTCTTGTCTAGTTTCCTGGGACGATCTTTCAAACAATGGTGGTACTATTACATTGGTTTTTCACAAATCAATGCATCAAGAAAAATGTAAACAATTTACTTGTTGATTAATTTTTTATATGGTTAAATTACAAGAATTGTTTTAAATGAACACAAATGACAAATAACAAGTTAAAGCAAAACAAAGTAATCTTTACTCAAAAAAAGGAATTGAATTTATATTTCACAATTAAAATGAAATCATTGTTGACAATTTTTAGGGATGATTAATTTGTTTTTAATGGCTCACTTCTATGTTTGGCATATGGCTGCTTACATTCTCTAAAATGTCTATAGCCCTAGTGTTTTTAAAATGCATACAAATGAGACTGTTTTAAGAGTTTTTTGCACAATAAAAGAACTATAAACTGATATTTTTCTTTAAGTATTCTTCTAATTTTATGAAAAGTTTCTGCCTTATAATGCATCCAAACAATTACTTTTCCAGTTAATTCTGAGCAAAGGGCTAACATGAGGACCACAGTAATGTATCTGCTGGTTTCAACTACGTGGTTCCTTCAAGCACCTAACAGGCATTATAAATACACCCAGCTGAGTACCCAAAGGTCAGGAACAATCACATTGCTTTCCCATGCTGTTTAAGCCATGCCTTATATGAATACACATATTTTCTGGACCACATTTTGTAAATTAAGTGATGAAATGTGAAATCCAAGTCAAGACCTTGCTGCAGTAATTGCTCATGTCTCCATTTTGCAAGTATATCTGACAGGAAGGTCATGCTTTGGACAGGATATTGAAATGTACTAACATACCCCTGCTGGAAATGTTCCCACATATGGAAGAATTAAAGCCTATGGTTGCGGGCTTTGGCCTATACACCTGGGCATGGGAGGGCCTGCAGCCAAGCACCGAGTGACCCCTCCCCCCCAACAATGGGCCAAAAGAAGACAGATCTTTCGGCCCCAAAAACAAAAAAACAAATATCCGACCTCCCAATTTCAGGAGGCTCAGACAAAAACAGATCGGGGCCCACACCAAAAGCTGGGACATGATCATGGTAGTCCGAAAGGCACATGACTAGAGGCCAGAGGCATTTCCTTCTCTGGAGGTTTCTGATCTGAGGCAAGTTGGCCATCTATTAGGAGGGCTTTGACTGTGTCTTCCAGCCTGACAGCCTTTCTTTGTGAGTTTGGAGAAGTGTGTCTCAACACACAGTTTGGAAAACTCTGACCTAGTTATTCTCTCAGGTTAAAAAAGGTTCTTTTCAATTCATGGTTTTTACACTTTTGCAGGGACCCTGTGCCTTTAAACCCAGTAAATGCGGAAGGTCCACTGTATTGACATCTTAGCTACACTCTGATACTGCTTGGGCACACATGTCCTGGTTTTCATCTGTACAATGTTGGGGACATAGCAAAAATTAAAGGAAAGGCAGAAATACTGTTTGGGAATTATGTGGTATTGGAGATTTTTTTTCACAGCACTATAGAGGGGAATAAGAGTAAAAAAATGACAACAAATGCACAGTAGAATAACAGTAAGGCTAAGAGCTCAGTGGTCCAGATGAAGGTTGCCCTGAGGGCCTCAGGCCATAGATTGCCCACTTGTGACCCACTGTGCTTACTTCACTCAGGCAGCAAATGTATAGAGAATCAATCATTTTCTTGGTTAACAAATGGAAAGCCTTTACAAATAATGAGGCATAAAGCATTGATAGATTTAAGGGCAGGTACGTAGTCTGCATGACAATTGCATTTACTGAGGTAGAGAGGCAGCCCTTTTGGGAGAACTGAAGTTGTGGAAATACAAAAGATTTAACTGAGTAAATTGCAAAGACTGATTAAGAGATTGGTGTAAGCGTAACAATTAGCAATGGCTGAACCTGTATCATTGTTGGTCATTGCCAAATGTTTCTGGTGGGAGCCATAAATGCAGCGGAGCAGCATAATAGATGTTGAAAGAATATTTATAGGTATCAAGGAGGGGGATTGCAGCCTCAGGCCTCCTGCTGTGTAAAATCAAGAGGAAAAAAGAACAAAGTTCCCCAAAACTATCATTACTAATCCAATTTATGCCCAGCAATGAAAGGGAAGTGTTGGAATAATAGCTGGTGTGGAATATAAGAGCAACTGCTTTTGATTGCCTGTTCTTCCCTTTCTACAGCTGGGGAACAGTTAGACTGAGTGAAGAACATAGAAAATACTTGTTATTTAAGAGCAATTTTAAAGGGGAAACAAAGAGTTGAGTGAAGCAAAAAGACAGGAAGGCTTTCATGCTCCATCCACACAGTTGTAGACTCCTCTGCCTCTGAAATTATACTTCCTATAAAGTTGTGGCATTTTATCCCTAGGCATTTTAGCAATTGCAACACACATGTTTTGTCATCAGAACAGTGTGCACAGTTGGTGCCATACATTGCATAGTTGCAGAGAAGGAGCTGTGGGGATACATGGAATAGCTCTGTCTACCACACATGTTTCCCTGATCATATGTCATGTTCCTTTTTCATGTGTAGGCTCTCTACACATCCATCCGCACACACAGCCACATCCATCCGCACACACAAAGAATTCTTTTACTGGGAGAATGAGGCAATGGTGCCCAGCTTGCAAAGTCTTGCATACGGGTTCCTCTATATGTCCATTCAGTGCAGCATCTGAAAGATGTCTTGATCAGCAGGTGTTATTTAAGTTAGTTTAGTTTGGTGGTTCTCAACCTTCCTAAGGCTGGGACCCCTTAATACAGTTCCCCATGTTGTGTTGACCTCCAACCATAAAAGTATTTTCTTTGCTACTTCACAACTGTAATTTTGCTACCGTTATGAATCGTAAAGTAAATATCTGATGTGAAGGATGATAGAATTGGGCCAAACTTCCCACATAGGACCCCCATGACCAACAGAAAATACTGTGTTTTTAATGGTCTTTGGTGACCCCTCTGACAACCAGAGGCTGCCCTAGGTAATTTTCAACGGTAAGCAAATAGTATTTTGGCGCCCCCTCCCCAACCAATCACTGATATATATTTTCAGTTCGTCGTGGAAGTTGTGTGTGCCATATTTGGTTCAATTCCATCATTGGTAGAGTTCAGAATGCTCTTTGATTGTAGGCGAACTATACATCCCAGTAACTACAACTCGCATATTTCAAGGTCTGTTTTCCCCCAAAAGTGCCTCAAGAGCACCCCTGGGCAAAATCAACTATACTGCAAATGCTTACTTTGAGTAATGGGTTGAGCCGCCCCTGCTGACACCCCCTCCGACCCCCAGTTTGAGAAATGTTGATTAAGTTAGTTATACCAGCAGGAGGAAAGGAGACAGAAATTCAAAAGTACTGTCTGTGAAATTATACCATCAATGAGTTAAGCCATAGTAACATGATACTTGCTCTCTATTCTCAATGCATTTCTTTTTGTATAGAGAGCCAACTAGTTTGTTGCTTGTCATCTAAGGTCTTTTGAAAACAACTATAATACAGGTTTTTAAAATCCCAAGTAGATGTTACATACAGACAGATACAAAGTATTTATAAATGATTACTTTAGCCATATTGTAAGAAGACATGACTCATTGCCATAAGATGACTTGATGGCAGTCAATAACAAACTTTCAGCAGCCCTAAAACCCACTCAACCAGAGCAACCCAAAGGATTATAACACTAAGCAATACAGCAATATGAGAGAGTTTAAGATGATAAGTGTCCACAAAGCTCTTCTGATTCTTCCTTGCTTTCTAAGTGGCCTTTAAGCACCACTCAACCAGAGCAGCCCAAAGGATTATAATACTAAGCAACACAGCAAGATGAGACGAGTTTAAGATGATGAGTTTCCACAAAGCTCTTTTGAATCTTCCTTGCTTCAAGGGCAAAGCGAGCTACAGCATAAGAAACACGACTGTCATCATTCCTCACTAGAAATATGACTTTTCCTTTTCTGAACTGTCCACCATACGTATGGGTTAGAGAAGTTAAAGTTTTTTTTCAAAAAATCTGAAATTTTTTGTTTTGCAATGACTAGTTGACTACTTAAACTTCCCCCACCCATCTCCATAGTAACCACACAGACCCAACACCTTTTCCAAGCCACTTACCTTCTGATCTTTCCCACAAAGCTGAGTACATGGGGTATTTACTCCATAGCTTAATAGTGGCTGAAAGGGCCATTATAAATAAAAGAACTATGTGTAGTAGTTCAAGCAGAAGGGATATCCCTAGCCTCCTTGAGCTGACAAAACAAACCATTTCTCAAAAGGTGTTGCACAAACAGAGAAACCGAGCAGCAAAAATCTAACGCCTGCAAGGTGTGTAGAACAAACCAACAAACACAATGATATTTTTCAAATTGCTGGAGGCTATATATCAATTCCTATAAATGAGTCATTTTTAAAGTAATCCTTCCATCTCAAATTCAGCACAGACCATTTTCAAACTGATCTGACCTACCTCACCAGGTTTTTGATCAATCTGTTCAGCTGTTATCAAAGTAAAAGCCATAGAATCTACCTCCTTCTTCCACAATTTCAGACTGAAATTCATATGACTTATTCTTAATATAGAAGTTGGAACTATGAAGCACTATAATTCCATTTGAGTCAGGACAGATTCTCATAGATCCAAGCCAATATCTTCACTTTGCTGTTTTTCTTTTTTAATTTCTTCTTGCTACTTTTTTTCTACTCCAATCTCATTCTGCACTTGCTATTATTGACTGTTAATAATATGCAAAGAAATCCGACCCTTTATCTACCTGTTCATATCTTACAGTTATTTTAACACACTATTCCCTAGCAATCATCTTCATTTTAATTTGACAACCATGTGATAGTTTATTTTAACCTTTGGATTCTTTTAAAAGGCTGTTATACAAACAAAAGCCAAGCACTGACCCATGGTATCTTCTAAGCGTTGCTCTCTGCCTCAACAGTTTGCATCTTAATTGTTAGCCTTTTTGCATTGTCTTTCAGGTCAATTAAAAAAGAATCCCCGAGAAGGCAATTTAACACTTTTGCCAATAAAGTAAGCTGTTATTTATCAAGCAACATGCTTCAGTTTCTAGTGTGTTTTGATTTCCAAAGGACTAATTTCCAAGAGGACGTTTTAAGCAGTTAGGGTGGGTACCAGAATGCCAAAAAACAAAAACAAAACCTAGTACAAATTTCAAAGGAGTTAACAAAGATTATGAACATAGTTAGTGGATAGGATTTAGAATCTCAGAAAGTGCTTTTAAAGTTTACCCTATAGCCCAGGAAGGATTCATTTCCTCCATGAGATGGAAGGCACCGATTTCTATAGGTATTGTTGCTTATTCATTCAGTCGCTTCCAACTCTTCATGACCTCATGGACCAGCCCATGAGGTTCCCTGTCAGCCATCACCACCCCCAGCTCCTTCAAGGTCAAGTCAGTCATTTCAAGGATAACATCCACCCATCTTGCCCTTGGTCGGTCCATCTTCCGTTTTTCTTCCATTTTCTCCAGTATCATTATCTTCTCCTAGCTTCACTCTACATGAATGAATTTTGTTATTACTCTTTTTTTTTTTACTATTCACCTATTTGATCATCCTCTACACAGATCTTTCAAATGGAAAAGCATAATTTTATTTCGCAGTCCACTCTGGTCAGTAATTTAACAAGAATATTGGTATCCCTAATTGTTTGCTACATTATTTACCCTTTCAATGCCTGGTTTAAAAAGGGATGCAGGATAAATTTGTGTTAAATGTATTCTGGATTTTTTAAAATGCACAAATTGATTCCTTCTGTTTTAATTCAAAACATGGAGAACAATGTGCCCCAAGATACAGCCGAAAGGGGAAAGGATTAAGAGATTACTATTTTTTATTTAACTCACTCAAAACTATGGTTTATTGTTATTACCTGCTCATTGTTCTACAAATAAACATCCTATTTTAGCTACAATGAAAATTTAATTAAATAAGGAAATAAACTGCCACATACTCTGAAGACACCTGATCTCATCTGATCCTGGAAGCTAGGTCAGCCAGCCCGGGGTTAGTTCTTGGATGGGGACCACCAAAGAATGAAACCTGTGGAAGGCTAGATTACAGAGGAAAGCAATGGTACAACACTTCTGAATATTTCTTGCCTGAGTTGGGAATTGAACCCTAACTTTCAAAATCTAGACCAACACTAAAACCACTATACCATGCTGGCTCTCATATGTTATTTATGCCATGCTATTAATAAGATAAACGGGTGACAAAACGATGAGTTTTTCTAATCTTCCAGAAACATGTGATTTCTAGGTAGCATAGCCATGTGCCCAGTCTAAAATAATGACTCTTAATTAATCTTTGATTTTTGTTACTATACAGAGAATCATATTTTTCATTAGATCTATTATCTGACTGTACAAGGAACTAGTGTTTTGCTCAAAGTAAGAGAAGGTTCTGCGTAACAGCTGGCATCAACATTTTTAGAAATGGACAGCAGGTATTGCTTTTTTAAAATTTCTAGATTCTGAACACAATCTGATACCTGTAGCACTTAAACACTGACAAATTATTTCAGTACCGCCTGCAATCTACATTTTGAGAATTTATTTAAATTGCTGACTTTATGGTTGTAATGTTGGCCTAATTTTGCAGATCATAGATTCATTTTTAGATATGATATTCATCCTAAGTAGCTTCAGCTTGTTCTTTTCATGTAATGAATTACGTCTTCTATAAAACAAACATATGTGAGCTCTAGGAGATCCTGTTGGATCCAATTATCATTAGCTGCAGGCTGCTTTACCGGATTCAATGGGCACTTGGCATTGCTGAACAAGGGCGGACACATTTTATATTCCTGAGAAATCAAGCCAGTATGTCAATGTATCTTTGAATCTCCTTAGCACAATATGCACATTTTAATACTATTAAAGACTTCCAAAATGACACCTCAGAGTATCACAACATAAAAACTAATGGGTTGACATCCTGGTTTTGAAACATTCCAGTAATCCCATTCTCCTGGGTCTACTTTATGGGCTTTGGCACATGAAGAATGGCACTTCTGTGATGGATCCCCTCCAACCATTTACCAAAATATCAGCCATTGGGGGGGGGGGGGGGAAGCAAGCACAGAAAGAACACAGAGATGAGAAACCCTTTTTAAAAATTCTCTAGATCCTCTATCTAAAATTACTCTGTCACAATGCTTAAGAAACAATACATCCTCATGACACAAAACAATTTCATGATAATTCAGGCATCATTTCATGAATTGTTTTGCAATCTGAAGAAGAAACAGGGAGAGATATCAAACGGGATACTGTAACACAGCAACCACTAATGGCCTCTACATGGAAAGTTGGAAGTCAGCCACAGCCATCACATTACATCATCTATTTTTCCGGGCAAGGCATGAGCAGAGAATAAAATATTCTGTATAGTGACGCCAACATATATGGCTGCTTTTACAAATTATCAATCCTTTTATTCATGTATCTGATTTACAGATCATCCTTTTCCTAAAACTGGGGGAAAGGGAAGCTCACAAGAAGACCAAGCAATGGCTTTTAAAACACATTTAAATTATTGGTATTGTTCCATTATCCAGATGAAGGCCACAAGGGAGCGCTAGAGAGAGAGAAGAATAGTCCATTTTATGGGGGTGAAGGGTGGGTTGAAGGAGTAAAACAATTTCTCCCTGTTTTCCTGTTATTTTCCCCACTCATGTCCCCGTTGTAGAAACAAGCCTTGTTTATGATATGGGAAAGGGGGTGGGGGGAATATAACCAATGAAAATAGGGGGAATGGTTTTCCTCCTACACCTCCCCACCTCCATAATATGATTCTCCTTCTCTCTCTAGCACCCCCTTGTGGCCTCTGCCCAGATAATAGAACAGTACCAAATGATTAAAATGCAAAGAATTAAGAGCAATGTAAAGGATACATTATTTAAAAAGTACAGTGTATATTCAGTGAAAGCACCTTCCTCAGCAACCACTTAGCTTCCCACAGCCTACCTAAAAGAGCAAATATTTGCCATTACTCTAATAGTACTACAGTAAGTAGGGAACCTGATTCATCTCCTTAGGACAGGAAGACCACCACTTGTGAATGTCTAATATGAAAGTTCTTGTGTCTCCAGTCAATGTGCTTGATTAATGAGGGTGATAGTGTGCCTGAGAAAATAGACTCCGCAGAATGTTTCAAAACTTGGCTAACTTCTACATCAACTCATCTTTCAGATACTCTGGACTTAACATGCATAAGCCTTTGTGATTACAATTAAAACAGAACTGGGGCCAGAAGTAGCACAGTTGCCTAAAAATAAGCATGTATTTAACACTAGCAAGTCTTAAGATATGTATTAATCTGTTTCCTTTTAACAGCGGAAGAATATAATTATTTATTTATAATAAATAAATAATTCCATTCTTGTTCAGACCAGGTACACTAAGCTAAAGCTATCCTATTTGCAGTGACATTAATTGTGACTATCCATTCCAGATTATGTGAACTGGAAGGTATGCTGAGGATACAGTAAGAGTGGAGAAACCCTTAATCTCTGCTTGATATACATGATGGGGGGGGGGGGTTGCAAATAATTACTCAGATTATGTTTGAATAAGTATGTTTGATTTGTCAGAATCCTAAACATTTTACTCAGAAGTGTAAAAAGCCTATATGTGCTTATTTTGATACACCACTAAATGCAATGGGATTTAATTCTTTGTGTTGAGTTGTAATTTATTTTTCTTTAGCTATGAAATAAGAAATGAAAAACACTTAAAACTGTGAACTTCTTTACACAGAGAACTCCCAGAGTTTCCAAAAGCTATTTTTGGTCTATAGCTGTTAGAATCTCTGAGCTATCATGGCCACTAGATAGCTAGCAATGGGGGTTTCTGGAAATTGTAGTCCATTTAGTAACTTTTCTATGCTGTGAGGCTATCTTTAAGTACAGGGCTGTTCTCTGACAATCCTTCAAACAAAAGACTGTCCTCAAAATGGCCCTAAATTGGGACATATGGTTTACCATCAGTTTTAACTGCATCTTAGAACATGCCATGTGTCAAGGAGGGGGGAGCTTTACAGCAATCTTTGCAGAGAACTCCATCAACTTGAAAAGCTTGTCTCATAGTTTGTGTAGGCGGTGGAAAGAAAAAGTGCTAAATATGCATTCAGTTCTGTGAATGCTCTTCACAGAACTTGCACTAAAATACATATGCTAACTTACTGAATAAAATGTACAGTTCTCTAAGGTATGTGAGCATAGGTCTTAATTTATGTACTTCCCAGCTCCGAACTTGAAATGTTTTCTTCAAGATGACTTTTCTCTCAAGCCTGGACTGTTTGGAGGGACCCCAGAACTGCTTTTGAGGTAGGCAGAGTCCAACATTGGAAGACAACAACTTATTAATTTTGACTGCCTTGAGGATATTTTTATGAAATAATTAAAACACAAGACATTGCATTAAAGCAATAAACATCTTCATCATCCAAATAAAGATGGTAATATTTGGAGCTAGCATTTGCAAAATAATGATCATTTGGTACACTTCTGATTGATAACTCCTGAGTGAACTCAACTATTTTAGTAGTCCAATTTATCCAGACCATTTGTAGGGAACATCTCTCCCCTCTAATGCCTAGTTGGAAGAGTTAGACCTTGTTGCTCTTCTGCTTTGGTGTCAATGCCAGTTTGAAACTGATTATTGTATATACTCATGCATAAGTATAGACATTTTAGTCAAAACATTGACACTAAAAACCTAGGTCAGCTTATCCATGGGTCAATATAAGTGCTGTTTATCCTAAAAGGAATGATCTATGAGTAGTGTGGTGAAAGGTGAGAGCTTAATCCAGCTCAGGAAAACCTAAAGGAAGCACTGGTTCTCTCTACCACAGTGCTGCTTCTGGTCATTCTGAATGCCTGGATGGATGGGAAAATGGTGGCTGCCAAATGGTTGATCATCAGAGGTATTGCTAGTCTTCCTTCTGTTTGACCACTGACTTATCCACAGATTGTATTAAAATTCATAATTTTGGTCTCAAAGTATGCCCTTGACTTGGAGTCAATATATATGTTTATATGACATACATGAATGAACTGAAAGATACCTTTTATCCCTCATGCCCCAAGTTTTGCAATATGTGAGTTATGGAGTCCTCTTTGACACAAATAAGAATTCTAATGTATTGAGGGCTGTGGTTTAAGGTATACTTCTTACATTTCCTGATTGTAAGCCATTTCACTATGTGGGGTGAGGAGCAAGATGGTGCCCACCCACACTTTGTGGAGCCCCCTGTGCTTTCTAACGAAGCAAAGGAATCTTCCCATTACCTTCCTAGTGATGGGAGAGCTTCTCCCACTACACCTGAAAGCATCAGGCTAGTTCAGGAGGTGCAGGGCAAGATCCATAGCACTCAGCATCTGCTGCCTAAAGTAGGGTTAGTCCCAAGGGGTTAAACTGATAGTGAAGTACATACAACTGGAATATTCCTTAGTGTACAGAGTAAGGACCTTATCACATTGAGGTCCTCAAGCCAGGGGACAGTGCGGGCATCCATGTGGCAGTGGAGCAAAATCAGTGGGCAGCAGGGAAAACCATCATCCTGCATCCCACATCTCACCCTTCCCCATCACATGGGAGAAGCCATGGGTGCCTGGCTCCCCACCCCCATGGTGTTCCCAGCTTACCTAATGAGATGTACTCTGGCTACCAGTGTACTTCCAGGCACAATTCAAGATGCTAGTTTTAACCTTTAAAGCCCTGAATTCTTCAGGCCCAACCTATACATCCAACCACATCTCTCAATATGAAACAGCCTGAGCCCTATGATTGGCAGGGGAGGCCCTACGCTCGATTTCTGGTGTGGCTGGTGGGAATGAGAGAGAGGGTCCTTTCAACAGTGGCTCCTTGGCTCTGGAACTCCCTTCCAAGGGACATCAGAAGTGCTCCCTCACTGTTATCTTTTAGAAAGCTAATAAAAAAAACATTTATGTGGAGGGAAGCATTTGGGGATGACAACAGTTAACCGGACTAGGTGCAATGGATGTGGAAAATGGCAATGAGATGAAAGTGATTTTGAATGTCAATTATAGTTTGTTTGAATAATGTTTTACCATGTATTGTTGTTGTTAGATGAGTATTATAGATTTTATATGTATGGATTTTATGTATTTAAATGTGAGGTGGATTGTTGAACGGTATCAAATTGTGCCATATGTTAGCTATTTTGAGTTCCTCAATGAGGGAGAGAGGGTGGGATATAAAACAAAGTAAATAAATAAATAAAATAAATTAGGTAAGCTGGGGATAGTGTGGGGGGAAGCCGGGCATCAAGGCTCCCCCATGTGATAGAGAAGATGGTGATGTGAGCCACGGGTTTATGGTAGCCTCCTGTGTCCTCAGGGCTCCGTCCTAGGAAACTTCCAGGATAGAGCCAGGATGGAGCTCTGCTGGAAGTAGCTCTGTGTCATGTGATGGCTCTGTCCTGCCCCCACCCTAGAAGCATCCTAGGACAAAGCCCAAGACTCAGTGCCTTGGGTGCAGAGCCCTGTTAGGGCAAACATGGATCACAAAGGTGGGCAATGTTCTCTAGCAGGCAGGTGAAACTGAAACAGTTCCCCCTGAACCTGGAATTCTTCTATAACAAACAACATCTCTGTTCTACTTTTTTTTTGTCTTTTATAACCCAGTGAAGTTTTCCAAGCCATTCCTTTGTGGACTCAGTTATTCAACCACTCAAGCTAACACATTCCCTTTGTTCGCTGAAGTGCTAGGGAAAGTAAATTTATATTCAATGATTCAGGGTGTTCAAGCTATTAACCCTTCAAGAAGCTATGACCACGGACCTAACTGAATCTCAAGCAGGAGTTATGCAACTGCCACTCAAAACTGTCAAGGTTCAGAAAACACTGCAAATGTAAACACAGTATTTTTCAAGTGTTGCTGCTATTGATACACAGTGGGCTTAAGGATATTACAAAATATGTTGTCTTGCATTGGTGTATGGGGCGCATATGCTCCAACATTTTACAGGTAAAAACCATGATATGTCCAAGTAACATCAGAATAATAATAATAATAATAATAATAATAATAATAATAATAATAATCCTTATTTATACCCCGCCACTATCTCCCCAACCGAGACTCGGGGCGGCTTACATGAGGCCAAGCCCAACAGCATATTACAATAAAATAAAAACCAAAGCACAAAGCAACAGTACAGTAAAATATGTAAGACATGTGAGTACAGTAAGCAATATAAAAATACAATAAAAATAATTCGCAATCACAATTTTATTTATTTATTTATTTATTTCAGTTACTTCTATCCCGCCCTTCTCACCCCCGAGGGGGGACTCAGGGCGGCTTACAAAAGAAGGCACAATTCGATGCCTATGTCAAAAATACATACATACATACAAGCAATTAAACAGTTAACAGGTTAAAAACATCAGTACATAACACAATAGTAAACAATATCATGCTCAGTGTTCAGAGTTCCATAAATCCATTCCGTTCCGTCAATTCCTGCCCATCATCAAGGTCTTTCCTTTAGCTGCCAGAAAGTCCAAAGGCCTGGTCCCACATCCAGGTCTTCAATTTTTTTCTGAATGAAAAAAGGGAAGTCGCTGATCTAATCTCCCCAGGGAGTGAGTTCCACAGATGAGGGGCCACTACCGAGAAGGTCCTGCTCCTCGTCCCTGCCAGCCTCACTTGTGATAGAGGCGGGGTTGAGAGAAGGGCCTCCCCAGAAGATCTTAGACTCCGAGGTGGGATGTAGAGGGAGATCCATTCGGACAGATACACTGGGCCAGAACTGTATAGGGTTTTGTAGGTCAAAACCAGCACTTTGAATTGTGCTCGGAATTGGATCGGCAGCCTGTGGAGCTGACACAACAGGGGGGTGGTATGCTCCCTGTATGCCACTCCGGTGAGAAATCTGGCTGCCTCCCACTGGACTAGTTGGAGTTTCCGAGCAGTCTTCAAAGGCAACCCCACGAAGAGTGCGTTGCAGTAATCCAATCGGGATGTAACAAGAGCGTGGACCACCGTGGCCAGATCCAACTTCCCAAGGTACGGGTACAATGACAATGAGCGGGCCGCATGTGCAAGATAAAAATACTAAAAACTCAGGGTGAGATAGTAATGGAGCAGATTATTTGTGAGGGAGAAGCTCATAAAAACAGGGTCATAAAAACGGGGCTTCATACAGACAGGGGGAAGGAGGAGCAACAGTGTGTGGTTGTATGGCTACTCTCTGAAAGTGCAATGGAAAAGCCAGGTTTTAAGATCCTTCTTGATGGTTCAAAGGTGGGGGCTTGCCTAATCTCACCAGGCAATGAGTTCCAGAGTTGGGTTCAAGATAGCAAAAGCTATTAATGAGAAAGAACATCCATGATAGAAGAGGCTGCAGAGGTTTGCTTTTGCCTGAATCTACTGGTAAGGGCAAGATTTCATCATTCCTCTCCTCTTATTCTGCTCATAAAATGTGAACTACAGTGGAACCTTTCTGATATGGAAATCCATCTAAAGACAACAGGCTTGGAAGGTACTGGGCAAGCTGCTCAGCATATAGCTCTCCTTCAACACAGTGCTGATATGATTACTTGTATGGTTGGCAACCTCGTGACCTTTTGACCTAGAATGGGGATAATTTTTCTGTGTCTCTATGATTTGAACACAACCCTTTTGCTTATTCGAGTCTCTTCTCTTCAGCTCTTAAAGCACACACACTGTGTAATTTTTGAAAAAATCATGCCTTGAGAGCTCGGGACAATTAAAACCATCCACTGGGATGCTGTAAAGGTCTCCAAAATTAAATTATAATCATATGTGAGTGCTAAAGCTGTTAGAAATGGATGCATTTATCTTGCATCATTGACTCACATTATAACTCCATCCTGATGCAGGTTGAACAAGCATTTAATGGAAGATTAGTACATTCCTTAAAGAGGCTGTACTTTAAATGATAATGAATCATTGGTTCTGTTTAAAAAGTCAGTAGGAATTGTAAGTGGATGTTGTATGTGACAAAGCAGCATGTCTTTTGGAAGCTGGTCATCCTTGAGGATGCTTGCCATAGATGCAGGCGAAACGTCAGGAGAAAATGCCTCTAGAACATGGCCATATAGCTCGGAAAAACCTACAACAACCCAGTGATTCCAGCCATGAAAGCCTTCGACACTACAGATATTAGTGGAATGCAGCCTGTGATAACTTTCACCATTGGTTTTATGTGTGTGAGTGTGTGTGTGTGTGTGTGCGTGTGTGTGTAAGAGAGAGAGGGGGGCAGTAGGATAACAAAGAAGTGTGGCAGGTGTTATCTACACCTGATCACACCATTGGAAAAGGTGACACCAAAAAGATATTTTTTGTACTGTGTTTCAGCAAAAAACAAACAAAACAAAAAAGCCTTTATTTTTCATAAGCCCATTGTACATAAACCATATCAATTTACCCACAAGTCTGTGCTTTTTTAAAATTTTTATTGCACATGCTCTCTGGTCAGAGCTGGCATTATTACCCAATTGCAATAATCTGTTATCCTACTAGGTGACATCAACTGTACTAGAGATAGAAATAGAAAGGGGGAGGAAAGAACTGATTTAGAGCAGCAATAATATGAGAGGAAGGCTAACCATTAAGATTACTCCTTCCCTCCTTCTCTTCTTTACTGTTCTTTTGAAATAAGAAGGTTTGATTACAGCTCTCTTTCTGTATTATGCTTCTCTCTAGGAACCGCAGTGGCACAATGGGTTAAACCCTTGTGCCGTCTGAACTGCTGATCTGAAGGTCCGAGATTCAATTCCATGAGATGGGCTGAGCTCCTGTCTCCAGCTCCAGCTTCCCATACGGGGACATGAGCGAAGCCTCCCACAGGATGGTAAAACATCCAGGCATCCTTGGGCAATATCCCTGCAGACAGTCAATTTACTCACACCAGAAGCTACTTGCAGTTTCTCAAGTACAGTAGAGCCTTGCTTGTCCAATCTTTAGTCATCCAACATTTTGTATTATCCAATGCAATCTGCTTCCCACCCGGATCCACAGCTATTTCAATACATTGTGATGTGTTTGGTGCTAAATTTGCAAATACAGTAATTACTACATAACATTTTCATTTACTGAACTGCTTTCTGTCAATTTGTTGTAAAACATGATGTTTTGGTGCTTAATTTGTAAAATCATAACCGTAATTTGATGTTTAATAGGCTTTTCCTTAATCCCTCCTTATAATCCAACATTTTTGTTTATCCAACATTCTGCCAGTCTGTTTATGTTGGATAAGCTAGACTGTAGATTCTGATACATAAAAAAGCTTCTCTCTGACTGTTGAAGAGAATTGGCTACACAATTCTGAAGAGTGTCCTAAGGTGTTTGGGGAGAAGGTCCATGCATTGAGATGGGTATCTACTGGTATTCTGAAGGCATACTGACATCCACCCAGTGCCACCCACCCTGCTGTTGTGCTACTGAAACTGTGGGGCCCAGTGGCTAAACAAACAAACCAAACAGCCCTTGAAAATAATCATATAGACACAATATGCTGTACAGAAAGAGGTACCACATTTATCTATTATTGCATGCCTTGATTTATTATTATTGAATATTTTTAGACCATAACCTGTACTATTATTCTTGCAATAATAAAATTTGGATAACTGGAAAACAAGCTGCAGTACTTCAGCAAATGAAGTGGCACACATTTGACTACTCCTTATTGGCATGATAAATTCCACAACAGCAGGGATGGCTAAGAGGATGGATGGGGAGCCATACAACTGACAGCTTTGCATTGTCCATCTCTGCAATAGCTATTTCAACAAACAAATAAACAGGGATCAAGCATGTTTCAAAATGTAATTCTCCCCCAGTTTTCAATTATGTATTAAGGTGTCCCTGGTACAGAATACAAGATGATATTTAAATAAACAGTACTGATCTTCTTTACATGCATGGACAGGATCAATCTGACAAAGTGGTGAAGAATTTTAAGCTTACATAAGCTCATTTCAAATGCAGCCTCAGGATTAGACTTTTAAAATCCACTGACAGGATTAAGAACAAAGGAAGTTATTGTACATGCAAGCAGATGGGAAATTAAGGTTTCCATCAGAAAAAAGTCAGTGATCATAAGCAGGGGAAACGGAATTTCGGTTAGTAGCCAGATCTGTGGAAATGTTTGTGCATGTGCCCAGAGCATTTGTTTGACTCTGGATTCATCAAAACTGCAGTCTGCAACCAGGAATATGGAGATATTTTTCCTGTAATATGCAGCTTTTGGTTGCTGTGTGCCTTCAAGTCATTTCTGATTTA
Source organism: Anolis sagrei (assembly GCF_037176765.1). NCBI lineage: Eukaryota > Metazoa > Chordata > Lepidosauria > Squamata > Anolidae > Anolis > Anolis sagrei. Next base: position 20,852,118 of record NC_090025.1, read on the forward strand.
TGATCACTTTAAGGCAAACTTTCAATGAGTTTTATTGGTAAGATTTGGTTTGAAGGAACTTGCCTTTGTTTCTCTCTGAGGTTGAGAGAGTGTGGCTTGCTCTATGTCATCTTAAAGGCTTAAAATGGAAGGAAGCCAGCGATGTTCAGTGCAGCAAAAATGCACAATGGATCCTATTCAGCTTTGCAAAAGAGGAGGGAGTAAGCAAAGGAAAGGTACATCTAAACTTTGTAGAGATACCTGTTAAGAGCTGATCTCCATGCTCAGAAACAGCATGCAGTAGAGTCACTTGGGATGGTACACCTTCAGTCTATATCTGGGAATGATACATCCAAAGACCTGCTTCAAACCTCTGTTCACATTGAAAGTTAATAGGTTGGTTGGCGAAATTACTTGCTCTGCTGCATCCTTTTTCGGTTGCTAAGGGGTTGCCAGATGTGACCATCTACCAAACTATATGTCCTCCCTTTAACCCTGATGCTTTCAACCTTAAAAGACCCCATGAAGCCTCTAGGTCAGCGTTTCTCAACCTGGGAGTCAGAACCCCTGGGGGTTCTGACACAAGGGGGTTTCAAATACCATCAAAAAACTTATATTTCTAATGGTCTTAGGAACCCCTTTGGCAGAGACTCCAAGCAGGGAGGGGAGAGCAGGCATACTTGGTGCATGGCAGCGTGGTACGAATGTGCGGGCAAGGGAGAGCATGCGATGCTGGTGGGAGACTAATGTCAGAGTCCCTTCAAGGCATGAGGGTTCTGTGTGGGAAGCTTGCCCCAATTCTGCATTGATGGGGTTCAGAATTCTCTTCAATTGTAGGTGAACTATAAATCCCAGCAACTACAACTCCCAAATGTCAAGGTCTATTTCCCTCAAACTCCACCACTGTTCACATTTGGGCATATTGAGTATCTGTGCCAAGTTTGGTCCAGATCCATCATTGTTTGAGTCCATAGTGCTCTCTGGATGTTGGTGAACTATAAATCCCAGCAACTACAACTCCCACATGACAAAATCAATCCCCCTCCGCCCAACCCCACCAGCATTCAAATTTGGGCATATCAGGTATTTGTGCCAAATTTGGTCCAGTGAATGAACATATATCCTGCATATCAGATATTTACATTACAATTCATAACAGTAGCAAAATTACAGTTATGAAGTAGCAACAAAATTATTTTATGGTTGGGGGTCACCACAACATGAGGAACTGTGTTAAAAGGTCGCACCATTAGGAAGGTTGAGAACCACTGCTCTAGATAGTGCAGGATACAACTCTGACACATTTTTAACCTTTCTGAACTGTTTTAGTCTCCCTACATTTTTAAAATCAAAATTGGAAGTGAATTCCAGTTGAAGCTGTCCCTCCACCCATGTCGGATCCCCCCTTGCCTGTCAAAAATGCAGGACCTTTTAAAGTTCTAAACTTTAAAGATGTTGGAGAGTGAGTAAATAGGATTGTGTGGTCCCCCAGACCTTTGGGTGTTATCCACATCTGCTATAGCCCTATTCAGGTATTCAGACTATAGTAAGAATTGGCACATGTGGGAAAGGAGTATGTTAGTTTCAAGGCTCTTAATCTTTAATCACTTCATATGAAGAGTAATAGTGTAAAGATCTTTCCTACATGTGTTGATTGTAAATGTCATACAGAATCTCTTTTGCCTGTCATTCTTCACATGATAAGAATAAAGTCAGAGAGGACACAGGGATGCCTTTACTTGTTGCATTATAGTAGATTCTGAGTACATAAATATAGCCCATGGAGAAATCTATACAGTGGTTCCTTGATATTCAATGAAGTTTTGGTTCCAGGAGCCACTGTGGATACCCAAATATGTGAATGCTCCAATGGAGTAGGAAAATGGCATCCCTGATATAAAATGGCAAAAACCTCAAGTGAATGCCAGAGAAAGCCTGAGCATCTATGAAATGACAGAAAAACACAGTGGGTATATCTACACATCAGCATAGTGCTCTACACGCAGTAAACAATTTTCCAAACATTTTCAAGCTGTGGTTGGTTCAATCCATGGGTGCATACCCATGGATCTCGAAGGCCGACTCCATATCCTCTTTCATATCTATCTATGAAGGATTAAAACATGCAAATCCAAACCGCAGTCTGATTTGAAGAGTCCAATTGCATACATACTCATTAAAATTCCTCTGTTCAAAACCCCATCAGTGGTGATCTTTCTGCCAATCATGAGCCACTCCAAAGGAAAGGTTACAATGACTGTCTATTGGCATAGCCAAGATATATAGTGTGGCTGAGGAGGATGCTAATTAAATGTATCCAATGTAGTTAAGGGTCTCTTTCCTTTTTCTTCGTGCCTCACTGATAGCCCTTCAAATAGGGGACTTTCCTCTATAAAGCAGAACGCAAAGGCTTAAATCCATTTGTGATCCCCAAACATAGAAGATCAGGGGTGGGAATCATGTGGCCCTCCAAATGTTGAACCACAATCCCAGCATTCCTCACCCTTGCTTATGCTGACTAGGGAGAGACCTGGAATTCAACATCCCAAGGACAGGACTGCATTACTACTACTCCTCCTCCTCTGCTGTCGTCTTCTCCCTCCTCCTCCTCCTCCTCCTCCTCTGTTTCTTTATACCAGTGTTTCTCAATCTTCCTAATGCCATGACCCCTTAATACAGTTCCTCATATTGTGGTGAGCCCAGACCATAAAATTATTTTTGTTGTTACTTCAGAACTTAAATTTTGCTACTGATATAAATTGTAATGTAAATATCTGATATGTGGGATGTATTTTCAATCACTGGACCAAATTTGGCACAAATACCTGATACACCCAAATTTGAATTCTGGGGAGTTGGGGTGGGGGATTGATTTTGTCATTTGGGAGTTGTAGTTGCTGGGATTTAGAGTTAACTTACAATCAAAGAACATTCTGAAGTCCACCAAAATTGAACCAAACTTGGTATGTAGACTTGTCCACATCTGCACGGTATACAGTAGACTTCTGCAGAGGTGAGAGGATCCCTCTTGTCCTGCAGAGGGATTCCTCCCACCTCTGCAGGAGTCTACCGTATACCATGCAGCTGTGGACAAGTCTACATAGGGACCACCAAACGCAGCATTGCCCAAACACGAATCAAGGAGCATGAAAGGCACTGCAGACTACTTCAACCAGAGAAATCAGCCATAGAAGAGCAGTTGATGAACCAACCTGGACACAGCATATTATTTGAGAACACAGAAATACTGGACCACTCTAACAGCTACCATGTCAGGCTATACAGAGAAGCCATTGAAATCCACAAGCATGTGGACAATTTCAACAAAAGGAAGGAAACCATGAAAATGAACAAAATCTGGCTACTAGTATTTTTAAAAAATCTAAAATCATAACAGTAAATAAAGAAAAACACTCACAAACACAGGAATTCCAGATAAGAAACAATCAGGGCCAGCTAATCACCTCCCAACAAAAGATTCCTCCAGCAGTAAGAAGCCACACCTTGAAAACTGCTAAACCATTAAATGCTAAACAAGGTGGCTAACTGCTACATTCACACCTACCTCAAGCAGACAAGAGTTCTTTCTCCCACCTTGGACATTCCACAGATATATAAACCTCACTTTCCTAGTTTCCAAGAGACCTCACAACCATTGAGGATGCCGGCCATTGATGCAGGTGAAGCTTCAGGAGATAATGTTTCTGGAACATGGCCATACAGCCCGGAAAACACACAACAACCCAATAACAGATATTGTTTGCAGTCTATAGTTATTGTTTTAGTTTTTTATGTTTAGAGTGTAGTATTATTCTAGAAAAAGTATTTTAATCTTGTTATTGATGTTGTTTTTTGTTTTGTATATAGGTTTGGTTTTAACCTGTCTAAATAAAAAAATAATTACAAAAATAGTGTTGATAGCCTCCCATTGATGTTGTGTGTCTACCTAACAACTTCATTTAAGTAACTGTAACATTATTTGTATTTCGATATAATTGCTAAATCAGTATGGACATTGTTTTCAAAGTACTGCATAAAATCGCATAAAACTTCTGATTCTGATAGAGAGGGTTGTCCACAAGTGATAAAAATATAATAACTTGGAAAGTTTATTTCACTCAGTCTGAATCTGACAACTTTCCTTTTAACAGATTTTTGTCCAATTCCCCAGTGGTTTGCTACTTGCTAGTTGCAAATGCTTAGAAATGGTATTGATACAAAAAAAGTTAAACCAAATGTAAAGTAAAGCATTATTTCCTTTAATACTTTAAATATTACATACTTTAAAATATCACAGAAGAAAGGTATAAAACAGCCTTCTACAATATCTCTGAGAGAGAACTGACAGTAGACTTCTTTAGTGAGACAGAACATTTAATTTACCAAGTGTTTCACTTGATTTTGCAATGTGCTAGAGGACCATCTCTTACTGCCTTTGGTTTGCAACATCAGGCAAGTTAAGGAGGTTCCTGGTGTGAACTCCAGCATCTCGTGTCTTACATAAGGTGATGGTATTTCAATGTGTACTTTTTGCATTTTTAACCCTATTGGTTTTTTAAACTCTAAGCTTCTGAAGAAAAAGGAGGAGGAAGAGGAGAACAAAAATAGCAACAATTTGGGTTTCGGGTGTTGCTAGTCATAGTAAAGAAGAGAGAGCCAGGTGGACAACTCTTCTACGCTATCGTAAGGCAGCTTTATATTTAAGAAAGCACAACACATTGGGTTATTAAGCTGTGAAGATAACAGACGTCAGTTAGTCAGTGTTTTTAATGCAACAGAACAGACCACACATAGCTTTTAGGGACCTCTTCACACATCCCTTTTACCAGTGGTGGCAACTGGAGTATTTAATTTCAGCCATAGAGACTAATGGCCATCACACCCCAGATAACTATGACAGTAGACAACGGGAAGCTCCCTATCTTTCCATAAGGAAAGATGGGTTGAGTTGCTGAAAAAAGGCTCTCCCCAATGTGATGAGGCAAGGGGGAAGCTGCAATGGAATGGGGTGTGGGGCAACAGGTCCCTACCCCCCTGTTCAACTGCCACTGGGACCCAGAGATTCAAAATAATTTCAGCAGCATGCCTGACAAGATCATAGGATATAGAGAGGAATCATGTCTGCTTCTCTGACCTCCTTGGACTGTATTGATAGTTTATAATCTCCTGACAGGAGCGGGACGGAAAACCGACAGGTCACAGGTTCGAATCCGGAGAGAGGCGGATGAGCTCCCTCTATCAGCTCCAGCTCCTCATATGGGGACATGAGAGAAGCCTCCCACGAGGATGATAAAAATATCAAATCATCTGGGCATCCCCTGGGCAACGTCCTTGTAGACAGCCAATTCTCTCACACCAGAAGCGACTTGCAGTTTCTCAAGTCGCTCCTGACATGACAAAAAAATAAATCTCCTGACACTCAGTTAATGCTGAAAGCTGATAATTTTAGGATTTGCCCTGAAATCACTTGATGGGCAGCTAACTAAACATATTTATGTATTTATTTACTTCATTTATAGTCCGCTTTTCCCACCCTTGTAGTGGGACTCAAGGTAGCTTACAACTCCAGCAAGATTCATGCCATTTAAAACATAACCATAAAGCATATCCTGTCAATAATAACAGATTAAAAACATATAAAGTGCATTGTACCATTAATCCATAATCCTTGCTCATAATCCTTATTCAGACTGTGTTGAAACCGTAAAGGTTTATTCTTCAAAAATATTATGCATTGCTGCAAGAGTGTAGTGAAGACTTTTCAGAATAAAATTCTGTTTTGGCCTACTCAATATTTTCCTAATCTGCTTGTGGACCCTGACACATTGCAAGGTGTCAGACATGGAGAATGTGCACTTAATTAAGTCGTAGGAGTTTTCTGGCTGGGCAGTTAGAAACAGAAGATAAGTGGCTGTGGGAGTCAGGAGGGGTGACATTTCAGAAATGTAATAAATTGAACACCCACGTGCTGGGATGCCACAGCACTATCTTGATCCAAACAGCTAACAGTGTGAAGCAGGGCAAGACAATGTAATATTATGACAATCCATCATGATTTGTATTTACCTGGATCTGGCCAGGAGTCATGAGACTTCCCTGATGCTTTTATACTACACTTCCCATAATCTCTCACCGGTGGCATGTTGCCTGGAAATGATAGAATTATAGAGCAACAATATCTAGAGGTTCTCAACCTGTGGGTCCCCAGATGTTTTGGTCTTCAACTCCCAGAAATCCTAACAGCTGGTAAATTGACTGGAATTTCTAGGAGTTGTGGGACAAAACACATGGAGACCCACAGGTTGAGAACCACTGATCTAGACAGAGGGTCACTTCCCCCATCGTCAACCTAAACATTTTGAAGAAGAGAGATGATGAAAGGGGAGTGGGGGAGAGCATAGGAATAAAAATATCAGATTGGTCCTTTTCAGACACAGAGCAACAAAACAAACCTGTTTTCCCAGTTGGTCCTTCTTGACAAAGCCAGTGGCTGCAGCAATATTTCCAGCACCTTCCACCGTCTTATGTGCTACAGCTGTGACTCCAGTCACTACAGCTCCCCCAACATTTGACACTTGTTCTTTGGTCTTCTCAGCCACTGTGAAAAAAATATGCACAGTGATAGAATGAGGGAGAAAGCTTAATTTTTTCATGTGGTCAGTTCTCTGGAATTTGGCTATCTCAGAGAATTGCATTTTTGAGTTAATTCAAAAAATACTGTAACTGATTTCAAATAACGCCTTACTTTCAAACTCTGGCAACCCCTATTCCAATCCTCCCAGTCTCAATACAACACCACATTTCCTTCAGTACAGATGGTTATCAACACATTAACTCGTGCTCCTTCTTTGAATCCAATATGGTAGAGATTGGGCCTAATTTACTGAGTCCTCCATTTGACCCAGGTAGAGAAGACCAATGAGCAGACTGGAGTGATTGCTTCCATAAAGAAGGACAATTTTTTGTTTTTGGCAATGTATCTTGTTTACTTACTTCCAATTTCTCCGCCTGAATCAGCAAGAAAGCAAAGAGGCTTGCAATATATTAGTCCTCCCAATCCAGGTATCCTCATTTTCATATAATGCATTTTTCACATTATATTAATCATATGGTCAATCATTAATCCTGTAGAAATGAATGAGCAGGCAGTAGGCCAGTATGTGTAGGCAGCACCTACTTCCTCTTGCTCACCTTCTCTCTAAATGGCCCCAAACTATGGATTTTGTTCATTGAGAATCCCTACTCCTAGCTCTCCCAGAGGGAAAATTCATGTGAGCAAGAGAAGATGGGGTAGCTTTGCCTGATCTTCTTGTACACTACAGTGCTCAGAGCAGGCAGGGTGAGATGATAGGAACATGATCTTCTTATGGGCAATGCCTACCCTCAGAAGCATGTTCATCTTGCTGTAGTGTCTACAGATGGTGGGCAAGAAAGAAATTAACAGTAGGTGTTCCTTTCTAAGAAATGTTGAGAATACTCCCTAATTTTCTTATATTCTCTGAACAAGAGTATCTTGACATATCTGTCTTCCTCTCAAAAGTAGTCATTGCACTAATGTAATTAGGGAGTTTTGCAAAACAAATGGCCAAAAATTGGGTCTACAGAAAAAGAACTTTTAGCACAGTGGGAAAAAAATGACCACATGTCTTGAGCACAAGAATTGTCTATGCTAAAACACTGGGAGCTTTCCTTTATTGTGGCATTTTTTTTCTATAATTGATTGGAGAAACACCCTGAAATAAATATGCACAAGAAAATCTTATAACCTGTGTCCAACTAGAAAGAAAACCTTTGAAGTTATTGCTTCATGCAATAATTTAATAGTCACATATGTAATTCCTATAGCATTTTCCTGGCTGCATACTTCCTGACCAACCTCAGGAACATGCCATGACATAAGAGCGGGGGAATTGATGAGCCAGAAAAGAGTGAGTGAGCTCTTGCAGGAATTGATTCCATACTCAACCAGTGTCTCCTTCTCTCAGCAAGAAGAAATGAGAAAATGATCAAAGCCACTCTTTCCAGTTGGTTTAGGATGCTCTCTTCTAGAATGCTCTTCCAGCTTATGCTTTTTTTCTTCATATCAAAAGTGACTTGTGAAACTGCAAGTTGCTTCTGGTGTGAGAGAATTGGCTGCCGGTAAGGACGTTGCCCAGGGGATGCCCAGATGTTTTGTTGTTTTACCGTCCATGTGGGAGGCTTCTCTCATGTCCCTGCATGGGGAGCTGGAGCTTATCCGCGCTCTCCCCAGATTTGAACCTGCGACCTGTCAGTCTTCAGTCCTGCTGGTACAAGGGTTTAACCCACTGCATCACCAGGGGCTCCTTAGCACAAGGAGCTTGTGCTAACTCATGGGCAATGCAGTGACAGGAACTGGACAGTGCCATCCAGTTGAAGAACATAAGCAAAAGATGGCTATTACATAGTGCTGGGATGGGTATTGTAGTCTCTCTCTCTCTCAGACATTTCTCCATACCCCCTAGAGATGTGTTTATCAAACTCTGCTGCTCTAGGTGTTTCTACAATTCCTAAAAGCTGGTAAGCTGGCTGGGATTTCTGGGAGCTGAAGTCAAAAACACCTGGAGGAGAAGAGTTTGAGAAGGTGTCTGGGAGCTTTAGAGGACAAAATGCCCCACCCTGCCTCCCAACACACACACACATAGGAACAGGTGCAGTGGGGGATATGGCACACCAAAGTTTCCTGGAAAGATAATGTACCCCCTAGTCTTACAGTTGCCACTATGGAATAGATAAATAGAAGCCACCACCTCTGCCTACTTACTTACCATCTCTCATTGGGGAGTGTAGAAGACTGAGCTCATTTGGCCCCATCATACCACCATAACACTCAAGAGGTGGAGTGAGTGATCCAATTACTACGACTATGATCACCTTTTTCTGTTGCCTAGAGGAAGGTGATGGATTTAATTAAAAGGGTTTTTTTTTACTGTCTTGATAAACTTGGGTATTCCTTAGCTGTTATTTTAATGGACCAGTTAAGTAGTATGGACTGGGTAAATGTAAAGTTGAAACTGCAACACCTGCTTTCCTTGGAAACACTTTCCAAGTTTATAAAAACTAATGTGTTAAGTGATATCAACAACACACATAGAGCTTAGTTTTCTTTCAGAAAAAAACAAGCTAAAAAATTCAGTTGAGTAGTAGGAAGAGTAAATCCTTAGACATTAGGATGAACAGCAGATGATAAAGGAGTCTGGCATTCCCTCTCTTAACCTTGGCATTTGCACAAAACCCAGAGCTCCAAGAAATGCTATGAGCAAACACCTTGTGGGCTGTCCTCTTTTAGCCTTTCCTAGATGACAAAAAGATTCAATGGTTTCATACATTCAGCAGCAGGAATCCAGCCCACACAAAATGAGCCACCAGTTCTCTAAATGCACAGAGATTGAGCACCAAAGAGAAAAGAATGCGGGTGAAGTGCATTTGTTATCCCATATCATCTTCTGCTTCACTTGTCAAGTCACTTTACCCTGTAAATATGCATGCTGTATACTTAATAAAAAGCAGCACATTGAGATATGTAAAAAAAAACAAAACAAAAAAACAACAACAATGGTGCTAGTTCCCAACAGGTCCCTCCTAGGTTTTCTCAGGCTCATGCTGAGAAGAAAGCTTTGTTCTCTCCTTCCTCTAGTTGGAAATATTATTAATGCTTTACCAATTAAGGCTGGATCTGTCAAATGCAAATAATTTCTTTTGGAATGGTATTCCTGCTGTTCATCAAACATCTTCCCTCTAAGGTAAAGGTTTTTCCCTGACATTAAGTCCAGTCATGTCCAACTCTGGCGGTTGATGCTCATCTCCATTTCTAAGCTGAAGAGTCGGTGTCATCCATAGACACCTCCAAGGTCATGTAGCCAGCATGACTGCATGGAGTGCTGTTACCTTCCCGCCAGAGTTGTACCTCCCACTGGAGTGGTACCTATTGATCTACTCACATTTGCATGTTTTCAAACTGTTAGGTTGGCAGAAGCTGGGCAGTTTGAAAACATGCAAATGTGAATAGATCAATAATACCACATCTGCGGGAGGTAATGGTGCTCCATGCAGTCATGCTGAGCACATGACCTTGGAAGTGTCTACGGATAACGCCAGCTCTTTGGCTTAGAAATGGAGATGAGCACCCTCCCCCCCCCACACACACACACCTCTGAGTCGGACACAAATAGGCTTAATGTCAAGAAACCTTTACCTTATGGCACAATGATGAACTTTGTGCAGCTCTTAAATGATTGGCTTTCCATGAAATTGTTTCCACCACAGAACATGTTGTTTTCTACTTTAAACTCCTAATTACTACAAGGGTACACATCTGCATATACCCTCCAACATTTCACAGATGAAAGCTGGGATATGTGTGGCCAAACAACATTATAGTGTGGTCAAGATGGCAAAAATTATTAATGAGGAGGAACAAATAAGCCAGTTTATTTTTGCCTGAGCCTACTGAGAAGGGCAAGGTTCCTCTTTCTCCTCTTTGGGAGTTAATTGACTTCTCTTGTACTTTGAACTCAGTTTGTAGCATCTGAAGTAAGCTGAGGACAGAGGGAGAACATAGGAGAAAAAACCGGAGCCTTACAAGAGCAATTTAAAAAGTGGGACAACAGAGGATTAATTGGTACTGTGCATGCCAAAATGGGAATGTTCAGTCTCCATTAATGCACCTCTTTGAGACACAATTGCTGGGGAAAAAGAAACAGCCCTGGGGCCCAATTCTCCATCCTAAGCTAATTAGACTGGCTTTACACCAGCTGTTGCTCAAGACTAGATAAGGATGTGAGCCAATTTGCTGATTGCTGAACATCTATTGGTGTACTAGAGCTTTTTCAATAGTCAAAGGAAGTAGAATCACAATGCAAATTAAGATCCTTACAAGTTTTACCTAAAGGCACATCCATTCCCCAGTGACACTAGCTACGTGCTTTCCAGCACACTTGGTTTCATTGCCCACCTACTCACTGTCATGAATCAGAGCTTCATCAGAGATGAAAGACTTCTTTACGGGGTTGGTGGCAAATTTATGATGGACATAGAATCAGAAATTATGATTTGGACTTACCTGTTGTGACTCCTTGAACAACTCCATCCCTGGTCTTTGAACCTGTTGATGAAAGAAGGAAGAAAATCAGTCACCAGCAGATTTGAATGAAACAGATCTTAGCAAGCAGCACTCTATAAAACTAGAGTGCTGCAAGTACAGTTTCCTTTTCCTAATTGTAGCAAGATCAAGCTCAACATTTTATAGGAGCTGTATTCCTGTAAAAAGACACTGGCTCAAGGATCAAATATGTTCCTGGATGCCTGCCAGAGACCTCATATCTATAAACATATCTACACACAGGCACTTTCATATATATATATATATATATATATATATATATATATATATATATATAGCACAGATACCTGAACACATCTTTCTAATTCACAGGCATAGACATTCACATGCACAAAGTAAGTCACATTCATAAAGACACGCTTCCTCTCTTTCTCATGCATGCGTGCACGCACACACACACAATACTAACAGCAGCAGGTAGCTTCCATGTCAATGGGCTACCACCCAAAATCCTCCAATGTAGCATAAGTATTTATAGTTATACCAGCATTATTGGAGCTCCTAAGTGGTACTCCAACATTATGAAACACCTGATAAAGTTTGGGTTTTTTTTTTTCATGTCAGGAGCGACTTGAAAAACTGCAAGTTGCTCCTGGTGTGAGAGAATTGGTCGTCTGCAAGGACGTTGCCCAGGGGATGCCCGGATGTTTTGATGTTTATGGGAGGCTTCTCTCATGTCCTTGCAATGGGGAGCTGATAGAGGGAGCTCATCCGTGCTCTCCCCAGATTCGAACCTGCAACCTGTTGGTCTTTCTGTCCTGCTGGCACAAGGGTTTAACCCATTGCATCACAGGGGGCTCCCAAAGTTTGGGTGCCATTGTGCAATGAGCAATGCACACTGCACAATACTGCTGTACTTCACTATTAGCAGAATAAGTGTGTTGCACGAGTAATTGGTCCTTCATTTTAGTGTGATTTATGCATGCCTATGCCACCAACAGAATGCCAGCCACAATCTGCAACTAACCCAACTAAGGCATGCACATAAATAACAGACACTCACACTGATAAGCATGTACCACACTAAACTACTGGTGGAGCAAAACATTTGGAAATGCTCATTCCTAGGTTTGCAGTCCTCCACACAGACTCAACGGGCCTAGGTTCTGAGATGACTCATATAATTATATTGACAATTCTCAACCTCCCCAGCAATCTTTTGCTTTAAAACACTGCTTCTTATCAGACATGTTTTAATAGAGAAAATGGAAAGGCTTAGCCGGTTTCTAGATTAGGATGGACCATTGTTTTTAAAGATGTATGTTATATTTGTAAATTGGGTTATTATTGCTGATAGTTTTAGATAGTCAGGTTGCTATAAAGAATTTTTGGGTTTAAATATGTCTTATTTCTTTTTAACTTTGTATGTTCTTATTGTATTGTTAGCTGCTCTGAGCCTCACCTTGGTGTGAGAAAAAAGTGGGGTAAAAATCTACTCAAATAAATAAATTGTGGAAGGCAAGGAGCTGCCAAGGAAATCTGGAAGGAGACATGCCCTGAAACTATAAAGGGCATAAGGGTATTATATTATGTTTTTAGGCCTGTCAGAGCCAATTCACATTTGGGGATGTCCTTTTAAAAACAAGAAGGGTATGACCTACCATTTCAATCTAATTCAACCCCTCAATAAGCAGTATTCATGTTAATTGGTGATCATGAAACTAAACAGACAGCATAAAACTCAAGATGTCAGCTATTCCTACTTTTCTGAATGGGTAAAAATGTCCATGGACAACAGTACCCAGGAGCAGAGAATGCCACGGACTTAAATCTCCTCAACTGTACGCAATCTATACACAAGGTAAGAGGAACTCAGTGGCACATATTGGCTGCCTCACATCAAATCCCTAGAAAGGAAACAGGAGAAATCATGTCATCTGCTGGAGCTCCAGGATAACAAGAGACCTTCCTTGTTCTGGCAAGGGACTGAAGTGATAATGCTGTAGTTTGGCAGCACTCGGTGCCGAAACTGGATCTGAAAAGTAAGTAGGTACCTAGCTAGTCCTGAGGGATTACTGGCTTCTCTGATGGAAACCAAAATTTTAATGCTTAGTTTGTATACACCGTATGAATAAATAAACACTATATCATAGAATTCCCAATGCATTTTATCTGCATTCAAGGAAATGAAATCACTGGGACCTCAAATGTATCATCATTTGGCAGATGGGTTGAATCCTCTTGGTGATTTGCATTGGCATAGCTAGGAGGTAGCAATTATTCCTTATGTTGTGTTAGGAGCTATCCAGCATCTACTTACACAACAGCTTTCCATAATGTATTTCAAATTGCTGGACAGCTCTACACCTTCAGCTGTCATATCTGTTCTTGATCTAAGATCAAGTATTACATACATTTTATTTTAAACCATCTGTTTCTAAACTTCTCTTTGTCACAAATCCTGAATTTGAGTTGTAGCTAATTGTCGTTGTCAAAATCCGTCTTAGAAACTGGCCTGATTAATCTGCTGCATTGCTTTGCAGAAGCCTTGTTGTTTTTAAGGGAATTTACAGGAAAACCTGAAAAGCACTCTATTCTTCTTCATACGTATATGCACTTACTGTCTCCTACGTTTAGGGAATAAAAGCTACTTAATATATGGATGGTCATGGTACTCTTCTCTGAGATAAGGAACCTCATCATAGCTTCTTTGGAGCACAAGTTCAAGAGAGAGCTAGTGTAGTGTAGTGGTTTGAGCCTTAGCCCAGCATACCTGTCTGAACGTATCTCCTTCTACGTTCCACCTCGGAGTTTAAGATCTTCTGGGGAGCCCCCGCTCTCGGCCCCACCTTTATCACAAGTGAGACTGGTGGGGACAAGGAACAGGTCATTCTCGATGGTGGCCCCTTGCCTGTGGAATGCACTCCCCGGGGAGATTAGGTCATCAACATCCCTCCTCTCCTTCAGAAGGAAGTTAAAAACCTGGATGTGGGACCAGGCCTTCGAGTAAGCTGGCAGTTGGACAAAAGACAATGACGACCAGAGGACAATGACGATGCTAGACGGATCATGGATTTATGAATTAGCGAACACTGACCACAAGATGATTTTATTGCTGCAACTGTATTGTTTTGATTGTTTTAATTAGTTATAATTGTTGACGTTATATTGTAATTTTGTATATTGTATTTGTGAATTGTTGGGCATCGAATTGTGCCTTTTGTAAGCCACCCTGAGTCCCCCACTAGAGGGTTGAGAAGGGCGGGGTAGAAGCACCCCAAATAAATAAATAAATAAATAAATAAATAAATAAATTAGACTATGACTCTGGAAGCCGGGATACAAATATCCATTCAGCCATAAAACTAGAGCCCCTGGTGGCGCAGTGGGTTAAACCCTTGTGCCGGCAGGACTGAAGACCGACAGGTCGCAGGTTCAAATCCGGGGAAAGGCGGATGAGCTCCCTCTATCAGCTCCAGCTCCTCATGAGAGAAGCCTCCCACAAGGATGATCAAAACATCAAATCATCCAGGCGTCCCCTGGGCAACGTCCTTGCAGCCGGCCAATTCTCTCACACCAGAAGTGACTTGCTCCTGACACGACAAAAAAAAAACCCCATAAAATTCACTGGGCAAGAAATATTTTTTCAGCCTCAAAGGAAGGCAAGGGCCAACATCTTGTGAACAAGGCTTGCCAAGTTCACATGTACAGAAACCACATGTTCACAAGGTTCATAAGGTCAGAAACCATTTGAAGTAACAAAACGGCAACTCCAAGACTGCTATAGTCCAAAAAAAAAACAAAAACCCCCAAACAAAAACCAATGCTTTAAAGCATTGATACAGACAACATTCATCTTTTAATTTGAATGTGTAGACATGCTAGTTGGTCACAGTTTTCCTTGGGAGACACTGTTTTTGGACTGTAATTACATACATTCCAACGTTTCACAGATGAAGACTTGGGCATGTGTGGCCAAACAATGACAGAGTATAAGCAAACTGGCAAAACTTATAAATGAGGAAGTATGTGCATTTTAGGAGAGACTAAAATGCACATGCTCTTGCCTAAGCCTACTTTGGGGCTGGAGGGTAAGAGTGATATTGAGTTAACTGAGTAGGAAATACTTGCAGAATCAGATGTCACCAGTGGAAGCAAGCTGAGGACAAGGGGGAGAGTGGGAAAAGGAAAGAGAAACTGGGGCATTTAAAAAGCAACTGGAAAAAATGAAATGAGAGAGAGGATTAGTCAGGAATGCCTCTTCCAAATTGCAACAATTGGAGGGTATGTCCTTCATATACCATGTTCATTTATCAAATAACTCTCAGCTCTCACTGCTTCCCCTTTTCTCTCTTTCTCTGCGTTCTTTCACTTACATTGCATCAGCTGCTCCCTTGGCTGGGGGTCTATGTAAGAAGCGTCACCTTCCCAAAGCTCTAATCACTAAAGCTGCAAAGATGGCTATTGTTCAGTTCCCTCATTTGCAGGCAGAGAGCCAGTCTCCTCTTGAACACACACAGAAGGCCTGGCATCTTTACCAAGCAGGCTGCCGTATGGCTCTATAATAGGCATGAACTCATCACTCATAACAAAGGCACAACAGCCTTGCCTTGAGTAATAATCAGTTTTGATTCCCTTGTCTCCCTCTGCTCTGAATGCTAGTTATCTTCAATCATTCAGGAGAATCAAATATAGCATAGAAGCCCCATGGTTTAAGGCTGAGAGAAATAACAGATAATCCTGGGAGAAAACAAGATATATGCCTGTGAGACGAGAAGCTTTTAATTTGCTTTACATCCTCACATATAGTCTTCCTGGCACTGAGAAATTCCTCCCAACCTTGCTTGTCTGTATATCTCCAAGACACCTGTTGATTCATGGTGATCTTGTGAATTTGATAGGTAAACTCCATTTTTTTTACTACTAGGCAAAATAAGGCAAATGAAACAGGCAGCTTATACTATCTGTTAATTGTAATCACTTAGTTTTTCTACCTGAAGCTTCAGACCACCCTTGTCTGAAAGATATGATATAGGACTTGTTTTTCTGCTTTTAGAAGCAGTAGAT
This sequence comes from Anolis sagrei, assembly GCF_037176765.1. Lineage (NCBI taxonomy): Eukaryota > Metazoa > Chordata > Lepidosauria > Squamata > Anolidae > Anolis > Anolis sagrei. The sequence continues at coordinate 20,868,244 of NC_090025.1, forward strand.
ACAGAGATACCAAAAGTAATACTAAAATATCTGGTAACCCAGCAGCATGGAGCACTGTTGTTCTCATGTACAGAACATGCCATAATGATGCATATTTCACTAGACATATATAGCTGCTGTATCCCTAAACAGGTTGAATTATGCATTGTTACCCTTGCTAGTATCCCAGATGGGACTTAACATCAGCCAAGGATTGGGAATCTTTACAGACACTGAGCCATAGAATCAGTATTCCTGCAGAAGGAAATTCTAGGACAGATACCAGATTTTGTTGATGCTCCAGTCAAAGAGTGTGCCTTTTGATCTAATTTCCTTCAACATTAGTAAAAGTGAACTCACTGTTCCTGAGGGCTCATCAAAAAACATGCTAGTTCTTTGAAGCCTGGGTATGGCCAATTTTAATCCCATTTTAAAGCTGTTTCAATCCATCAAAATAAAATGCTTTGCAATCTCAACATATCACAGAATGTTTTGGTTTTGATATTGCTCTGGGTGCCTAAATGGGTCTGCCACACATCTGAGTTCATCCCTTGGGGGCAGATACAACAAACACCATGAAATTCAAAAGCAAAATGTTTCTGAGATTTCCAGCAAAAACCAGCGAATGTTAGGCTGCCCTGAGTTTTACAAGTAAAAATAAAGCAAAGATGGGGTCAGTAGCCAATGTCCCTCTGGAAAGGGTCCAATGTTCAACTGCCAGAAGTCCATAAATCTGCTGCTTTTCTCCCTTGGCATCATTTGTCTGCTCTGAGCAAAAAAGGGAGGAGAGCAATTTTCTTCATTTGCAGTGCAATTTCTCTCTGGATGATTGTAGTAACTGTGTGCAGAAGGAGGGCTCAAGTGAAGAGAAAATCCACTGAGGACATCATCTTCAGTCTCCCTGCTCCAGCCTTAATGCCAGTTCCTAAAACTGGCATTTAGAATGAGCACTGAATTCATTCTTGGGCATGAAGAAGCTGAGGAAGCATAGAAAATAGACAACTAGAGAATAGCCAAACCATTAGATCACAGATGATAGGAGAAATGAGTTGCTGCCCTTCCTAGTGTAATGGTATCTACAAATTATCATGCAGGTGAAAGCAGTGACTGGTCTATCTGAGGAAGCTTCACCCTTTGAAACAATTTTTGCCTTCCATACTTATGGTGGCTCCTGGATGGGAGAGTTCAAAATGCAATGTTTCTGAACTTTGGAGACCAGTGAGTGTACAGCTGATTTTAAACATGAGGGGCAATGTAATGCATAAAACAATGACATCACATAGGTGCATACCTAGAACAAGATCAGAAAATGCTGGACTGCAAATCCAATGGTATTTCCCAATCAACCACAATGGCTAAGGCTTATAGAAATGGCAGCCATATTGGACAATTCAGTCCTCTCCAGTAGCCACACCTGCTGAAGAAGCAAGTCCAGAAGAAACAACACTTTAAGTTGTCACCTAGAGGCAACAGCACCCAAGAATGGGCCTCCCAATGATTATTACCAGAGTCTTACATGTTCATATACCAGCATGCCATCCTTATGGTGCTCCACTGCTAGATGGTTAAACACTGCTTACCCTTAATCGTGTTTCTTTGAGTGGTCATCTGTGAAATTCGCACATATGGTAGTTAACTGCACTTGCACAGTAGCCTCTATCTGGAAAGCTGTAGTTCTTTACGTTTATAGCCCCGCCCACACTCCCCAGGGGTATATAGCCAGAGGGAGGAGCTGTAGCCTCAGTTCCTTGGCCATCTATAGCAGCCAAAGGACCAAGGTGTGACCAGTAGTGGGGTTGTGTGAATTTCACATATGACCACTCAAAGAAACATAGTTACAGGTAAGCAACCATTCCTTCTTCATGGTCTCTGTGAAAATCATACATATGGTAGACTAGCAAGTCACAGACCTTGGATGGTGGGCGTCATGCCAATGATGATAGCAGTACTGCTCTCCCGAAACTGGCATCCCTCCTAGAGACCACATCCAGTCTATAATGCATGACAAACATAAGTGGGGGTGGAGCAAATGGCTGTCCTGAAGATTTCTTGAAAAGGAACACCCTCAGGAAGGCTGTTGATGTGGCCATTAAACTTGCAGACCGGCCCTTGATGTGTGCTGGAAGATCCCGGCCTGCAAGGTAATAGGCCAACCGGATCGTGGACACGATGCATGAGGCCCATGGAGTAATTCCTCTGTGATGAAACCGGGAGGCCCATGGAGTAATTCCTATATTTCAGAAATAATCTAGGTGATTTTCTGTGCTCATTTGTCCTGTGAACATAAAAGGCCAGAGCCCTCCACACATCCAATAAGTGGAGAGAACACTCTAAGGCAGAGGATGGATTTTTTAAAAATACGGGTAAAATTATTTCCTGCGAAATGTGAAACAAGTCACCTTTGGGAGAAAAGTCTGGAGGACCACCTTGTCCTTATGGAACAAGCTCATCCACCCATAATGCACATGGTTCACCGGCTCTCCAAGCCAAAGTGATGGTGACCAGAAAAATCTGTCTTCCAAGTTAGGTAAGAGACATGGGCAAACACCAAGGGTTCAATGGCAGTCTAGTGGGAGCAGACAAAACAAATTCCAGGCTCCAAGTCACAACTGGTGGGGAGACCAACGGGCAAACATTTTTATAGTCTTGTAGAAATAATTTTATGAGTGAGCCTACAAAACAAGATGCAAACCCAGCTCTCCTCCTATAAGAAGAAATCACAGCCAGATAAACCTTAATGAGGATAGTGATACTACAAAGTCTAGGATATGTGAGGTTGAGGCTGTCAGTGGATCCACCCCTGTTGGCCTAAGGAAAGTAAGAAAATGATTCCATTTGCTACTGTAGGAATGTTTTGTGGATGCCCTATGTGTGGCATCGAGTATGGCTCTTACTGGCTCTAAAAGGGGGGCAGCCAAACCCTCCATGCTGTCAGGTGGAGCTGCCGGATGTCCGGGTGGAGAACTCATTCCTGCTGGGATGTTAGCAGGTCAGGTGTAAGGTGAACATGGACAGACTCCCTTCTGGAGAGGTGCAGGAGAAGAGCTAACCACGGCTGCTGGGCCACCATGGGGTGACAATGACACAGTCAGCATTGTTGCCCTGTACCTTGGATAGCAAGGGAACTGGTGGGGAGAGATAGAGGCAGGCTTGGTGCCAGCTGAAACGTAGAACACAATACAGTAATACAGGTGGGATGTAACTAAGACATGTACCACCATGGCCAAATCTCACTTCTCAAGGAATGGGCACAGTTGGCGAACAAATTCTAATTGCACAAAGACCCTCCTGGCCACCACAGATACCTGGGCCTCCAGGCTCAGTGCTGTGTCCAGGAAGACCCCAAAACTGTGGACCTGTGTCTTCGGGGGGAGTGTGATTCCAACCAGCACAGGTTAGCTTCCTATTCCCTGATCTGCCTTCCTGCTGAACAGGAACACCTCTGTCTTGTCTGGATTAAGTTCCAGGTTGTTTACCCTCATCCAGTCCATTACTGATGACAGATAATAGTTTAGAGTCAGGATAGCTTCCTTGGCTTTAGATGGGAATGAATAGAGTTGGGTGTCATCTGAATATAGGTGACATTGTACTCCAAAACTCTGAATGACATCTCCCAGAGTTTTTTTTTCTCTTGGAATAAACTGAATTGCAAATATCCTGCTCAACATTTTTGGACTGATTTTGATATTTAACTTCCTAGATTATTTATATGGAAAAGCCAATACTCAGGGAGGAATAAAACTGAAAATCCTCTTCTCACTTTTTTAAAAATTTTAACTAGAGTTTTCTTGGCATGTAGCCTCCTCTTTCAAGGGGCTTTCCATATTATTTGCTCCAACAAGAACACAGGGTAAACCAATGTGCTATTCAATAAAGAGTCAACTTGTGGAGCAAGTCTTTGAGATGAGGTTTGGACTGTCATCATAACATTGTCCTGCTCTTTTCCATCTATGACATGCTAGGGATATAAGCTAAAGCTTCTAAGCTTTTTGCTGGATAATGAAAAACAAATTTCCTTTTAGAAGATTGGGACAGCTCTGAAATAAATTGACTCATTAAAAGAAAATCCCCTTCTCAAGTGCTTTTCATTTTGCTCACTACCAAAAATTCAAACCTATATTCTCCTGCTCTAAATGTTGCAATTCAGTTTATTCCAAGAAAAAAAATAAGCTTATTATAGTAGGATAAAAAAAGAGAAGCATTCTTGTAATCACCAGCCAAAGGAGGATCCCGAGTGCAGCCTTTTCCCAGTGCAAAGCGAAAGCACACATTGCTCATTACAGGGAAGCTGGAGGAGGCATACTTTGTGGCCATGTACCCCTTTGCTAATGGCAGGGGAAACGAAGCATTTCCCCCCAAGGCAAATCAATTATGTAGCTTTCTAGATCTGCTCGGCTTGCATGCCAGATGGTGGAAGGGGGGAGGAATAGGAAAGCGAATGCATGTTCTAAAACAGATCATCTATGGAAAAGCTACCCTCTCATCAGCTATGAATCATGCCATCTCTCCATCAGAAGAGAAATATTAAGTGGCCCAGTTCTTCATGCTACTAGAAGCCCAATGCAATCATCTTAAAGATGCACATCAAGAAGGAATCACTCTTTGGCCATGATCTAACACATAGGTGAGCAAAGCAAGGACTTGGCACCTCAGGCAGTACCTCTGGCTGTTTTTGCAGTTTTTGATTTCTACAGAATCTGGACATCTATTTTCTAGCCAAAGGAAAAATAAAAAATGTATTGTGTCTTTTAGGCAGATAATACACATGGTACCCTACATCCTTATGGGGGAACTAAGCCCACTTTTTTTTTACTTTGGCTTCCTTTCTGTGGTCAATTCTCTTAGAAACCATGGGCAGAAATTGAAAATGGAAGTATGGACTTAGTTGTGGTATGCTTCCAAGTCATTATGGTGACCCCAAGGATTTCTCGGCATGGTTTGCCATTGCCTTCCTCCAAGGTCGAGTGTAGTTTGACTAAAGTCACCCAGGTATTCAAATACCAGGCAGCAGAAATGCAGGGCTGCCCACTTTAAAATCATGGTGTGGTAACATGGTAAGTGTGACATTCAGTGGTCTTCCATTTCCAAAGGAAACAGAGAATTTAAAATCCCATGGTTGCATCCCATCTTAAAATGCAACAGTTCCCATCCCACCCAGCCGTTTCCAGCCCAGGGAAAGCAGTGGAGTTGATTGTTCCCTGGCTTCACAAGTCTCCGTTTTTATACACCTTAAATACGAAATCCACCAGAAGCAGTTCTGAATCACTTCATGGGCTCCATGGGACAGAAATGATAAGATGATCCTCCTCCCCCTACTATTTTGGGATGAGGTTGTTATATGACTGGATTGGTTTTTTCAGTTGCCCTGCCAAATAACAATAGGCTGACTTCTAATTATAGAAGGAAGGCCTGTTAATATATAGGACTATCTCTTTTTCATGTGCAAGAAATATTATTTCTTGCACATGAAAAAGAGATAGTCCTATTATCTCTTTAATCGGTAATCCAAAAACTGAAAAGTTCCAAAACTGTCCAAATAGGTAACTGAGTTAGTGACATCTTCACTTTCTAATGGTTCAATGTACAAAAATTTTGTTTCATGCACAAAATTATTGTGTATAAAATTATCTCCAGGGCATGTGTGTATGAAGAATTTTGAGTATAGATTTGGGTCCCATTTCCAAGATATCTTATTATGTACATGCATATATTTTAAAATCTGAAATCCAAAATATTTCTGCTCCCAATCACTTTGGACAAGGGATACTCAACTGTACATCATAATGAAGATATTTTGTGACATTAATAAATAAGATACAATCATTCCCTGTTGCAATTAATCACACACTGTTATACATAATAGACCAAGCATAAAAGTAAAAAGTTACCCTAGTAACTAATTACTTTTTGCAGTAATGATCTCGAACAGTGTTACCTTTTGGCTTGTTACATCCAGAGCTGTAATGTACTACTCTTCAGTATACAATAATAGGGTTTCTGCCTGTTACCAATTGCTGGTTGCATTCTGATTCAATCTGAGTAATGAGAGGGGAGAGGGCTGATGATATATGGGGTGGTGTAGGGCAAGTTATGAATAACAGAGGCAGCAATAAGAAATGGAGGCAAGGAGGGGGAGGAGAACATGGAAAACATGAGATGCATTAAAAATACAATTTTTAAAATGTTTGAAATGCTGCATGCCTTTTTTTTGCTTTTCTCCATTCTTTTCAAAAGAAAGAAGCTGCTGTTATTGCCAGAAAGAAGGAGTCATTGTGAATGCAAGGGGGTGGGGTAACTACATTGCGATATTAGTAAAAGGCAGCATTGGGTGTGCCTGGATTTTCTTGAGCTGTATGAGAGAATTTAGAAGAGGAGGAGATGCTTTTCTGTATGCGTGGATTAGGCATGAGTTTTAGAACAATTTTGTGGGGAAATAGGACTGAACTGATGTTTTCTGTGCATCCACCCAAAACATCTGTGTGCAGTGTGCATGATAGCTGCATGGTCTGCTAAGTTGTTCTTGTGAAGATGGAAATCCAGACAGGCTAATCCACTTTGAATTATGTTTATTGACAGCTGCGTGGGCTGGAGGAGCAAGGAATATTTTCCTGCATTTTTCAATAGCCCAATAGTAATAATAATGGTAGTATTTTGCCCACGAGTGATTCAGCAAATTACCTTCGTGGACTGTAGTAACATTAATGAGTAATGGTTTCTTGGGTGATGAGTAACTCAACTAGTTTATATTAAAATGCTACATTTCAGGCTCTGATATTGGCAACCCAAACATGTTTCAAGGATTGGAAAATGAACAGCCAGGAGTACTTGTGCCGTCACTGCCTGGGGATCTATAGTGAAAAAACAAGGACGTGGCAACTTTTCCCCAGGGGATTGCTTCTTGCCTTCCTTTAGAAAACTGGAACTCTCGAGGATCAACAAGACACTATAGATAACTCAAAATAGGCTTTATTCACAAAGAGTTATCTTTCTAAGGCATTGAACTTGATGTTCCAAAAGGGGTAAAGAAAATATACATTACAGTTTCTGGTAGTCTTGGGTCCAAGGAGTTTTCCAGCTGAGTAGCTTCCAAGTTCCCTCTTTCTCAATGGCTATGAAGTCGGAACATCCACAACCCCAGTCCAATGGCCTATATTGAAGGCACAAAGTCTTCCTCTTGATGCCAAAGGACTGGTTTAAAGCCGCTTAAGATTCTTAACATCGTCCAGATGAGCTGGGCATGAAGTATGAATCTTAAGGGTATAAACCTGAGAATTGGGGGTAAGAAATGACTTGACCAAGGGCTTTGAGCCAAGGCTTTCGCATGTCCATCTGTTGAGCTTTGGTGGTAAGAATGAAAATGAAAGCACTGCCCTCCTCCCTAGGAAGGGGTGGAGCCAAACAACTGAGCTGGGGAAGCAAGCCAACCGATGCAAAACAACATTGATAGACAGCTGTAGATAACCAAACAATTCAACTATACATTTACATACAAGTGGCGCCAGTCACACCGTCACAGTACTCCTGCTGCAGAAGATATGCAGATTGATGAGAGATTCGGTTGATACTCCAATCAAAGAATGTTCTCTTTGATCCATTTTTTTGATTGCTTGTAAAGATATACTTCTTGATTTTGAGGATTTTTTTTAAAAAAAAAAACATGCCAGTCTTTGAAAACCAAATCTGGCCTATTTCAATCCATTTCCAACCTATTATAAGAACATGACTTGCAATGTGAAGACACATTGCAGGCTATGTAGTTTTATATTGATATACGCATCTGAAGGATGCATCCATCACACATCTGAGTATCCTCCCTTTTGCAGAAGGTACAAAATACATGATAAAATTCAAAGTCAAGAGCAACAAGTTGCTAAGATTTCCAGCAAAATCACCTGTATGGAGTACTGATATGTTGAGCTATGTGGCAATGGTCTGAGTTTAACAAATAAAAAAATTGGGTCATTGCTCATGGTTCACATTGTTGGATGTCTGCTGAGAACCACACTCTTGGAAAAGACCCCATGGCTTTGCTGTTCCTTGTCATCACTTGCACCCTTTGAGCCCAAAAGCAGCAAAAACAGTGAAGACACCAGTGTGTTAGGGTAATGGAGGGGAATCCTAAGTTGCTATCCTGTTGTGCTATAACACTTAACTTTTTTTAAAAAGAAGGAAGAACTGGTTAAGGTAAATTTATGTCCCAAACAGAACACAATGGCCTAGAAAACTGATGGGGAAAATACGGATAAATGTTGCTAGGAAGTTATTCATTTTTCTAATGAATTACAGTACTCTGATAGTATTGCTGAAGGCTTTCATGGCCGAAATCACTGGGTTGTTGTGAGTTTTCTGGGCTGTATGGCCATGTTCCAGAAGCACTCTCTCCTGATGTTTCACTTGCATCTATGGCAGGCATCCTCAGAGGCTGTGAAGTCTGACCTCACAACCTCTGAGGATGCCTGCCATAGATGCAGGCAAAACATCAGGAGAGAATGCTTCTGGAACATGGCCATACAGCCCAGAAAACTCACAACAACCTACTCTGATAGTGTTTTATTGTTATGTCCATGCGGCATTGAATTTTCCTGGAGTTTATAAGCCACCTTGAGTCTCCTGCATGGAGAGAAAGGTGGGGTAAAAATGAAGTAAGTAAGTAAATAAATAAATAGCTAAGTGTTGCTATCCTTTGCAGCAATGAACTAGAACTAAAATACTTTTTATCCTGTGGCGACAATGGTTATAATTCACTACTTGTTGCTGTGTTTGTATTTTTCTCTCTAGTTCAAGCCTGCAACATCAGAATCAATCACATCAGAGAGCATTTTGTATGGCATAATAGTAACTGTAATAGTAACTCACTGGTTAGTAACAAGTGATACAGTAAGTCACCTGTCTGGATTACAGTAACAACTATTGATCATTTGGGTGATCCAAGTAATATGTTAAATTTTCTTTAAAGAAATATTTCAATTTCTTCTTCTTCTTCTTCTTTTTTTGTCATATCAGGAGCGACTTGAGAAACTGCAAGTCGCTTCTGGTATGAGAGAATTGGCCGTCTGCAAGGATGTTGCCCAAGGGATGCCCGGATGTTTTATTGTTTTACCATCATTGTGGGAGGCTTCTCTCATGTCCCCACATGGAGAGCTGGAGCAGACAGAGGGAGCTCATCTGCGCTCTCCCTGGATTTGAACCTCTGACCTGTCGGTCTTCAGTTCTGCCAGTACAAGGGTTTAACCTACTGCGCCACTGGAGGCTCCTTCAATTTCTGCTGTTAAGCATAGAAATGACAGCAGTCATCTTCCAGTAACTGCCAATAACAATAACAGCCACCTTCTTTAGAAAAATACATGTTCTCCTTATCATACAGTTAAAGAAAAACATCAGTCTCTCAATAAAAATGATTTCCCAGCAAGAGATGTGCTCTTGTTGTCTCACTGCCACATCCAGCTCAAAACTATTTGCTACCTGTTATAGTATTTCCTTTCTTTTTACATAAAATAGCCAACTTGACTGACAGATAAATTGTACTTTAACACTGGCATTGAGACAGCATCTTACATATTCACTCAGTTTAGCTAAGAATTTCTATATCTGCTCTCTAAAGTGGAAAGTTCTGTGAGTTCAGAGTTAGTAACTGCCTGAGAAAGTTGCTTCACTCAATTTCATGGTAGGTCTCCCCTTGTTTACTGCTTCAGTTACTTATACCTTTGCTTTATAGAATCTTCAGCTTCTGAAAATGACTTAAGAACCCAGTATTCAAAGATAATGGAAGATACAGTCTAAAAACTTCTACAGCAGTGGTTCTCAACCTGTGGGTCCCCAGATGTTTTGGTCTTCAACTCCCAGAAATCGTAACAACTTGTAAACTGGCTGGGATTTTTGGGAGTTGTAGGTCAAAACACCTGAGGACCCACAGGTTGAGAATCACTGTTCTAGAATGTCACAACTGATTTCCCCAATCATAAATGCTCCGTGTTTATACCAACATAACCCATCCACTGCCATCTCTCTTCACTGCCATCAATTTTTGAACCCACATATATAATTCAAGTGAGTTCTCCCTTTTGGAACCCCTTCCTTTCAAAGGGGTTTGGGTTTGAAGAACAGGATTAAGGAAGCATCCTTCCTGAGACCCTTTTCTTTCTTCCTTTCAAGGAAGTCTGGGTTTGAGCAATGGGATTAAGAAAGACACATCACAACAGTAGTCTATTCTGACTGGCCCAACATGCAGGGCTCACAGGGAAATCCCATGCAAGCAGTACAAGGTAGACTCTCAGCACTGCATGGTGCCGGAAAGGGGTGGAGGAGTTGTGATTGGCTGCCACGTGGTCCCATTATGGGCCAAAATGTAATGGCTGAGCCCTTACCGTTATGGCCATCTGACCAAGACGAATTGGCCAAAGGGAACCAATCACTCTGAATCAATGCACAAGCCTAATGAACAACTTCCAACATCCCTCACCATTGGATAGGATGGAATGGAGATGATTTGGAGAGCCATATATCTCCCCTGTCTTGTTTTCTAAAGATGACAAATAGCAAGCTTTGTTTAGAGTTTCTTGCTCACCTACCCACATAGAGGACACCTTCTTTCGTCTTCCCTGCTGCTTCTGCAACGCCTTGCTTAGTTTTCTCTGCTGCTGCCACAACTCCATCTTTGGCTTTATTAAATCCTTTCATGAACACATCCATGGCCAAAGAATGACTGTATGATGCACTGGAAAGAAAAAAAGAAACAATAGTACAAACAACAGTTATCTATGCATTCTTCTTCCAAGTGATCAACGAATTGGTATAGTCAAATTCATAGAGATAATCCATATGTGGAGGAAGCAGGGAGCACGACCATGTGTCATTTATCTCTTCTATACTGAGTTTGTGTATATCCAGTGTATACATATTAGATCCGTATCACAACTAATTTTTTGAAACCAAATTAAAATAAGTTTTAAAACATTTAAAAATCTATATATTATATGACAATCAGAAATCAATCTGCCAGTCTGCTTCTGAGCACAATTCAAAGTGCTGGCTTTAGTACACCTAGCCCTAAATGGTTCCAGCCCAGCTTACCTGTCTGAATGTATCTCCCTCTATGAACAATCTTAGAGGTTAAGATCATCCAAGAGGCCCTGCTCTTGGTCCCATTTTCCTTGAAGGTGCAACTGGTGGGGACAAGAGACACAGCCTTCTCAGTGGTGGCTCATCAACTATGGAACTCCCGCCCCAATGAAATGAAATCAGCACCCTCCCTCCTGGTCTTCAGAAAAAAAGGAAAAACTTGGCTATGGGACCAAGTTTTGGGCAATAAGCAATGCAGGGAATGATCCAAGATTATGTGGAATTGATATTTGACATTTGGAACAGCCTTGGACCATGATTTCTGGATTATGTGGTTTTAATATTTATATTAATATGTTTTTAACTTCAAATTTAAATTGTCTAAATGTTGTTGTGTTTTTATGATCTAATTGATAGTTATATGTTATGGTTGCTCTATGTTAAGTTTTTTATATAAGTGAGGCATTAAATTTTGCCATAAATATGTTGGAAACCTTTTTGAGTCCCCCCTGGGGTGAGAAAAGCAGGATACAAGTGAATTAAATAAATAAATCATGAACATATATGGGTTATATGTTTTCAGTAATATCTTTAGATGTCCCAAATTTACTGCAGAAAATGTGAAGCTCAGTAATATTTTTTTATCCCCCTGTGTGCTTTTATAAGTTCTCCTGCTCTTTTAAATACCCAAATGACATAGTGAAATGTAGTTATAAAGATCTGCCTTAATGGAGAAGAATTACTCCCATGCTCACTACTGAACCTGGATGGATGCTCTATAAGTGATCACATAAAATGAGGTTGTACTGTTCTGTAAAGCAGCTTGTTTATTTCCAGCAGGTGAGCCAAGTACTTGAATTTACAGGAGAATGTATTGTCGAAGGCTTTCATGGCCGGAATCACTGGGTTGTTGTAGGTTTTTTCGGGCTATATGGCCATGTATTAAAAACTCTAAAATTAGAACAGCACAACAACAGAGATGAAATAAACAAGGACATCTAATCACTTCTCAACAAAAGATTGCTCCAGGCACTGCCAGGCAATCAAATGCTAATCAAGGTGGCCAGTTGAAACATTCACACCTAGCTCTAGCTGACAAGAGTCCTTTTTCTCACCCTGGTCATTCCACAAATATATAAACCCCTTTTCCTAGGTCCAACAGACCTCACTACCTCTGAGGATGCTTGCCATAGATGCAGGTCAAACGTCAGGAGAAATGCCTCTAGAACATGGCCTTACAGGAGAATGTCCACCAATTTCTATAATGCATATACACACATACCCTCTTTTGTGTTTCAACAAGAAGGGATGTTTGATACAGCCATTTCATGCAATGCAAACAGAGGCATATATCTGTTCTCACACAGTGTCAGAATGGAAATTGGGCTTGCAGAGTTCAAGTATCAGGATGTTCTGATTATGAGGAATGGTGCACAGATTTAATAAAAGAGATTTCTCTAGCAACAATATATGTTCAGCAGCTCTGAGTGCGTATGTATACACACTCAGAGCTGATAAACATATATTGCACATGCACATACATAGATCCAAACAAGTGCTTCCATTTCTGGACTCTCCTTGCAGTATATGGTTATATGGCTGTTGAAATAAATCCCTGACTACTTGTGTAATCATTGCATCTTTGTATCTCTGATATTGTATTGTACCTTCAAGGAACAGACCCAGGAAGTAAATTAGGCTAAAATATAACAACTAGACCAAATTTAGCCTAAGCAAGGATTTGAACTCCCAAATTAGATACACTTTGTTGTGTAAAGGTAAAGGTAAAGGTTGTCCCCTGACATTAAGTCCAGTCATGTCTGACTCTGGGGTGTGGTGCTCATCTCCATTTCTAAGCCAAAGAGCCAGCATTGTCAGCATTGTCCATAGACACTTCCAAGGTCATGTGGCTGGCATGACTGCATGGAGTGCCGTTACCTTCCCGTCGGAGCGGTACCTATTGATCTACTCACATTTGCATGTTTTCGAACTGCTAGGTTGGCAGAAGCTAGGGCTGACAGCGGAAGCTCACGCCGCTCCCCGGAATTGAACCTGCGACCTTTCAATCATGTGCCTTAAAATCACCCCCCCCCACACACACACACACTTTACAAGGACCCTATTAACTTCATGAGTTTTATTATGTGCATCATCTGAAAGAACGTGTCATTGCATCATCACATTGGGGCCTTTACAAGGGCAACCCCATTCTTCTGATGCAAGCAGAATCCTGGGAAATGTAGTTTAGGGTGGGGCTTTTTTACTATTCTGCTACAGAGGTCCTCACCTTCCCAACCTGCATTTCCCAGCATTCTGGTCACACCAGAAGAATGGGGCTGCCCATGTTAAATCTCCAGTGTGATAAAGGGGCTATAGCTCTTTCTTCAGTTACAATATTTATCAATACTTTAAGGTCAGCAATCTATCAGTTTATCCAGTGACAAGACACAGAATGATATACTTCTGTCTTTTTGTAGTAAGACATTATTTTCCATCAGTTGATTCCTTTTGAGCATATCTCCTTACATCTTTAATCTTATTCACCACTTAGTAAAATTGATTTTTCAGTTCAAGACCCCTCAAACAGCTGTCAATTTAACTACCATTTACAATTCTGTTACAGTGCAAAGCACACGTGAGCAATTATTCCACCTGGTTTATTCAGTTCTTTTGAGAATGCATTTTCATTCTGTACTTCCATTTTGAATCTTGCACTATGATTTCTTTTTGGGGTGAGTAGGTAGCTGTCAGCCATAAGGGAACCAGGAAAAAAGCCTGTCTTGAATGCCGAGGAAAGAACTACTGCAATTCATCAGGTCTGAGTGGCATTCAGATGATGCATCAGCAGTGCACCCAATCAGTGATACTAAGCTGCTAATTCTATTGATTTCCACAATGTTTCTTGCTTTAAGTAACTATCAGACCCAGCCCTACTATTAGGGAAAGGCAGCTGCTTTGGGTGGTGGGAGCTGCTGGAGAACAGAGCTAAATGAACCTAGCCTCTCAGGGCAAAGCAGTGCAATTACTGAAGTCAAAAGAATATCCAGTGGATAGTCAATCAACTTTTGAATGAATGATGGGCATCTTTGCCTCAAGTACCAAAATATTTTAAGATGACTCCAGTAACTGTGGTTACAGTTTCAATCATGCAGCTTAATCCAAGCAAGTGCCATAACACTAAGTTGAATTTATCGTAGGATTTTCTGGGCTGAAAGTGTGCAACTTAAATAAGGTCATCTAATGGATTTCTATGGCTAAGCAGGGAACTGGGCCTTCATTTCCAGAGTTATCATCAGATGTTCAAACTAGTAACCATGTTGGTGCTCTCTTTGACAATTGGCTCTGTTGGGAAGGGATGATGGAAAATGCAACCCAACAGCATTATGCCCACCCATTTTAAGCAGATACCACTTTGTGGTCAATTTGTCTTTTAGTCAAATTAAATAATTAAGCTAATAAATACATCAGAGCTCTAATTCTGCCACATTAAAATAGATGAAAGAGCAGAAGCTCATATTCCTACTTTGGCTGCTGTACAGCAAACCCTTCTGAACCATGATTAAGTGAGTAATATTTTGAAAATAGGAGTGTGAATTATCATTTAACACACCAGGAAGTGATGAAAAAACAGACTTCCAGCATTCTTTAAGAAGGGAGAAATATCAAATGGTATTTACAAGGGAGTTTGTGGCATTAACATCAAGCTGCCAAAGATAGTACTGCCCATTAAATTCCTAATTCCTGCCCCTTTTCAAGTGCATCATCCTAGAAGTCCCACTCCAAACAGACGTACTGCCTTCACTGGACGTCTCAGCTGCAAGTGGGACATTCTGAGGGGATGACTCTCCATGACCATGTGGACCAATAGGAAGAGAGGCTTATTACCCAAATGCACTGAAATGGTCCAAAGGGCTGGTCATTTCTCTTTCTGCACAGATGAACGCAGCATTGGTCATGTTTAGCCTGCAGAAGAGAAGACTGAGAGGATCCATGATGGCCATGTATAAATATGTGGGGGGAAGCCATAAGGAGGAGGGAGCAAGCCTATTTTCAGCTACCCTGGAGACTAGGATGTGGAACAATGGCTTCAAAATACAGGAGATTCTATCTGAACATTAGGAGATCCCATCTGAACATTACTTCCTAACTGTGAGAGCTGTTCAGCACTGGAACTCTCTGCCGTGGAGTGTGGTGGGGGCTCCTTCTTTGGAGGCTTTTAAGCAGATGCTGGATGGCCATATGTCAAGGGTCCTTTGAATGTGATTTTCCTGCATCTTGGCAGGGGGTTGGACTGGATGGCCCATGAGGTCTCTTCCAACTCTATGATTCTATGATCCCTCTGTGATCATTTGCATCATGACACTCTGTAACCACTTCCTACTGGGTCTTGGGGGTGTCACATGATCATGTAGTATCACATGATCCTTCCAGATACCACTAGTGAAACTTTCTGAGAAGAGGGGACATCTGGTTTCAGCAGGGCTTCTGTGGTGGCGGCGCATGATGCTCGGAAAACTAACTGGTTTCTGGCCCATGAGAGTACTGTGTGTTCACAGCACCCTTTACATCAGGTATTGGCAAAGCAAGGCCCGTGGGATGGATGTAGCCCCATGGGCGCTTTCCTCTGGCCTTCCTTTTTCCCTAACATCTCAGCATAAGGATGTGGTGGCCCTCTGCACCCTTATGCCTAAAGCATGGGCGAGGCAGATATGCAGCTGCTGAGAGCCCTGTGGAAGGCTCTCAGCAGCTGTGTGCCTTCCCTTATTGGCAGGAGAACACAGTGGGTCCCTGTGTCATTCTGCCACAAGGAGTGCCCTGCAGGTCACACAGCTGTGCAAGGCTCTCCCGAGAGCCCCATGCAGCTGCATATAAAAACCTCCCCACTCCCCCCATGGCCAATCACCCCTGCACCACCCACACCAATCCTTGGTCTGCCTCCCCCTTTCTGACTCCGTTTTGTCTGGGATGCAATCCCCTTTCTGAAAAGTTTGCCTGTGCCTGCTTTACAGGGAGGAGCCACTAACATCTGGGACAGCATCTCTTCGTTGTATTTTTAAAGACAAGTCCTCCTATACTGAAAGTGTTCAAATACCAATTATGGAACTATTTGCAGTCAGAGAAGGAGAGCACGTCTCTGCACAAGATGTCATGCACTTGATTTCCTGTTATTCGCAATGGTACAATTTGAAACAGAAACATTTCACTTTAATTTGATTTCTCTGTGTGTGTGTGGGTAGGGGAGTTTTTTTTAATCCCCTTTCAATAATGAAGATAGTATTTCTAGGCCATATTTAGCCTATTTAGTCAAGTAAAAAAGTACAGTAGTCTTGCTTATCCAACATAAATCGGCCGGCAGCACGTTGGATAAGCAAAAAGGTTGGATAATAAGGAGGGATTAAGGAAAAGCCTATTCAATGTCAAATTACATTATGATTTTACAAATTAAGCACCAAAACATAATATTTTACAACAATTTGATTTAAAAAGCAGTTCAATACATGGTAACTTTATGTAGTAATTACTGTATTTATGAATTTAGCACCAAAACGTCACAATATATTGAAACAGCTGTAGATCCAGACAGGAGGCAGACTGCGTTGGATAATACAGAATGTTGGATGAGTGGAGGTTGGATAAGCAAGACTATACTGTAGTAAGATCTGTATGAATGTTCCTTACTCCTGTGAAAAGAGCCAAAATATCCTCACACATCTCAGAAAAGATATCCAATTGCCCACCTACAGATTCCATAGAGTCTTGGATGACTGTGTTCTTACAGAAAGCAATGCATAAGTGAAACAGACTGTGTGCATGATATCTTATGTTAAAATTTCTTTTTTTAGCCTCTTTTTGGATTATTTTATGCCTTTTCATGTTCATATATAACCAAAAAGTCTAATGAAGCAAAACATACTAGCATGGCTAGCTCTTTGAACACTACTACAAGGCAACAAGCACCATTAGTCTGGATGTGGGGGGTATTAATAGAGTTCTGGTTCTAGGTAAATTATAAACAGATAGAACATAACTCAATATTTCATGGCTTGGAAATCAGGTTGCATTTGTACCATATCCAAAACACCCAAAAGACCTGTTATCTTAAAGCACCACAACACCATCCTTCCTCACTCCTGGCAATATTGCTTGGGGCTGCTGGGAATTACAGTCCAATAACTATGCTTACAGTTGCCCCAGAGACTTGTTAGTGTTCTTAAATGCCACTGTTCTATGTTTGTTATTTCCATCTCCCCAAGGGAATTTTAGCAGCAAACCCTGCTAGGAGCAATGCCACTGAATTCCTGAGGAGTCAGGGCGAGGCTCTGGAGGTGTTTACTGGATCGTTTGGTTTGCCATTGTGGGGAAGACAGAGAATTCTGTCCTCATTAGGATACAGATAGAGATGTAGCCCATTCACTGAAATGGATGTGTTACTCCCAATAGCAAAACAGTTCAGGTCCATTTTGAATGGATACTACAACATTCCTCACTGGTCCTAGAAGTCCAGCAAAGTGATGCAAATCAACCACAGCCCCTCGAGGGGGAAAAGAACTCAACCACATGCATATTTTGATTTTTGACAGTAGTCAAAAGATCTATAAAGATGTATACAGATACAGAGGTCTTGAAAAACAGGTGTTCAGGGCTAGACACCTGTTCACACATACATACTTGCAACATTTGGAAGATGCTCCACAGGTATCCAAAGTCTCATAGTCATTTTCTTAAAATAACGGTAAATACAACACAATTCAAGGAACATGAAAGGCACTGCAGACTAATTCAAACAGAGAAGTCAGCCATAGTAGAGTACTTGATGAACCAACCTGGACACAGCATACATATTATTTGAGAACACAGAAATGCTGGACCACTCTCACAACTGTCATGTCAAGCTACACAGAGAAGCCACTGAAATCCACAAGCATGTGGACAATTTCAACAGATGGGTCCCAGCTCCCGCTTTCATGGCAATGGATGGGGAAGAAGGAGAGTATGGTAGATTCCTGAAGAGGTAACTCTACTTTCCTAGTTTACAACAGATCTCACATATAGCCCGAAAAAACCCACAAGAACCTAGTGATTCCAGCCATGAAAGCCTTCGACACTACAGATCTCACAACCTCTGAGGATGCCTGCCATAGAGGCAGGTGAAATGTCAGGAGAGAATGCTTCTGGAACATGGCCGTACAGCCTGGAAAACTCACAGCAATCCAGTGATTCTGGTCATGAAAGCCTTTGACAATACAAAATAAATCCTGCTACTTCCAACAGGACTTACTTCAGAAGGCAGCCTATGTCACAAGATTGCTATGCTTGCCTGTAATCTTGCACACGAGATAATTCCACACTAAACCAAGCTCTATTCTTGAGTAAGACATGCAAATTGGCATTGCCACGAGGATACCTTTCTTATTGTCCATCTGGACACTGTAGAATGGTGGTGTGTGACACTATTTTAATAGCCATGGCTCATGAATTAATGCTTGTTGTAGTTTTACAACAAGCCAAACAGTGCTAGTACCTCCAAACTACAACTCCAAGGATTTCATACCATAGAGCCCTGGCAGTTAAAAGTGCTGTCAAACTACATTCACTCTGGGTTATTGTGAGTTTTTTGGACTGTATGGCCATGCTCCAGAAGCATTCTCTCCTGATGTTTCACCTACATATATTGCAGGTATCCTCAGAGGTTGTGAGTTCTGCCTCACAACATCTGAGGATTCCTGCCATAGATGCAGGCGAAACATCAGGAGAGAATGCTTCTGGAACATGTCCATATAGCCCAGAAAACTCACAACAGCACAGTGATTCTGGCCATGAAAGCCTTTGACTATACATTTACTCTTGACTGTAGATGCTACTAGATGTACCAGACAGGACACCAGGCTACAAATCCTATGATTCCATACCACTATGTAATGACAATCTAAGTGTTTTGAAACTGAATTGTAGGGATGTAGACGCATCCCTAGATCTACCAAAAGCAAGCTGTTTTCCTGCTCGGTGGAATTTACTCGCCTGTAAGTGCACCCAAGACTGGCAAAAGCCATCCCTCCACAACCCTTCTCTGTTTCTCTCCCCAAAGGGGAGAAATAAAAGAACCCAGTCTCAATTCAACCAGTTTACTTACCTTCCTTGCCAATGAAATGTGACTCCTTTCGCCTCGGGACTCTTTCGAAGTGTGATTAAGAGCAGGGAGAAGAGAGCAGGGCGATGTTTGGCTTAGTACATCCCGGCTGAAGGATGCAGGGATGCAGGCAAGAGTGGTACCCAGGTCCAGGGGAAGTAAGGCCAGGAGGGGAAAGATGGGTCCCAGGTTCCGCTTTCAGGGCAATGGGTGGGAAAGAGGGAAGGCAGCCAGGGCTTGAAGGGAGACCAGCCAGTTCCTTCCCTTGCTTCTCTTCCTCTCTCTCCCTCTTTCCCCCTCCCCCTGCGCCTTTTTTCACCGCCTCTTGTCTCATTCGTCAGGTAGCGGAGGCAAGCCGCGCCCAGGAGCCAAGCCGGAGCCAGGACGCCGCCTTCCTCCTCTCCTCCTCTTCCTCCTCCTCCCTGGTCTCTCCATCTTTTGCTGGCTCCACCCGGTAGTAAAGAAACCCCCCTATTCTCCCCTCCCCTCCACCTCCGAAATACACCTCGAAGGCTTTCCTGAAAGGAGAAACTCTTCCTCCTCCGATGGGCAACAAGTGGGGAATTTTTCTTCCAGTTTGCGCTGCCTTCCTGCAAACTCTAGTCCTGCAGGTTTTTGAGACTTCAGCTTCCAGAAGCCTCAGCTGCTTTGGACGTCAGGAATTCTGGGAGCTGAGGCTCAACACACCCAAAACAACCAAATTTTAGGAAGCAGTAGTTTAAAGGGATAGACATGTTATATAAGAAGCATGTCTTATTACATAGTAAATACATTCTTCAGCAAAGCCTAGAGAAGACAATTATGCTGGGGAAAGTGGAAGGCAAAAGGAAGACGGGCCGACCAAGGGCAAAATGGATGGATGGCATCCTTGAAGTGACTGGACTGACCTTGAAGGAGCTGGGGGTGGTGACAGCCGACAGGGAGCTCTGGCGTGGGCTCATCTATGAGGTCACGAAGTCGGAGACGACTGAACAAATGAACAACAAACATTCTTCAGGGGTTTGGTTCCAGGGTGCATCTATATTATATAATTAATTCAGTTTGGCATCATGTTAGCTGCTATGGCACAATGTTTTGGAATCAAGGGAGTTGTCGCAATGAGCCATGGCAGTTAAAGTGGTGCATATTCTGCTGTGTAAATGTACCCAAGGAAAAGCAGGTTGGTGGGCAAGGGTGTAGTGACCTCCGCTCTTATACCTATATTTTTCACTGCTTCTGCTTCCATAGGTGTACTCTAAACTGGTAGTGGTTCTCAAGCTTTGGTCCTACAGGTTTTGGGACTTTAACTCCCAGAACAACAGCAACAAATGTTTTGGACTTCAGCTCTCAGAAGTCCTGACAGCTGGCTATGACTTCTGGGAGTTAATCATAGAATCAGAGAATCATAGAATCAAAGAGTTGGAAGAGACCTCATGGGCCATCCCGTCCAACCCCCTGCCATGAATGCAACATTCCTGCTTCTTGGCAGGGGGTTGGACTGGATGGCCCATGAGGTCTCTTCCAACTCTTTGATTCTATGATTCTATGATTTAACTCCCAGAAGTCATAGCCAGCTTAACCAGCTGTCAGGACTTCTGAGAGCTAAAGTCCAAAACATTTGTTGCTGTTGTTTATTCATTCACTCAGTCACTTCCAACTGTTCATGACCTCATGGATCAACTCATGCCAGAGCTCCCTGTTGGCTGTGGCCACCCCCAGTTACTTCCAAGCCAAGCCAAGGATACCATCCATCTATCTTGCCCTTGGTTGTCCCCTCCTCCTTTTTCCTTCCATTTCCCCAACATCATTGTCTTCTCCAAGCTCCAAAACACTTATGGGAGCAAAAGTTGGTAACAAGTGCTTTAAAGACATAGAGGTTATATAAGAAGTATTCCTTGTTGCATAGTAAATACTGTGGGCTCTGATCTTGCAGTGGTTCCCAAACTTTGGTCCTAGGGGTTTTTCAGTCTTCAACTCCCAGAAGCTTCACCTAGCTTGGTTAACTACCTGAAATTCTGGGACTCAAAGTCCAAAGCACCCGGAGAACCAAAAGTTGAGAACCAGTGCTCTCAAGTGATAGGTAGGTTATATAAGAAGCATTGCTTATTTGCATAGCAAATAAAATCGGCTTTTAGTATGAACCATCAAGGAGGTTAAGATCAACTGGGGAGGCTCTGCTCTTGGTCCCGCCTCTGTCACATGTGCAGTTGATGGGGACAACAAACAGGGCCTTCTCAGTTGTGGCTCCTTGGCTCTGGAACTGCCTCCCTAGAAAGATTAGATCAGCGCCCTCCCTCCTGACCTTTAAAAAGAGAACAAAGACATGGTTGTGGGATCAAGCCTTTGGCTAATAAATAATGCAGTAGGAAGAATAATTAAGGAACATGTGCAATGACAGTTCAGAATGGCTATGATATATGATTTCTGGATCATGGGATTTTAATCTTTATACTAGGATGATTTTATGCTTTGTCTGAATGTTTAAATGTTATTTATGTCTTATCTTTAATGGTTTTAACTGGTTTTAAGTTAATAGTTATATGTAGTAATTAATTATTATGATTTCTTTGTGTACTGTATGTTGGCATTGAATTTTTGCCATTAGTATGTTGTAAACCACCTTGAGTCCCTCAGGGGTGAGAAAGGTGGTATATAAATACAGTAAATAAATAATAGTATCTTCTGGTATTTGGTTCCAGGTCTCTCCAAAATCTGTGGATTCTCAAATCACATGATATACATGGTGTAGGGAAAGGGTGCCCCTTATATAGAAGGGTAATATTATGATTGGTTTATGGAATGTGAAGAGAATATTTCCAAATTGTAGATGATGGAATTTGTCAATGCAGACTTTGTGGATACCGAGGATCAGTTGCATATCAAATAATGGAGCTGGGATGGGGAACATTTGGCTGTCTCTTGAGATGTTTTGGATCACTATCTCCAATCCTCCCTCACTGGACATCCTAGCTGGATTTTCTGGGAGCTGGAGTTTCAAACATCTCGTTGGTCCTCTATGTCCATGACTTCTGCATCCCAAATGCATCCAAAATCCAAAGAATCAAAATTGTTCAGAATGTGCAGAAAAATATTATTTTCTCTACAGAAAATGTTTCCTGTGCAGTGTTAGAGGAGTTTAACAACCTCATCACACTCACCAAATTCAGTGTCCTAGGAAGCTTCCAGTCTGTTTTGGGGATGGAAATGCCAGCCATCACACAACATTGTGTGACTTCTGGTGGAGGCCCTGCCCCCAATCGGGGTGGAGGCATCTGTGGATGCTTCCCACACAACACAGGAGGCTTCCTATATTGTGCTGGCCCCAATGGAGCCAGCACAAATCCTCCCCAGAAGGGCGACACTTCCCACATGTGATAGAGAAAGCATCATCAAGAAGAGCTGCTCGTGAGGCAACAGATTCACTCTGCTGCCAGGGATGTCTCAACCCATTACGCAAAGTAAGCATTTGCAGTATAGTTGATTTTGCCCAGGGGCGCACTTGAGGCACTCTTGGGGGAAAATAGACCTTGACATATGCGAGTTGTAGTTACTGGGATGTATAGTTCACCTACAATCAAAGAGCATTCTGGACTCCACCAATGATGGAATTGAACCAAATATGGTACACAGAACTCCCACGATGAACAGAAAATATCTATCAGTGATTGGTTGGGGGGGGGAGGGGGCGCCAAAATACTGTTGAAAATTACCTAGGGCCGCCTCTGTCCGCTGCCCCCCCCCCTCTTTCCTCCACAAAACCAGACGAAGCCAGGTGATAAGGTCATAAACTCTTTTCCTTTACTATGGTCCAGCTCCACTTACTTTCCTCACCATAGCCTAGTCTGGCTAATACCTATAGTAGCTTTGGAAGAAAACCTGCAAAGACCCCAATGGATACTTGCCTCCTTTTATAAAACTACTCATATAGGAGTCATCTAGACTGCAACCATAGTAGAGGAGAGAGTTAACATCTTCAATTCTCTTGTTATTTACGCATTTTTTAAAAATCCACTCAGACATAAGAAAAACACCATGCCAATTTGCTGTTATAAAGGTCAGTTCACTGTTACATCAGCTTAAATCCACAATAAACAAAGGGTGTACAGAATTTTCTCATTTTCATCCTTGAAATAAAGATTTATTTTTGTTGTTTTTTTAAAGTTTCATCTAAAGATTGAGTTGCCTGGCTCTTTTATACCTTGAGTAGAGTCTAGTTCTTGATGAACTCAATAAACTTATATTATGACTTCTTCTTTACAATAGAGCAGTGGTTCTCAACCTGGGGTCCCCAGATGTTTTCGGCCTCCAACTTCCAGAAATCCTAACAGCTGGTCAACTGGCTGGGATTTCTGGGAGTTGTAGGCCAAAAACATATGGGGACCCCAGGTTGAGAACCACTGCAATAGAGTATGATCCCCATATTATAGAAGTTAAGCTCCTGGGCGTTTTGTAGATACATGAAACTGTGAACCCTATTGAAATTAAGTAGTTCTGGCCCAAGCATACCATTACGTTATGCTGGAAGATCTAGAAAATGCCTAAAGAGATGTATTTGGTCAGACGTGGATAAATAAAACTGCAGATACCAGTGCCATGGATATGTGGATCACACTGTGCTTCTGATAGCTAAGTGGAATGGAAGCCACAGGTAGATGGACTGAGACTCTGGTAATTGCAAAGTTGGTTCAAAACATTTTGCTGCCTGAGGAAAAAAAGGACAAGATAATATCTTCTTCTTTCGTTCTATGTACACATTCTGACTTCAATGGCAGCAGAAACGTCCATTCTGGTAGTGAAATTGGGTCCTTTGCTCCTCCTAAAAGCAGCAGACTAATTTAGCAGTGAAGGACAACTAGGGTGCAACATATACACGTCTTTTTCAGAAGAAGAAAATGTTCAGAGAGCCCTCCCCAAAAAAGAAGTTTTGGGCAATCCCTGCTTCCACCTCCCAGAATTGAAGACCTGAGGTGGTTGCCTAAGCCTTCCTAGCACACTGGTCAACACACATTTTGATACCTCAAATGTTAGTCCTGTTTATGAGCCCATTTGACCCGCCAGTTCAAAAAACCACACCAGTTTCCCCCAATCAGCTCGACTTTTTGAGATACTGAACATTGCCACCTACCAGCTGCCATCTGCTCGCCTATAGAAAACCAGGATAACCATATCTTAGAAACTAAAGCTGATATGGTCTATCGAATGCAATTTTCTGAATCAATGCCTCAAATAACCTTATAAACAGGCCTAAAAATCAAGACACCCAATAGAACTGAGTAGCAACTCTTTATGTAACTACCCTGCATGAAATTATTTTTGTGTGCTTTCAAACTTACTGTCTTACATAAATTTGTTTTATCTGGCTTGCAAATTGCTCAATCCTACTGTAAGATAAGGAGTTTTTTTTAAAAGCCGCATTTCCCTCCTGTCTGCTGGGAAGGGAAGAATGGAATCTGAAAGGTTTGTTGCTATTAGACAAAAGTGAAAGGTATATATTTTTTACATTTTACATTGTCCCACTGTCTTTCTATTTCTTGTTTATCTGACCTAATGCAGAGAGATTCAGCTAGACCTCTAGATGGGCTCAATTTTCCTCCCTTGGGATACCAAAATCGAATGAATGGAGTAGAGGTAGAATGAACTCTATGTGGGAGTTTTCTCCATGCTGTCGATCTGTTTTTCTTGAACAATGTAAAATGTTGCTATCAGCCATAGGTTATTAAAATTTATTCATGGTAGAAGGTAGAAAAACACATTTCAGCAGTTCAATTTAATTGGCATTTATTTAAAGTCTAGGCTTTGCAAACACAGTGAATCAAGAAGTGTTAAATGTCACCCTGTAATTACAATAGGTATCTGTTTAGGGTACTTCCTATAAGTTACCTAACTTGTTAGGATACCACTGGGAAGGTCATGGGTCCAGTGTCTGTGCGGTGTTGAATCTGCTTTGGAGTTTTACTCAGATGCAAAGGAGCCATCAAAAATGTTAAACCCATTTCAAAATAGGGTTTAATATCTTGGATAACTGTATTATACTTTCACCACCTCTATGATCTTGGAGCCACCAGTGACCCCAGCAAGTTCTTCTCCTAGGAGTATACATACCCCGCCCTTGTACGAAGGTCTGCCTATCTCCCTGTCTCTCTATGAGCCCTCCCTTGCAAATAATTCTGCTCCTTTATCTCACCCTGAGTTTTTAAAACATTTTACGTACATGCGGCCTGCTCACTGTTATTATGTTTGTTTATTTCTTTCCTATGTATTGCACATATCGTTTATTGTATTCATACGCTTTGTATTTTGCTGTGCTGTTGTTTGCATTTCGGTTTTATTTTGCTGTATTTTATTTTATTGTACTTGCTGTCTGGCCTTAGCCGTATGTGAGGCGCCCTGAGTCCCCGTTGGGGGAGATGGTGGCAGGGTATAAATAAAGTATATTATTATTAATTATTATTATTATTTACCTTGTTCAGAGGCTTTTTCTAGCCAAGAGATTATGCTACCAAATGGAAAACATGAAGGAGCACTCATTTCCCAAGATGTTTTGTCCAAGACATTTTTTCTTGGGGTTGATGCTCATCTCCATTTCTAAGCCAAAGAGCCGGTGTTGTTTGTAGACACCTCCAAGATCATGTGGCAAGCATGACTGCATGGAGCGCCGTTACCTTCCCGTCAGATCTACTCACATTTGCATGTTTTCAAACTGCTAGGTTGGCAGAAGCTGGGGCTAACAGTGGGAGCTCACTCAGCTCCCTCGGTTTGAACATGTGACCTTTAAGTCAGCAATCGCGTCTGGTGGGGACAAGGGACAGGGCCTTCTCGGTAGTGGCCCCTTGGCTCTGGAACTCTCTCCCACTGGAGATTAGAACTGCCCCTTCTCTCCTGACTTTTAGAAAACTGGTGAAAACTTGGCTCTGGAATTTAGCGTTTGATGAGTGAGTCAATAACTCTTGATCACACGGACGGATGGCGATGAATTGTGACTTCATTCTGACGACTTGGCTATAATTAATAATTGATGACTATAATTATGTAATTATATGATTGTATTTTAATGTGTTAGTGTATTATGAGATGTGATGTTTTAAACTATTGTTTATGAATCTTTTGTTGTGAACTGGACTGAGTCCCTCTGCGGAGGTTGAGAAGACCGGTATATAAAAGTTCTAAATAAATAAATAAATAAGTTTAGCAGCTCAGCGGTTTAACCCACTGCACCACTGGGGGCTCCTTAAGTGAAGTATTTAGTAGTTATTTCAGCACATGAAAATTAAGATCTTGCAAGCATCTATGACCATCTCTGGCAGGAAAATATATATACTGTCTATATTTATGTATATGGTGACATAATGTATTAGTCAAGGAGTAATTTTGTGGCTCAAACTATGGATTTTGATGTGACCTTTGGATATGTTGAAGGTCATTCCACAGAGAGAGGAAAAGGCCAGCGCTGCCTCAGATAGACCTCTAGTTACTCCTGGCCACTATGCCCATTTTTCAGCCCAGCCATTCAAACAGACCTGAAGTAGCATTACAGTGGAGAAATTGAGGGGATCAGTGTTTGTCTGGGGTTCTCCTGGGACAGACTAAGGCCCCTTCCACACAGCTGTAGAAAATCCACATTTAACTAGATTATATGGCAGTGTGGACTCGGATAATCTAGTTCAAAGCAGATATTGTGGATTATCTGTCTTGATATTCTGGGTTATATGGCTTTGTGGAAGGACCTTAAGCACTTGCCTTTAACCACTCTTAGAAAAGGGCATGGTCCCAGCACTCAAACCACTATGATACATTGGCACTCCCTCATTATTAAATATATGAACTATTAAAAGCACATGATTCATCATTATTAAATATATCTTTATATATAAATGAACTTTAAATCTACTTTAAGCTGATTGTAATTATTAATATAGTATTGACATGTGGTATTGAACAAGAATTGACTAAACTGATTAAAACTTTGCCCAGCTTGCCCTGAAACAGAGTGTCAATGAATGTGGTGTGTTCATTATTTGTAGGATGAAGAAGTGATGTCTTTTGTCTTGTCCTTAGTCTCCTGCCACTCAATTTAATTGGATGACCCAGAGTCTTAATATTATGAGAAAATGCAAACTGTCATCTCTGTCTTCATTTACTTCACAGTTAATGCTTTTATAATCTTCCGTAATATGTTCTGTTTCTCTCCCAGCTTCAGTTTTTCTCCATTTTTAAGACTTTGGTCGTGCAAAGGAAATAACATATGGAACAAAGGCACATGTCCTGTGAAAGGGTTTGGGAAGAAGACTAACTCTTAGAATCCCACAGTCATATACCTTCCAACCATTGCAATCTGGTATAAACAGTGGGCACATCTGTGCAGACCATATAATACAGTTTGAAGCTAGCTGGCTTTTCTTTGAATAAATCTGAACAGGCATAAAACAGCAAGAGCTCCAATCGAAATAGTGTGTTTTTTTCTCTTCAGTTTATTGAAAACCTCACTCTGTTAAACAATATAAATACTGTAAATAAATAAATAAATAATACATATTTTTCTGACAGAATCATGGAAGTGATAGTTCTTCTGAGACAGGGGCAAGGCTTGAGGAATGTCATCTACATAAGATTCTGGTGGTCCAATTTTGCCATAACATACTAGAAGGGCTCTCCCCTCCTGAAAAAAATGTATATGAAAAGACTCAAACCTTCATATTCCAATTATGGGTGTGCTGGTATGGCTGTACCAGGAGCTCCAACTTTATTTTCTTTCTGTTATCTGTTTGCAGTCATAGGGCAAGCCACCTGTCCATCATAATTAAGCTTTGGTTCCGCCCCTTGTTCAGAGCTCTGGGAGGGAAAGGAGCAATTTTTAAAGCAGTCTCACATAAGGAAGCTAAACTATAGGACGTAGACTAGCTCGTCCCGTAGAAAAGCTTCTTTTCTGAAGAACATCCGGGGAAACAGAAATTCCAGGGGAAAGGTCCCAAGGCTCTGGCTGAGAGCTCACAGCCTCTCAGCCTCACAGCAATCAGAGGGAAAACAGCCCTGAAGTTTTCAAAGAATTCTTGGAGGGAGGACAGCATTACAGATCCACTGAACTCCAGTTGAAATATCTACAAGCCTTGGCTGGTAGGTCTACTCGATACCCAGACGCATTTGGAATCAGTAGTAGGACCCACACCGATGAGGCATAGATAGTAAACAGCCTGGGAGAGGTTAAATAGGGTTTTTTCTTAAAGAGAAAGTACAGTTAATCAAAGTAAGGTACCAGTCCATTGAGGACTAGACTAAGAAAGCCTTGAAGTGTTGTTTGAACCATTGAAGATTTGTTGTTTGTCCCATAATAAAGACTTTGTTGTATCATTAAAGACTCTAAAGATCATCACTTCAGAAAAATCCCCGAGAATCTCTCTTTGAGGCCCCCTGGCTTCCCGCTGGGCTTAAAGTATATATCCTATAGAAAAGACAACTGTTACAGGCCCAGTGCGCAACAGAACAATGGGGTTTACAGCTTGTTATGAAATAGGAAAACAATTAAGCTTATGCATTAGGTTCTAGATTTACTCCCAGAGTCAAACGAGCCTTCCACAAGGTGAATGATTTCCAGATATCTTGAACTATGTTTCCCAACATCCACATAGTCAAGTCTCTTGGGAATTATGAATTTTCACACTATTGGAGAATGAATGCCACATGGGGAATTAGCTTACCCATCTACTTTACTGATAATTTTAAACCACTAATATATGTTCTCTCTTTCTAGATCTCATGCCTGTAGAGACTCATGTCTGTCTTGCTTTCTATACATTTTGTTACCCATGATCAGGTCTGCCTGCCACACATATAACGTGACAAGAAGAGTGATTGCAATGAGAGCAGCTTCCTGTGATCCCAGAGAGAACTTATACAATATCCAGATAACCTCCTCTGTTCCGGATCAGTAGACTATGGACAGTTAGAACAGAAAGCTGGCTCTCCTTCTGAATGCTTTTGGTGTCCAGGGAAATGAAGAGCTTTGATGGAATGCAAGACAAGGGAAATGGTGAATAGTAGTATTCACGTTTGAGGAAATGTGGAAGACTGCATTGTCTCTATTAGGTCTCCTAAATTGGTTTCCTCAGATCTGGCTTGAATTTCAAATCCTTATTGTGAAAGGTTTCAGCATACATGGTATGTGAGGGTGAATGTAATGAGGACTTTGAAGCAGAGGCGATGCAACTCATTAAGAGCAGAAGTGTTTGTTCTGCTATTCTTTTCAGGCACAGAAAAAGAATAGTGCATTATAAATAACCCAGCTTTCATGTTTTAAAAACGAAGTTGCTAGTCCATATAGTCCCCTGCTTCAAAGGAATCCCTAAGTTCTCCAGTGCAACTCTCAACCTCCACTAGATATTGACCATAGAATCATGCTGGAGGATTTCTAGAGACAACACTTCCCTTGGAATCTCTGGGTCAGTAGTTCTCAACCTGTGGATCCCCAGATGTTTTGGCCTTCAACTCCTAGAAATCCTAGTAGCTGGTAAACTGGCCATGATTTCTGGGAATCGTAGGCCAAAATACCTGGGACCCACAGGCTGAGAAACACTACTCTAGGTCCTCTAGTTTGATTTGGTAGATGTTGGCCATAGAATCATGGTGGATAAGCTAGGTATTCTTAAAGATGTTTCTCTCAGGTAAAAAAATAGCAATTTTATAATTTGCATTTTTTCAGTTTTGTGGGGGTCTTCTGCCCCTAACACCGATAAACATGGAGGACTGGCTGGCTGTAAATATGAAACACAGGAGATATTAAGCAGGGCTTCCAAAGGTGATACTGCTTTTTGTTTTGCTTTTTGAGCTGCATCATTATTTGTCCTCCTTCATAAACAATACAAATATCAGAAAATATATTTAGGATTAGATGTGTTAGTCATTCATAGAAAACAACCCCCACCCTTCGCCCCCCCAAAAATAGTGATATTTAAATGGCCAACCAAAATGCACAAAATACATCATGCAAACTTTCAAAGCTCTGCTGATTTCTTCATTAGACAAAAAATGTTAAAGAATCATAAAGGGGAAGAATGGTGCCGGTGGTGGCCTACATTTCATATCAGATATTGTTTCTGTTGTGCTTCGGTTGTTCTGGAGGGATCTCCATGCAGGCAAAGGGCACTCTCCTTTATAAGAGGTAGGCAATAAAAAGCAGGTAATAAAATTTCAGCTTCATTAACAACAGAAAAACAATTTCCCTTGAAACTCAGGTTGTTTTTGTCCTGTGTGAAGCTAACAGTTCCTCTATTTCTTCCCTTTCATCTCCTTATGAAAAAGTCAGTGGAGCTCAAAATATGGCATGATGTATTTAGTGCATACTGTATGCCAAACATTTATGTATTTTACTTGATTTATATACCACTTTTCTCTCTATGTTGTAACAAAGATGTCCCAAAGTATAACTTTAAATGGAACAGTTAAAATATATGGTACAAAAATTTAAAAAGTATGAAACAAACAATCCAATCAAAACATTAATATAAAAATAACGCAAAACACCTGAAATACATATTAACACGCACTACACCCATTACTGGAGGCTCCAGTGGTACAGCAAGTTAAACTGCTGAGCAGCTAAACTTGCTGACCATAAGGTCAGTGGTTCAAATCCAGGGAGCAGAGTGAGCTCCTACTGCTAGCCTCAGATTCTGCCAACTTAGGAGTTGGAAAACATGCAAATGTGAGTAGATTAATAGGTACTGCTCTGGCTGGAAGGTAACAGTGCTCCATGCAGTCATGCCAGCCACATGACCTTGGAAGCATTTCCGGACAACGCTGGCTCTTCAGCTTAAAAGTGGAGATGAACACCATCCCCCAAAATTAGACACGACTAGACTTAATGTAAAGGGGAAACCTTTACCTTACACCAATTACACAGAATTGATACAGAATTCTCTGACCCCAAGCAATGGAAAGACCGAAGGTTTGTTTAAATAAGATCCTTTCCTTCTGAAGAAAAGAAAGCAGAGGAGGGACCAAGGGAACTTCCCTTGGGAGAGAATGGCATACCAACAAGTCCCTCCTGTGTCCTCACCAGAGGAACCTGGAAAGGAGAAAAAGCTTTAAGATCATAATATTCCGGCATATTCACAGGGGCATAAAACACAGAGTAGGCTCTTCTCCCAAGCAAAATAAGCAAGTGCATGTAAATAGATATGATTTATAAAGATATTCAAGATTTTAATTTGATACAGAATTTTACTTATCGCAATGAAACTATTTTAAGTGAACACTGATAACATAAGGCCACTAGATCTTTTTTGATCTTGGAAGCTAAGCAAGGTTCATTGGGAGACTGCCAGTGGGTAATAGGTGCTGTAGGATATATTTCAGAGGAAAGAACTGGCAAAAAAATCTGAGTATCCCTTGCCTAAGAATGCACTGGAGGCCCCTTCTTTGGAGGCTTTTAAACAGAGGCTGGATGGCCATCTGTCAGGGGTACTTTGAATGTGATTTTCTTTCTTTTTGGCAGGGGGTTGGACTGGATGGCCCATGAAGTCTCTTCCAACTCAATAGTTCTATGATTCTGTGCCTAAGAATGTTTTATTTTACCAAATTCATGGAGTAACCATACGTTGACAAGTAAGCTAAAGATAATTACACATACATCTTATGACTCTAAACAAGGGTGAATTTATATAGTCAACTGATGTGTTTTTCTGTGACTAGGGAACAGTGGTGATGGCTAGTTTCCATATCAGTGGGGCAGTCAAATTATTTCAGGTTTCAGCCGGAACTTTAATGAGACACCCATGGGATATCAAAAAGCAAATTCATGACTATGTGTAGTACTTTACCAAAAGCAAATTCATGATCATGGGCAGTACTTTCAATATTTTGGCTCAGATTCACTGGCCAACAGAAATGGGATCCACCAGCCACTTTGGTCCTCTGTTTTAAATTGTGCATACTCTGTGGCTGAAATGCAATCAAATTTGTTTTCTTGTTGTTGTAAAAATGCTCAGCATCAGGCTTTCTTGTCAAAAGATATAAATAATATCTGACAGCATCTAAGGAATAGAACCCATTAGTCATTCTCCAAGACAAGAGAAGAGATAAATTACAAATAGTGTCGGCCTTGTGATAGAATATAGGATTGACCATTCTAAAATGAAAAGTGAGAGGATAGAGGAAAAATAACTTCCAAAATGCAGGAATGATATTCTCCAGTTCCCAAAGGGAGAAGAGAAAAGAGACAAACTTTGCCCAACAGAAAAAAAATGAGGTTTCTAATCTGAGGTATGAGAAAAATTGGCCCATAGAAATTAATCAAATCTGTAACTTGACCATTTTACATTAAGCAGTTTAATTGATTGAGAAATTCATTTATTAATCACAGTTGTTTAAATGTGATATAACATTAATCTGTCATGATGATACTAAACTAGTAATACACCAGATTGCAAGTTTTTAAATGTTAATTAAAATAAATAAAAATGCCCTACAGTCCCACCCATTTCAACTTTATCACAAAAATGAGAACTTTAGACTTTTTAGCATTTAAAAGGCAATATTAGTCTAGCTTTTGTTTTCTAATACCTTCCAATCTGTTATAACCTGTAGAACATCTCCCCAGACATTTAAACCATTTTGGATTTTTTTGTCAAATAGCTATTTAAATGGATTTTAATAACTTCATTTGTTTTAATGACATTTCTCAGCCCTGTTTAGTGCTATTTTTGAATGGAATTGTGAGATAATGGGCCGCGGTGGCACAATGGGTTAAACCCTTGTGAAGATGAACTGCTGACCTGAAGGTAGGATGAACTGCTGACCTGAAAGTTGGTAGCTCGTATCCATGAAATGGAGTGAGTTCCCGTCTGTCAGCCCTAGTTCCTGCCAACCTAGCAGTTTGAAACATGCAAATATAAGTAGATAATAGGTATCATTTCAACGGGAAAAGACAAAGAGACACTCCAAGCAATCTTGCTGGCCACATGACCAGGAGGTGACAGTGCATGCTTCTTGACTTGAAAATGAAGAAAAGCACCTCCCCAGAGCCAGAGATGAGCACCTCTTCCGGAAGTCAGAAATCAAAGGAGAAGCCTTGCCTTTGTTTGTGTGTCTCATATGACTGTAAAGCCACTGAATATTTGCCTATATGCTGTAATCGACTTTGAGTCCCCTAGGGGAGAAGGATGGAATATAAATAAAATATATGATGATGATGATGATGATGATGATGATGATGATTATTATTATTCACAACAAGATTGGTACACAACAAACAAGATCACAATGCTGGATTTTGTATTTGATCACAAGTAATATAATAAAGTATATTATTATGATTATGATTATTCACAACAAGATTGGTACATAGCAAACAAGATCACAATGTTGGCTGTTGTATTTGATCACACATCAGACACTTCCTAAGTGTCTAGAACTGTGTGATGTATTGGTGAATAATGTGTACATATCCAAGCAGGGTGGCTTTTTGCAGCTGACAAATGGAAATTGTTTTTTAAGTGCAGGCCAAGATCTTTAGGAACTGCACCCACTGTACTGATCACCACTGGGGCCACTTTGACGGGCTTGTGCCAGAGTTTTTGCAGTTCTATGTTTAAATCTTCATATCGTGTAGGCTTTTTCAGGTGTTTCTTATCAATTCTGCTGTCACCTGGGATTGCAACATCGACAATCCACACTGTTTTTTTCCACAATTGTAAGGTCAAGAGTATTATGCTCCAAAACTCTGTCAGTCTGAATTCGGAAGTCCCAGAGTAGTTTGATGTGTTCATTTTCTGTAACCTTTTGAAGCTTGTGATCCCACCAGTTTTTTTTTTGTCTCAAGCAAATCTGCTTGAGCAGATTTGTCTCAAGCACTGGCACAAGTTCCAGTGGATTATCTGAGTAACAGTATTATGCCTCTGCTTATAGTCCATCTGAGCGATCTTCTTGCAGCAGCTGAGGATGTGATCCATCATTTCGTCTGCTTCCTTGCAGAGTCCAAACTTGGAATCTATTGTCAACTTTTCAATGACATTGTTCTAGTTGCTTGATTTTGGGCTGCAAGTTGTTGTTGTTGTTGTTATAAAAATTAGTAAAAATTAATGCTGCTTTCATTTAACAAATTAAGGAATTACAGTTATAATCATTGAGCTTTTTAAGCAAATTAGGGACAAGAAATTGATTTTAAACAATTTTTCCCAAGCTCTGCAACAACCGCACAGAATGGAAACAAGTGGAAGAAATCCACATGGATAATTAAAATTGCAAACCTTCCCAAGAACATTAGTCAACTCAGGCTGGGTCTACAGGCAAGATTTTGCCCAAATCTTGACTGGAAGTGTTTCTTTTCCAATGTGAAACCCTGGAAATAAGTGGCTGAATTGCAAGATGTCACTGCATTGTGGAATATAAAACATCTTTCTCCAGGTACTATCTAAAATTAGATCATTGATGCCTGTGAGGCTCACCTTGTTCACCTCAGCTGAGAAGCTCCTCTGAGCTTTATTTTAATCATTTCTGTTCACAATGAGACCCAAGACGTTCAATAGAATAACTATCCTGCAAATAGGATGATTTGGATTTGAAATTTTTGCTCTGAGCATAGTAGGCCTTCCACTTTCATATAGGTTAGGGGATCAAGACCCCACACAAATGTTAAAAATCCCCCAAAAGGCTGGTTTTTTAAAATAATTTTATTGATTTATCACATTTATTACATACTATTGCACAATAAAACAACATGTTAAAAAGGCTGTTTATTTAATCTAAGAGAATATCTCTCTAGAGTTACATCTATACCAGGCATGGGCCCTCCAGATGTTAAGGACTTCAACTGCCAGATATCCCAGACAATTTACTGAATGTTAGGAATTGTGACTAAACTTTTTCCATTTGATCTCCTTCTACCTGAAAAATATGCAAACTCTTTCTGCCCAATATTTTTTTTGTGTTATCCCAGATAGATATATAAAATATGAATTATAATCAAACATTTACTGATAATAAATCAGCATTTGCAAGGCTTGCTAAAGAGGTTGATTTTTAGTTTTGTAGAGCAACAACAACAACAACAACAACAATTTATTTATATTCTATCTCTCCGGGGGACTCAGAGTAAATTACAGAATACATGTGTGGCAAACATTCAGTGTTGTTATACAGTTAACAAAGACAAACAATACATAGACAGAGGCCAGGCTTCCCTCTTTTTCATTTCTGGCATCTGAAGGCTGTGCTTGGCCTGGCCATGGGGAGGTGCTGCTGTTCCATTTTTCCATACCGAGGACGAAGGCCTTCCTGATCGAATCAGAGGCATGTATTCAGGGGCGCCTTTTACCTCCCCACCACAGCAGTACCTATTTATCTACTCACATTGCTGTTTTGAACTGCTAGGTAAGCAGAAGCTAGGACTCACGATGAGAGCTCATCCTACCTGTGGCTTGAACTGCCAACTTCTGGTCAGCAAGATTTTCTGTACCTGGTGGTTTAATCCACTGTGCTAGCCATGTGTACAACTTCAGTACAACTGAAGTATTTTTCTGCAGGGTCCAACACTGCACGGTGTTGCTAACGGATTTGTGTAAATGTCTGGTGTTTAGAAACCTTTCACTGTTGTCAAATTTTTTGTGACCCCAACATTGGGCCAAGGGATTCCCATTTGGGATTGGGATCCATGGTTTAAGAAGCAAGATCTAGGCAATGGCACATAAATCCAGGGTGGTTCCGGAATAGATTTACACAGGACCAAAATGCCCAGTGTAGATGAGCCTTATGTCTACCTTCTGACATTCCTAAACTAACACAGCTATGTCTTTGAATAGAGATACAATATTTTTTACTGGGCCCAGCTGTGTCTCTAGAATTTCAGGAGGCTGTATAATTGCAAGCTTGCCATCCAATAAGAAATATCAAATGTGTCTGAAATGATGTACTTTTAATAGCTTTTTCCTTTAAAGGAAATCCAGCTTTGTTCCTCAAAATCCTTGATGCAGTGAAGACTAAAACAAAACTCAAAGTTATGAAACTGTCTATGATATAAAAATACTGACTAGGGAATTTCCTATATAGATCTTCTCATTTCAACAGCTATGACTAAGAGATACACTCCAGCGCTTCTCAGAAATGAATTCACCACCGGGACTCTTCAAGGGGATTACCAGCCCCTAAAAGGTTCCTTTGGGACATTTTAAAATAAACTTATTTAAGGCTGGTATTGATTCTGTAAAAGATGCTATAGTAAAATACCTGATTTTAAGAACCCCCCAAATGCCAGGAGGATGAAAATCAAAGTGCTTTGATTCCCTCCCTAGCTTCCCCCCCCCCCCCCCATAGACCTTTCACTGCAAAGCCTTTAGCCTTTCACCGTTAAGCCTGAGCCATTAGGATTGTATGGTTAAGGGCAAAAACAAATATTAAGCAAGAGAGCAGTGTTTGGTTCTCCAGCCAGCATGTGGCTACTCCTTCTGTCCTTCATGGATGGCAACTTCCAAGCATTGGAGCATGCCTGTACAGCCATTTATCAGCTGGTAGGGATCACATTTGAGTAGATTTCTGCTGCTGGGAGAAGAAAGGAGACTTTGAACTCCAGGTCTCCAGTTATATCTTGGATTCCTTACTGGACTACCAAGGGGGTGGGATTTCCTCTCTTTTTTCTAGTGGCTCCCTACTGCAATGAAATGCTTTCTGGGTATTCTACATTAAAGGTAAAGATTTCCCCTTAATATTAAGTCTAGTCAAATCCGACTCTGGGGGGTGGAGCTCATCTTCATTTCTAAGCCAAAGAGCCACCGTTGTCTGTAGACACCTCCAAGCTCATGTGACCGGCATGACTGCATGGACCGCTGTTCTCTTCCCACCAAAGTGATACTTATTGATCTACTCACATTTGCATGTTTTCAAACTGCTAGGTTGACAGAAGCTGGGGCTAGCAATGGGAGCTCACCTTGTCCCATGCATTTGAACCATCGACCTTCCAGTCAGCAAGTTCTGCAACTTAGTGGTTTAACCCGCTGCACCACCGCAGCCCCCATTACCTGACCTCTACCAATAGGATTCCAGCCAATATATTGCCCTTTCCCCCAGTATCCAACAGCCAGCAGGAGCCCAGCATCACATTAGTTTTTTCACTACGGTCCACTAAGGCGCCTTCTACTCTGCCATATAAAATCCAGATTATCTCCTTTGAAATGAATTGTATGGCAATGTAGACTCATATAATCTAGCTCAAAGCAGATAATGTGGATTATCTGATTTGATAATATGGATTATATGGTAGTGTAGGAGGGGCCTAAGACTCCTAAATCACTTTCATGTGTATTGTTGTTAAGACAGATGTCACCCATTATGTATCTGCATTTTTTTGGTAGTAGTAGTAGTATCATCTTCTAATTCTTCTAAAGGTGTTCAATTGCATTGAGCCTGGATAGAACTCTGTTGAATCCCCCTAGACTAGGCAAACTTTGGCCCTCCAGGTGTTCTGGATTTCAACTCCCACAATTTCCTAACACCCTACCTTTTGGTTCAGTTGGTCAACTAATTATAAATTCACCTAACAATACTGTTGTGTAGACCGCATTTTGTATACACACCTTCAAAGTGATAATGTGCAATGTGGGTGAGCTTAGCATTGTAGAGTTATAGCTTCTGCAACTGAGTAAAGTGACCTGCACACCTCTATGAAAACAACTGTAGTCTCCAATCGCCTCCAGTATCATGTTGCCTTTTTATGCTGAAATGCAAGCTGACAGGTCAGAATAAACATTCCAGATCTGGAAATCAGCCAGTGAGGCAGAAAAAGAAAACTGTTAAGGAGGCAGAGTAGTTAATTCTCCCTTTGATACTAATGATGATGGTCAGATAGTTATCTTCTACTCAGTGCTCATAATCTTACAGTATGTTAACTATGCTTGGATCTTCTTATTTCATTGGGCTTTAAAAGCATTTAATAGAAAAAGCTTATACATGTGTTGTTCTTATTGTTTTTGTTGAAGTCATTTCTGAGTTATAGAAACCCTAAGGCAAACTTGGCACTAAATTCCACTGAGCTGAATGGGATGTACAGTACAGCCAAGATACTCTATATAGGGCTAAAGGCTTACTTGGAAATAAGTCACATTAAATGTTGTGGCTTCTTGCTGAGTAGACATGCACATGAACCCATTCTGCTCCTTGGCTAAAATTAATTTCTATCAAAGGGTTCAAGACAAAGGTCTCATCTACAGTTTGAAACTATTATATGATCAGTGTAGACACATATCATGTAGTTATATGGAATGGATTTTTTTTTGTCGTGTCAGGAGCGACTGGAGAAACTGCATGTCGCTTCTGGTGTGAGAGAATTAGCCATCTGCAAGGACATTGCCCAGGGGACGCCTAGATGCTTTTGGTGTTTTTACCATCCTTTTGGGAGGCATCTCTCATGTCCCCACATGAGGAGCTGGAGCTGATAGAGGGAGCTCACCCGTGCTCTCCTGGGATTCGAACCTGTGACCTGTTGGTCTTCAGTCCTGCCGGCACAGGAGTTTAACCCACTGTGCCACCGGGGGCTCCCAATGGAATGGAATATGGATAATAGTTTTTAAATTGTGTTTTTATTAACACTGTATACATTGTTTTTATTGTTTTCATGTGATTTGTTTTATTGTCTAATGATTTGTATTGTTTATCTGAACTTTTTAATTTATTTTGTGGGTTTTTTTGTTATTGAATGTTTGCTGTTTTATGTTGTGAGCCACCCTGAGTCCTCATGGGGTGATAGGCATGATAGAAATAAATAAATAAATAAATAAATAAATAAATAATTTCAGTGAAATTACATTGTAATATATGAATATACACTGACCATGTAATGCAGTTTAGTGTAGATGGGGCCAAAATCATGGGGCGGAAACAAAGAGCAAGCCAATCTACGAACTGATCAGTTCTAAATGTGTTTTAGCTACAATTTGTTAATCTTCCTCAGATTATATTTGTCTTATTTTTTTTTCAGGGGCATATTTATATTTGCCTTACTCAGATAAGATAAACATGATTTTTTTCTCTATTAATGGAAGAGAGACAGCACAAGTAATAATGTATTCATGACTTAGTAATCTCCCAGGATAGGAACTGAGGTTACAATCATAGCTACACTTATCTAGTGGTAATAAATTCATTTATTTACTTCCCACATATGTACCTCGCCCTTTTCACCCCTTAGGGTGGTCTTACAACAGGCAACCATTTGATGCTAATACATATCAATCCAAAAATAAATACAATTAAAATCCAAACAATTAAAAGATCAATTATTAAAACAAAAGTTAAAATCATGCAAATTCAAATCCTAATCCCAGGCCTGTCCATTTGTCAATAAAATTAATTCATTACCATTATTGCACTGCTACAATTACTGCTCGAATGCTTGGTCCCACAGCCATGTCTTCAGCTTTTTCCTGAAGGTCAGGAGAGAAAGGGCTGACCTGATTTCCTTGGGAAGGGAGTTCCACAAATGAGGGGCCACCACTGAGAAGACCCTGTCCCTTGTCTCCACCAGTCACACCTGCGAGGGGAGTGGAATTGAGAGCAGGGCCTCCTCCGATGATCTTAACATCCAAGGTGGATAAATAGAGGGGGGTATATTTGGACAGGTAAGCTGGGCCAAAACTGTTTAAGGCTTTATAGGCTAAAGTCAGCACTTGGAATTGTGCTCAGTAGCAGGCGGGCAGCCAGTGGAGCTGACACATCGGGAGGAGGGGGTGTTGTGTGCTCCCTGTACGCCGCTCTGGTGAGCAATCTGGCTGCAACCCTTTGAACCATTTGCAGCTTCTGAACAGTCTTCAAAAGCAACTCCATGTAGAGCATGTTGCAGTAATCTATTCCGGATGTAACAAGAGTGTGGACCACCATGGCCAAGTCAGACTTCCCAAGATATCGGCACAACTGACGCACTAGTTTTAATTGTGTGAAAGCTCCCCTGGGCACCACCAAGACGTGGCTCAACGATGAATCCAGGATCACTTCCAGGCTCAACGAGGAATCCAGGATCACTTCCAAGCTGCAGACCTGTGTCTTCAGGGGGGTTGTAACCCCATCCAGCACAGGCTGTAACCTTATATTCTGTTTGGCCTTATGACTGAACAGGAGTACCTTTGTCTTGTCTGGATTCAGTTTCAATTTATGTGCCCTCATTCAGACCATCGCAGCTGCCAAGCACGAGTTCAGGACCTGACCCAATGCAATAGACAGAGAGAGTGACTTACCAAGATTGGGAATTAATTTTACTGTTAATCTCAGCTAGAGTATCAATGGCAATTTGGCAAGCCAAAACTTAAGTAAACACTAGGGATTCAACATGTGTGATGTGCAGGCCCAGAAAGCGTGTGTGCCTGCCTGAAGCCAAGTGCCTCCTCTGGAGTAAACTTGCCTCCTTGCCTTGGAAAATGTGTGTGGCATACAGGCCCAGAAAGTGTGTGTGTACCTACCTGCAGCTGTGTGCCTAACCTGGAGTAAACTTGCTTCCTTGCTTTGGGTGCAGACTCAGAAAGTGAACATGCCTGCCTGCAGGCGAGCACCTCCTCTAGAGTAAGAAACAGGTAAGAAGCCTCCTTAAAGCACACAGATGCTTGTAGTTAAGCTTCTCTCCCCTAGAGTAGAGCTTAAATGTCTAAAATGATAGTGTGGGAAGCCCCCCCCCCCCACACGGCGCCCCCAGAGCGAAAACAGATATCTGCCCTCCCTATTTTGGGAGGCTCCCAAAAAATGGATCGAGGCCCCCACCAAAAGCCAGGACATGAAAGGGGTCAAGCTTTACCTGGATTGCACACATCTACTGTCTCCATGAGGTACAGCGACTTATATCCCAGGCTTTCGGCACTTAAGCCGAGTTTGCTTTGCTTTAGACAAAGTCAGGGGAAACTCCAGAGCTTCTGTAGGCTTCATAGCAGTCTGGGCACGTGAATCAGGTTCCATCTGGCCTGAACCATTTATTCAGACAGACACCACCACTAACACTCTTTCCTTGCACTGGTCAGCACAGGGGAAGGGGATGGCTTGGTCCTATTTTACCACTGCTGCTCCCTACCAGTCAAAGAGCTCACTGAGAGTGCCATCACAGTCAAGTCTGCCATCCAGTTTTTACAGATTTTTATGTAGAGTCAAGATGAGAGGTGGGTATGGAATTATTATTATTATTATTATTATTATTATTATTATTATTGAAAAGGATGTGCATGTGCATTTCCTGACTGCTTCTGACTGCTGTTATTTCCTCCATTGTGTGCATGAGCTGGAAGAGTCATCATTTAAAAAACATGCGACATTCAAATTTCAAACTGTCTTTGGACACAGTTTGTACTGTTACAGACAAAGAAGTGTGATTGATTGGTTTATACACACTGTTGGTTCTGTTCTGTAGTAATAAATTAGCCGATTGATTACATTAAAAATAAAGCTATCAATTATCCAAGCAATCAGCTCAAGCTGTTTGATGGATGACCTAAAATACTGTTTCCATGTCCTTTAAAAAGTTTTAATGCATGCATTTTACTTATGTGAAAAACACTGTGTTTCCAAAATTTCTTGTTCCTCCTTTTGGGAAATTTGCCACATCTCACAAGCATTTTGCAATGAAAAATGCTCTTTTTTGTTCATCCAAAAATCTCTTTGCACAAAACTATTATCTTTTCAGGAATTCATAAATCATAGTGGTGTACAGTGAGTACACAACTAGATAATTGATGCAGGCAACCCAATTCCTAATTGCTCCTAATTTGCAAAGTCTATGCAAGAAACATAAGAGAAAGCATCTTGAGATCTTAGAAGCAAGGAGAACAATTCTTGAATGTGAGAAATAAGGATGTTCATCACTAGGATACACAAATGTCACTGTCAGTTTTTTAAAGAAAGAGAGTGGAAAGCATTGAATGAATCTGCAATATTTTAACTATTTATGTCTTAAAATGGGTTCTTACTTTATAATACAGAATATTTGTTGTTTTTTTATTTGTTCAGTTGCTTCTGACTCTTCATGACCACATGGACCAGCCCACGTTAGAGCTCCCTGTCGGCTGTGGCCACCCCCAGTTTCTACCATCTTCTGATCTGGGAGTCCCATCTTCGATGGCATACCGACATATCTCTGATTGTACTGATCCATTTAGTTTTCATGGCAAGAATGCTGGGGTGTGTTGCCATTACTTTCCTCAGGGATCGTATTTAGTCTGACCTCTCTGCCATGATCTTCCTGTCTTGGGTGTCCCTTCATGGTTTTGCTCATGGCATCTTTGAGGTGCTCAAGCTCCAGCACCATGACAAGTTAACAATCCTTTGCTGGGGAATCCAGAGCATGGTTTTTGCTATTAGTGAATGACTTGATATCAGAGTTCCCCCAACCATTCATATAGTGGGGTGTATCTGAAATACATTGCATGAAGTGTGGGCATAACCAACATGGGCTTTTTGGACATGCAAATCATAGCAACGTACTCATCAAAAAGTGAGATTGGCCACAATTCGATCCATATAATTCCAAGTGTCTTCACCATTTTAGAAATTCATTGGTTCCTTCCAGACTTCACTTTCAATCCCTCCCAGTTCCTTCCGCTGTGAGGGAGACTTTTTGTTGGCTGGATAAGAAGTGTTTCCTTCTGGAAGCCTCTGGAAGTAGTGAATCCCCTTCAAAACAATAGAAACCAATTGCAGTCGTTTTTGTTTTCACTTGGGGTGGGGGTTGGGGGGGCTGAAAGAGTGCCACCTGTCAAAGGTCACTGGGGTTTCCATGGCTCTGTGGGTATTTGAACCTGCTCTCCAAAATCCTCCCTGGTCTCTCAGAATCTTATTGCACTATTCAAACCACTAATAGATACTGAATCTTAGGATAGTCATAGCATGGGAAAACCAAAACCAAAATGGAAGAGCACCACTGTTATTCTGAGAAAGATAATTTCAGTTCTCTGTTTAATCTTGCTTTCATCTCAGATGACTTCCACAAACTATTAACACTTCCCGATTTTCTTCTCTCCTTAAGACTCAGGACAGCACATCTTGTAAACTGTTAGGAATATATTCTGTACACTCCCGTTACCATAACAACCTAATGCAGCACATTTCCACTCCTTGATCTCACTTATACTGTTTTTTTCAAATCTGATTATCCAGTTTAACTAATAAATGACTAGATCTGAGCTGCTGGCTGCTTTCATGTCTACAACTTTATTCAGCTAGATTGTAAAACATCATCTTTTCATGTTCTCCTAATTACACTGAAGGCAATACTCAAAGGAGCCAATCCAAATTGGATTGCTAGCCTGGCGCAAGGGTATATTTGCAGCCAAGACCATGAACTGGGTTGCTGAAGCTGAACAGATAATAAGCCACATATGCAAGTTCCTTGTGTTATCTGTTGAACCCTTACTAATGAATTAAATATTAAATAGTTTAGAAAAATAGCATGGAAATATTTCTGTCTTTTTTTAACAATATAAGCTCTCTATTTTAACTTTGCTATTGATTCATTCTTTGTACAAGTGTTTGTTATATAACAGATTTATTAACA
The DNA here is from genome assembly GCF_037176765.1 of Anolis sagrei. Lineage (NCBI taxonomy): Eukaryota > Metazoa > Chordata > Lepidosauria > Squamata > Anolidae > Anolis > Anolis sagrei. Next base: position 20,911,890 of record NC_090025.1, read on the forward strand.
GAGTTATGTACAGTTCCCAGGTCGTGCATTGAAACATAGGGCTGCATCAGGATTAGAGTTGCCAGATCCCAGGGTACCACCCTGGGACCCTAGTTTTTATGAGTTACCTCCAGAAAACAAATGGGTTTGGATTATCTAATTCTTGTGTTGTCAGTTTTGAGCAAGACACAAGGCTGCAGTCAAGTCTCCAATTCAGTTAGGGAGCCTTGTCTGTGCAATCTGCTGTGCTTTGAAAAGGCTAATTGATTTCAATCTACATACACTATTTCTAGCTAGGAAAATCTCTCTTTCTCTCCTCTTGCTCCTATTTGAATGACAAGCTGTGACCAAGTGGGTTTGTTGTTTAATTATATTACCAGGCAACAGAGCCTCTGTGATAGAATGGGTTAAACCCTTGTGCCGGGAGGACTGCTGACCAACAAGTCAGTGGTTCGAATCCAGGGAGAGAGGGTTGAGTCCTCTCTCAGCTCCAGCTCCCCATCTGGGGACATGAGAGAAGCCTCCAACAAGGATTGTAAAACAAACATCCGGGCATCCCCAGGGGTGGCTCAACCCATTACGCAAAGTAAGCATTTGCAGTATAGTTGATTTTGCCCAGGGGCGCTCTTGAGGCGCTCTTGGGGGAAAATAGACCTTGACATATGAGAGTTGTAGTTACCAGGATGTATAGTTCACCTACAAACAAAGAGCATTCTGAACTCCACCAGTGATGGAATTGAACCAATTATGTCACACAGAACTCCCACGACTAACAGAAAATATATATCAGTGATTGGTTGGGAGGGGTGTGTGCCAAAATATTGTTTGCTTACCATTGAAAATTACCTAGAGCCGCCTCTGGGCATCCCCTGGGCAATGTCCTTGCAGACAGCCAATTCTCTCACACCAGAAGTGACTTGCAGTTTCTCAAGTCACTTCTAACATTGAAAAAAACCCAGACACCATCCTTATCCAATTCCCAGGGGCTTGTCCTTAGGTCCCAGGGTCTGGCTTGGGATGACCCTGACCTAGAAACTCAATGCAAAATCTCTCCTAGTCTGAGTAAAGAGACAAAGAGTATTGTATGGAAGCTCCCTGGGCCTAAAAGCAATAACTTGAGAAGATCCATCAAGATCTCAATGATTTTAGTCTACTATAAACATGAGCTGTAATAATTTGCTTTCTTGTCACCACTGTACAACTGAAAAATAGACTTGTAAGTGCCACACTCTATTAAAAACCCACTGATTGCTACTTATATTACATGTCTCCAGTTTCCACCCAGAATACATGACCAATCTATTGTTTACATCCAAGCACATCAATACAACTGCATCCACTAAGACCAACAAGACAGAGACTCAAAATTGTTGGATTTACAACAAGCATTTCTCAAGCTACAAAATCCACCTAAGCATGTGTCGGTATTAATCTTGACACATGCTTAGGTGGATTTTGTAGCTTGAGAAATGCTTGTTGTAAATCCAACAATTTTGAGTCTCTGTCTTGTTGGTCTTAGTGGATGCAGTTGTATTGATGTGCTTGGATGTAAACAATAGATTGGTCATGTATTCCGGGGTAATCATTTCCTACCTGACAGATCAATTCTGGGTTTTGGACCTTTATTGGACTCAAAACAGCCTCCAAATCTTAAACAACTGCTCACAACAGGATAATATGGCTATACAAGGACAAGACCCTACCACAAATCCAGTTGCCAGCCTTGTCCCCATATCTACTCTGGCAATAGCATTACAGAGAACAATAGCATCATTCACAACATTTACTTGCTCTTCCTTCAATGTGAATTATGCCATCTGATGTCAGCAATGTCCCTCTACATTCAACAGATAGGACAGTTTTTATGCAAGAGGATTTATGTACAAAAATCTGTAATTAGAAATAGCAAAATCCAAACACGAATTGCAGAACATTTGAGCCTCCCTGGACGTGTTGTTGTTGTTTATCCATTCAGTTGCTTCTGACTCTTCGTGATGTCATGGATCAGTCCACACCAGAGCTCCCTGTAGGCCATGGCCACCCCCAGCTCCATCAAGGTCAAGCCAGTCACTCCAAGGATACCATCCATCCTGGATATACAGTAACTGATTTGCAGATTACAAAGGAATACTAGAAAGAGAAAGTGCTGATGTTTTTAAATAAAACAATTGTGCAATAGGACAATTCTTTACCTTTTAGCAAGCCCATAGCTATGTAACTATAACTAATGGTAATTTTTTAAAAAGCAAAGCTTCACATTAAATCATGATCATAATGCAGTGTTAATTACTTGAAAAATTATTAGTTAGGTTTGTAATTAGTTATTTTAGGCTCCGGGTATATAATGCTGGGTCTCAGAAAAGTGGAGCTAATTGATAATACCACTATCGATGGATTCTTACAACTGAGAAGATGCTTCCAGCCAAGATCTGTTTCATTGTATGTATGTATTTATTTATTTATTTATTTATTTATTTACAGTATTTATATTCTGCCCTTCTCACTCTGCAGGGGACTCAGGGCAGGTCACAATGCACATACACATGGCAAACATTCAATGCCATAGACACACAACATATATAGAAAGAGACACAGAGGCTATCTAACTTTCCAGCTTTTATGCTTTTTGAATTCACTGGGGGAGCTGTGGCTTCAACATCCACTTGTGACACTGATGGAGTGCTTCCTCATCCTTTTGAACACTGCTGGAGAGTTTTTATGGCATCCTAAATTAGTTAAATTAGCCTCCCCGCATAAGCAGTACCTAAATTTCCTACTTGACAGATGCAACTGTCTTTCGGGCTGCAAAGGTTGACAGCAAGCTAGACAAATGGTGGAAGCTCACTCCGCCCCAGGTTGGCTTTGAACTCATGACCTCTTGGTCAGTAGTGTTTTTAATGCGGCTGACTCCCAAGCAGCTGTGCCACAACCCAGTCCTTTTCTTACTTATTCTTAGTCCTGTCCTCTGTAGCCAAAAAAACTCCCCTACAAGTGCTCCTTCTTCACATGGTAGTCCTTCTATCCTTAATACCATATTGTCAGAGACACCTTCCACATGCAAAATTGGATTCAAGGAGATGGATAAAAATAGTCAAAATCCAGAAACAGGGGGTTGGCTCTTTAAATAGAATGTAGAACTCTGACCATTTTGTGGGAAAACAGGAGTTACCACTCACATATGGCAAGCATACCATGTGCTGTGCCTTTGTCTCTAGATTTACTGCAAGAAGCTTAAAAATACCCTGCACAAAAATCATTAAGATGCTGTTGTCATTAGTTTATCACAGCTCTGAATTTAATCAAGCTCAGGGTTTGTTTGGGGTCTCACAGTAAAATCGATGAAGAGCTTTGTCGGAAATGGAGAACAATTTATTGGGCAAAGGAGGCTGTTTTGCTTGTATTTCGCATTTGGCATTTCATTAAGTTATTTCATTGCAGCATCTCACTTGGCAAGGAATAAAGTTTTATTGGACATTGTCCATTAATTTAGAGCATTACAGCTTCTGGCCTATAGATGACACATGTAGTTCATTCAACAGCCTTTGCACTTGGCTCCATAATTTTCAAAAATGAAATTCTCTTGAGACATAACTCTGGGTCGCTTGTCATGATATGGTTGCCAAGGAGAGACCAATTGGAAACAACACAAGTCTTTTCTGTGGGCTCTTCAGCCAATACCAGATCTTGATCCTACACTGTATCTACATTGTAGAATTAATACATTTTGACACCATATTCACTGCCTTGATTCAGTGTTATGGAATCCTGCATTTTGTAGTTTGATGAGGCACCAACACACCAAAGGCTAAAGCCTTTGTAAAACTACAACTTGGTAGCTGCTCCCAGAGTGTAAGACTGTCATAGAAAAATAATATACCATGAAATAATTACAATTTGGCAAGGATAGTCCCAGGGCCCTTCCACATAGACCAGAATATCAAGGTAGAAAATCCCACAATATCTGCTTTGAACTGGGTTATTTGAGTCCGCACTGCCATATATTCCAGTTCAAAGCAGATATTGTGGGGTTTTATTTAACTGTGTGGAAGGGGCCCCAATGTGTCCTTGGTTATTTCATTTTTTCAGCAGCTTTAAAGATTGACATCTCCAGTCCATCCTCTGTTCAAATATCAGCCGGGATGCCAACATTTTAAATGAAGAAACAGCTTTCTAAGAGCTACAGAGATATTCACAGGAACACCTCAGCAAGTGAGAGTCCAAAAGTAGCAGGTTAAAACCCAGAACCTCAATTAGTGGCTGATACCAGATGAGAAACTCCCCCTGGTCACATAGAAGACTGGATGACTTGGAAGGTGCTGATCGGACTGCTCTCTGGCACCACGAGATGCAGACCTAACCTTAAGAAATGTAGCTACAAAGTGGAGTCCATGACATGGGAGTGTGGAGAAGAGCAAACTACATACCACTTACTACAATGCAGTCTGAGCCCTGCCACATGCACAATGGAGTATCTTCTCACAGCGACACCAGATGCACTCCAAGTGGCCAGCTTCTGGTCAAAGGAAATTTAGTACAATGCCAAATTTTAACTCTGTGGTTTTTCTATACATTATAACTGTATTCTCAATTTGCTTCTGAAATGATAAATAAAACCAGCTTTAAAAATGACCTAGGATCTGATCCCAGATTATCCATGTATTCCAGGTTATCTGACAGTGGGGACTCATATAATCCTGATTAAAACAGATAATCTGGGATGGGATCCTGGGATACAGGGTGGTGTGGAAGGGCCTCAGATCCCTACCTTGTCTTCAGAATACTTCAGCTCCTGCTAATTGAATTCATATTGAAAAGGAAGTTTGCATTCAATTAATTCAACAATGGGGAGTTGAGAGGAGGGGGTTAAATCCTGCCCTTTCCCCTAGACTCGCACAGTGCCAACTGTATATTCTCTCCTATCTTGAGTGTTCTTTTTTTCTACCTTGATGACACTCTGGCGTTGCTTGGCTATGTGTCTCTTCATCTGTGAAATGCTGTAAATTATGTGTGCTGTATATGAAACACCTTTTCCACGAGGCAAATATTTTTTTTAAATGAGGCTTTAGCAATTAATGATATGAAGAATACTTGTAATGGGGTGATATATTTTATTCTCAATATTATGTTTTGCATACCTTTGGGCTCTCTTGGATTGACACTGATCTTTATTAAGAGAGCTGCTTTTAAACTGTATTTTTTGGAAAAGCTATATTAATTTATATTAATCTCTTAGCCATCATAGCCTTTCATCATGATTCCAAGAACTTCCATGGCAAGGATTGTAGTCTAACACAGGTCCCTTCTACACTGCAATTAAATCCAGATTATCAAATCAGATAATCCACATTATCTGCTTTGAACTGGATTATATGATTCTTCACTGCCATACAATCCAGTTCAAAGCAGATAATCTGGACTTTATATGGCATTGTAGAAGGGGCCAAAGTGTTTCTTAAACTTTGGTCTTCTAGTGGTTTTCACCAGAAGCTCTAGCTATCTAGGAAATGAAAACCAAAGTCCTAAACATCTAGAGCAGTGGTTCTCAACCTGGGGTCTCCAGATGTTTTTGGCCTTCAACTCTCAGAAATTCTAACAGCTGGTAAACTGGCTGGGATTTCTGGGAGTTGTAGGCCAAAAACATCTGGGGACCCCAGGTTGAGAACTACTGATCTAGAGGATGAAAGACTGAGAATCACTAATTGTATACATCAGGAAGGTGTTAAATTGGCATTCCAGCAATTTATAATGGAACAGGAAATTTGAATCAAACTATGAATGCAATCTTATTTATTCTGGATTTTCTACTGCCCCTCAGGCTGTCCACATTCTTGGTGGAAAGAAGTAGAATAGCATACATTGTTATGTACTGATACAATTGTGGACACTGACATGACTGTGACTGGAAGCATGGGAAGTGTCACAAAAGATGAATCTGTTGTACTAACATTATCAGGACACTCACCAGACACATAAATCATGACCAAAGGATATGCTAGAGAGGCTTTGCAAAGTGTCTGATATCACAGCCTTTGCACATCTCAGTATCAGTTGAGCAAGGAAGCAATAAAATCAACATTTTTATTTTCCTATGGAACTGTAGCTATTTTAAAAAAAATTTAAGCTGTGCTGAATATCACACATTCAAGAGGATGAGCATTTATGTCAAAAAGCCAAGAATACATATCTTTTCTGTGTAATGATGAATATTAAAACCACCCTGAAAAATCTAAATGCTGTTCTTCTGATATAATTTTTCTAGCTATTTTCTAGTTTTTTAAAATTCTGCTCCTATCTTCCAATGTGTTAGTTTCCCCTCCCATTTTGTATCATTTGACAAAGAATCCCTCTATCCCGTCATGATCAAAAGTCAATGTTAAAAATATTGAAGAGCAATTTCTCTAGGGCCTATGACACTTGAGATCTCCTTCCAGCTTGAAGTGCAGCCATTGATGATGACTCTTTGGGCATGAATTTTCAGCCAGTTATGGATCCATCTGAGAGTGTTCACATAGATTCCACATTTCATCTGCTTGCTTTGATGATGACACCTGTAGCATTCCCATTGGAAAAAAAGATATACTGAACAACAACACAAGATGTGTGGTGCATATGTCACTAATAAGATACTTTTTTCATGTCAGGAGCCACTGCAAGGACATTGCCCAGGGCAAGCCTGGATGTTTGATATTTTACTATCCATGTGGGAAGCTTCTCTCATGTTTCCACATGGGAGCTGGAGCTGACATAGGGAGTTCAATCTGCTCTCCCCGTATTCGAAATGCAGGTTAGCAGTCCTGCTGGCACAAGGGTTTAACCCATTATGCCACCGGGTACTTCAAAAAGATATTAAATCATCATAGTATAATATATAAATCTCATGGATGAGGCATGACTAAAGAGTTGAAAGAGGGGACCATTTGGAGAAGACAGTTTTCTATGTGGAGGAGTCCTCTATTAGGTTTGTCCTGCCCGTACAAACAACAGATACTTCCACTACCTAGAAACCAAATGAACAGAAAACACAGAAGTGATGTAGAAATCATACAGTTTGACACCACATGTGGCTCAATGCTTTGGAATCAAATGAGTTGTAGTCTGTTGAGACCTCAGCACTATTTGGCAAAGAAGACTAAAGGCCTTGCAAAACTACAGTTCTCATTATTCCATAGCATCAAGCTATGGCAGTCAAAGTGGTGTTAAACTATATACGTTCTACAGAATAGGTGCACCCTGGATTGTCCTTATTACAGTGAAATGCATTGTATTCCTGCTTAAAATTATAGCAATTGTTTTAAAATATGCATCTTTCCATGTAAATTATATATATGTGAATTTTGTACAAAACTGTATACTTTTCATCTTTTGGTGATGCCATTCCTCTTTTCTAGCAATGCTAGACTAGCATTCCAAACTGACAAAATATGGAAAGCCAAGGAGGGACAAAGTATTGGAGAAAGTGTGAATTTCCTCTGGGTGCATCTTAATAGCACAATCATTTTCGGCTTGTTGAAAAGAGAAGTGAGAAATGATTCGGTCTAGTTCATCCGGCTGGGGAAATCGTGTATTGCTGAAATCATTACAACATTCAAAAGATACAACATAGAATTTCTTAAGTGTGTCAGGTTAGTGGTTGAAAGAAGTCAAGTTGTGATTTCCGGGATGAAATGGTGCAAGATCCTTAAGCAGAAGAATTTTGTGAAATTGTATTTTTAGTCCTACACACAGTGAGGAAAAGAATGAAAAACAGCAATTTCTTTGTATAGCACAAATTTGGAATAGGTATAAAAAGATACTTATCAACTGTGCATGTCTGTTTCTAAGATGGTGATACACGGGACCTAGTCCAAACAAGTTGGCCCAAAGATCTGCAGTCAGATTGTCAGCAGCAGCTACAGGTACATTTCCAGGCACAATTTAAAAAGTTGGTGGTGAACAAGGGTGAATCTACACCAGGCATGGGCAACCTTTGGCCCTCCAGGTGTTTTGGACTTCAACTCCCACAATTCCCAACAGCTGATAAACTGGCTGGGATTTCTGGCCAAATCCCAGAAATCCCAGCCAGTTTATTGGCTGTTGGGAATTGTGGGAGTTGAAGTCCAAAACACCTGGAGGGCCAAAGGTTGCCCATGCTTGATCTGTACTGTATACTTAATATAATTAGACAAAACTCTAAAAAAGGAACTACAGTACTTTGACTGCTATGGCTCACAGCTATGGAATCATGGAAATTGTAACCACCCATAGTCTTCTGTATTTAGTCATGCTTGGGTCCCACTGAACTTCAACTCCCATGATTCTATGGCATCAAATTATGCCATTAAAATGGTGGCAAACCACAACTCCCCAAAAGGAACAATCCTCTTCTCTGAGTGGACTGGTGAAAAGTGAAAGCTTAGTCAGCCTGAGAGAACTTGAAAAATGCACTGACCTTTCTACTCTCCCCACCACAGCACTCCTTCAGGCCTTTTTGAATGTCTGGTTGAAAAAATGGTGGTGACTTTGCCTCTATAGTGTATCCCTGTGCACACTTGCACTGTGTGCCATTTGAACACAGTGTTTTTGAGATGACTTTAATCCATGTTAAGTGGCCACTGTAGCTTTGCCCTCAAACATTGTTTTTTTTACAGTGGCATTATTATGTTGTTATGGATTATGTGTGCACCTTCAAATAATTTCCAACTTACGATGACTCTAAGATGAATTCATCACAAAATTTTCCATAGTAAGAATTTTTAGGGGACGGAGTACCATTATATTCCTCTGAGGAAAAGAAACTGACTTGTCCAAGATCACCCACCCAGTGGGTTTCCATAGCCAAGTGGGGATTCAAGCCTTGGTCTCCTAGAGTACTAATACTACACTCAAACACAATATCTCGCTGGGTCTCTGTAGGATATGAGCATTCATTTTATTATGTGCATAGGATGAATGAATGTGCCACTGCCGCCCCCAAGTATGATCAAGATAAACCGTACTTTTGTGCAGGGGCTTAGAAAGGTCAGCATCACTCGGGGGGGGGGGGGATTGCACAGCATCGCATTTCCTAAGTATCCCTTCTATAACACTGCTGCCTGTGTGGCCCCAATTATGACTTCACTTCTCTCTCGTGCCCCAGATTTGCACCTAAATTCTTGGTCTCTAAAGAGAAGGAAGACTAAGCCTATGATATCTCCTCTGTTTTCCTGGGTAGCATCTTCCACCCTGCCATCTTTAATTAAATTCAGGCCATGGTTGTTTTCTAATCTTGTTGAAATGTGCTGGGAAAGGAAAGGTAATTTATTCTGACCAGGACCATTGATTTACCATCCTAAAACATCAGCATATCTGCCTTAGGTTTTGACTCAACAATTCTATTAAAGTGCTGGGAAACAGGGAGGGAGTGACCTGCTTTTTATATTACCTACATAGCAATTACCCTTTTGTGGAAGGGTTGTTCAGCCTTGAGAAACCAGAGTGCTTGGCTTTTGAAAGCACAGGTAGCAATGTAAACAGGAGGGACCTGGTGTTACAGATGTATTTTAGCACAGCAGCTCTGGCTGGCTGATCTCAGTTGTTTATATCTTATACAGTACTTTTCCTGGTCCCAAGGAGTGTTGCTAATGCAATGTCAGCTGCATAGGCTGCAAGGAATCTTTCTACTCACAGCAGATAAATCAGGAAGCCACTTTAGCAGCTGCCCAAACTGGCTCAGAGGATATACTTGCCTTTTAGTTACATTGAGTCAATTGCTCCAGTGTTTGGCAGGTTGCTTGCAAGTATGTAACTCTACTTTGCTTACATAAACATCTATGCTAGCTTCAGGTTTTTTCCATCTCCAATCATACCCAGCTTCAGGGAGTATGGTGACCAAGAAGGAAAATCTAAGTAGTGTCAATCTCCATGATGTTGACGCACTTGGTTCTAAATTCAATTGCTGCTTCTAAGTTAGGATCATAAGACTATTAGGAGATAATCTTTATTCTTATGTCCGTTAGTGTAGAATTGTGTTTTAATATGATATTTAGTAGGCCTGGGTAACAACGGAAAAATTTGTTTCTAAAATCGATTCGTTTTTTGGGGGTTTTTGCGTTTCAATATTTAAAAGAATTCCGAAATTTTTCTTTTAATAAGTTCGATATTTACAAAATTTTGTAAATGTAAAAAAATACGAAACAATTACAAAACAATAACGAATCGATTCGTTAATGGCGGATGCGACCGCGCAATACGCTAAAAAACCTCCAAATGGGACAGGGGGAACTTCTGAAGCTTCCCTCTCCCTCTGTTGTTGACTGTTGGTGTGATATTATAATTTTTTTTCACTAATTAAACAAAAAACAACTATAATACTTGCCCCAGACATGCAGAAATAATAACGAAATGACCTCAAACCGATAATGAAATGAATACATAACGAATCCGAAGCATTTACGAAACGAATTTAAAAATTCGTTTCGTTTTTAAGTTGCTCCAGAATGGTTTGTTATTGCTTCGTTATAAAAAAAATAACGAATTTTTAACGAATTACGAATTAACGAAATGAAACCGCCCAGCCCTAATATTTAGTTCAACTTTTTATCACCAGACTTTTAGCTTTATCTTGTTTTTGCCTTGCTGTCAGTCACTTTGAGTGCCCTGTTGAAAGAAAGACATAACATACATAAAATAAAATTATTTAATTTAAACTAGATCAGACCAATTACATCAATTACCAAAATTGAACCAATTGATTTTACTTTCATATTGACTCACCATTCAACAACTGATTCAGTTTTTCTGTTCTGGTTGGAAGCAATGTGATTCAGACCAATGACTAATTGGAAATTCAACATTTATACACCATCCATTGATTCAAAGGATCTACTCTAGCTGGGACTAGCAAATGGGTTGAGGACCTGATCTCAAACCAACGGTTGGAGCATGCAACAAACTTCTGTTGGTTTTATTGTGACATTATTCACAATTAAACTAAGTATAGCTATAATGAGTGTATTTCTCTTTGGAACTGGTTCATATTTGTTTCCAACAACAAGAAAACTCACTTTGGTTGATTCAATGTGTGTCTTAATCCTCCTAGGCATGTTCTGATTTGTATCAGTTTGGAAACAAGATGAGAGGAACTGGAACCATTTCTGTTGCCATTGTCTCACTTTTCTCATGTCTCTAGTAAATTCAGAGATCCAAGAGACAGTATAAACCCGGGTGTGGGAGGTGGGGTGCAATGGTGATGTTTCTTCTGCAGTTCTTGCTTGTTTAGAGCATGTGATCCTTTGGGCATAATTATTTGGAATACTCACAAAAGTCTGAAAGGGATACTCTTGAAACTTCACCCATTGTAGTCCTGCTTTAATTTAATCTATAAGGAATGTTCACGCATCACGATAAATCATATTTTTTTGTTTAAACTACAAATTGCAGGGCAAATGACCAAAAAATCATAGTTGCCTTGTTGCTTCTGGTCAGTGTCTTCAAAATGACCAGTTGAGAGGGAAAGGCCAGTGAAAAACTGATATTGAGGATCACACATCACTATAACCCATAGTCTAAACTAAAATCTATTAGCCAACAATTGAGTATCTGGTTTGTAACTAGTTAACCACCCATAGCTTGTTAGTAGAGTTGGATAGGATCATAACTTTCAAGGTTCAGCACACCATGGCTTCTCATGATGTGTAACGTGTCCCACACTGTCACAGACTGATAACACAATGGGATAGAATCGTTGTTTCATACACCACAGAAAACATTCCATCAACATGAATAGGACCAAATTAAAAGAAGACAGAAGTACATGCAGTGCTCCCTAGTAGCAGAACAGAAAGTAGAAATCCTATGGCATGAAAATAGCATGAGAAAAAAATGTAATGATATGTAAGCACTAAGCAGGGATGTAGCTGGACCATTGAGTGGTAGTGATAAAAGACACATAACAAAAATATTACACATGAATTTTATATAGTCTTCAGACACACGAGGTGTTTAAACTTTATGACATGATACAATTTCAAATGGTACAGTTGAGGTCTCTCACGTTCTGTTGCTCATTGATGGGAAAAGGAAGTTACTCAGCAATTCTTCTGCTCCACCCATCCCCTTTCATTTTTTTTTACTGACAACTTGTTTCCATGTTCACATTGTGCCTTTATTTCCCATCCTGCAGCTCCCACAAAGACATCTTTGTAGCCTTTTCCTAAGGATTGCTTGTTCCATAGCTCCAAGAGGTCACAGGTTACAGAGGAATCCAAAGAAACAGGAAATGGAGCTTCCCCGCTCCACTTTCGAATGTTAAAAACCTGTTTCCTTTCTGCACCACAAACAAAAATCCCCAGATGGGCCATTCTCTGCAGGTTCATTGTGAAAGCAACAGTTTGAAGGGGAAGAGGCAGGAGAAGCCAGCTACAAAAACTTACTAAGGGACTTGTTAATTCAAACAAGCCAAGAGAATGAAGGAGGTACTCTTGATTTTGGTTTTATTGTGCCTAAAATGGAGCAGCACAGGGGCCAATTCAACTGGCATGGCCCTTACCACATCTGTGGAAAGTGAAATGGAAACAAGTCAGCCTGACTTGACTTTGATCAGAATAAAGGGATTCGTATTGACAACACCTTTGCCTCCTACCACAGAGAAGTCGACTGTTTTAGAAAACACAACTCAGGTGGTGGATGCAAAACATGGTTCTCCTTCACTTGTGGAAGAAATTCAAGGATTGCAAATGCCAGCAATAACACTGAAGAAGACATCTTTAAATCGTACAAATCCTAGTGGTGGCAACATTAACAGTGATTTTTCAAATGGAAAACCATCTGTTTTATCGAACAGCACAAAAACTCAAGCACAAATCATTCCTCGAAAAGGTCCTCTTGAAAGGGAAGCTTTGAAAGGAGCAACGGTGAGCAGATCGTCTAGACAATCAGGTTACAACAGCATCAGCAGCAAGCCAAATGTGGACTTGAAAAAACCTAGCTTTGAAACCACCAGGGGGAAGTAAGCAAAATATATATTGTTTTCCTTTTATCTGCTCAGTATTGTTAGACAAAGCATGGAAAAGCTAACTGTTGGGGACTTGCCATCTAATTGCTAGTCCCACCTAGAGATGAACCACTGAATCGCTTGTTGCGTGGTAAACCAACACTTGTGTAACCTCATTTATTCAGTGGTTCTCCTTTTGTTGAAACTGGTGATTGGATTTAGATCTTAGACTAATACTTGGGTTACAGGAGTTGTAGTAAAAATGTCAAGCTGTGCAACTTGGCATGGCTACTGTTCTACAGTTCATAGAACAGTGGATTTATTGGCAATTAAAACCAAGAATGATCATGATAATATTTATTGAAAAAATCCTTTTGATTTTTTTAAAGGCAGGATTCATGAGGTAAATAGTAATTTAATGAGGAATGTCCCATATGTTCACTGCTGTAGAAGGGTAGGTGCACTAAATGGCTGGGATATGATGGTGGGAACAACAGCTATAATGCTGCAAAAAGCTAGACTGCAGAAATCTCTTAAGGCTTTAAACAGATTCTACAGTGCAAAGTGCTCCATTTTTCTTTTCAACAGAAATTTAGAACAAGAGAAGATGTATACAGCAATTGAACGGTATGTGCAAAACATCTCTGTTGACATCATTATCATTGTTGACAAGGTGTTGTTTTTTGTCTCACTGGCAATAAATAAAGAGAACACAGCAATTCAGTGTTCTTAAAACAAAGCCATCCTTTGAAATCCTAGCCTGCAACCAGTGAAGCTTAACTGGCCAGGACATTTCCATTTTCAACCATGGATTGCTACCATATATTCAAAGATCATTGCCACCATATAATAAATGGGGGAGACCAAACACTCACAAAGGAAACATAAGAATAGTAATAATTGTTTCCTAGATCTAGAGTTCCTAAGTATTTTTAAAATTTCATGATAGCCTAAGAATATTTCAGGTTAGATTTGAGATCAGAGTCAAGATATCCCTGGTCCTTCTTCCCTCTTCTGTATTTGTCTTCTGGACTGCCTTTTCTCTTCTGTTGGTCAACAACATTTCAGGTGTGTCACTTGTGGGGTAGAGGAGACTGTTGGACAGAACCTGGAAAGAAATTGGTAACTAGACTTGCTGCTTTGCTTTTTGTTGTAGTATCCTGAAATCTGAAGGACTGTGCTTCTTATCTGGGTTGTAAGTGGCAAGTTTGCATCATATCCAACCAGTGCTTCTGTTTGTCTTCCCTTCAGCAACCAAGCAATGGTCAAAATGGTGAAGGAGAAACACAATCAGACTTCCCAATCAATTGCAACTGTTGGTACTCACTGTTGTGAATTTTCTCCTGGCTAAATTTTAAAGAAGCGCTCTAATTTCAGTACTTTGGAGAGCCCCTTTCTAGTTCATATAAAGACCTACACCATTCCATTGACAAAGGAGCCATAAACTGCTCCTGCTCCCAATGTGAAATGGCCATATTTTCAGTGTATAGAGATAGTTGTGGGGGAGGATTGGATGGTAGTAATGCAGGTGAAGGTTTCATCATTTTTCCTGATGTAATTTACTTATAAGAATTATTTGCATTGTTTCCATCTTTTCCTGTCATCTTGATCACTGGCAGTTTTTGAGGAAGGGTTATATTTAGAGCTTTAAAATTTACTTTTTTAGAATAATAGAATCATAGAATCAAAGAGTTGGAAGAGACCTCATGGGCCATCCAGTCCAACCCCCTGCCAAGAAGCAGGAATATTGCATTCAAATCACCCCTGACAGATGGCCATCCAGCCTCTGTTTAAAAGCTTCCAAAGAAGGAGCCTCCATCACACTCCGGGGCAGAGAGTTCCAATGCTGAATGGCTCTCACAGTCAGGAAGTTCTTCCTAATGTTCAGATGGAATCTCCTCTCTTGTAGTTTGAAGCCATTGTTCCACGTCCTAGTCTCCAAGGAAGCAGAAAACAAGCTTGCTCCCTCCTCCCTGTGGCTTCCTCTCACATATTTATACATGGCTATCATATCTCCTCTCAGCCTTATCTTCTTCAGGCTAAACATGCACAGTTCCCTAAGCCGCTCCTCATAGGGCTTGTTCTCCAGACCCTTGAACATTTTAGTCGCCCTCCTCTGGACACATTCCAGCTTGTCAATATCTCTCTTGAACTGTGGTGCCCAGAATTGGACACAGTATTCCAGATGTGGTCTAACCAAAGCAGAATAGAGGGGTAGCATTACTTCCCTAGATCTAGACACTATGCTCCTATTGATGCAGGCCAAAATCCCATTGGCTTTTTTTGCCGCCACATCACATTGTTGGCTCATGTTTAACTTGTTGTCCACGAGGACTCCAAGATCTGTTTCACACGTACTGCTCTCGAGCCAGGCGTCACCCATTCTGTATCTTTGCATTTCATTTTTTCTGCCAAAGTGGAGTATCTTGCATTTGTCACTGTTGAACTTCATTTTGTTAGTTTTGGCCCATCTCTCTAATCTGTCAAGATCGTTTTGAATTCTGCTCCTGTCCTCTGGACTATTGGCTCTCCCTCCCAATTTGGTGTCATCTGCAAACTTGATGATCATGCCTTCTAGCCCTTCATCTAAGTCATTAATAAAGATGTTGAACAGGACCGGGCCCAGGACGGAACCCTGTGGCACTCCACTTGTCACTTCTTTCCAAGATGAAGAGGAAGCATTGGTGAGCACCCTCTGTGTTCGTCCTCTTAACCAATTACAGATCCACCTCACCGTAGTTTTGCCTAGCCCACATTGGACTAGTTTCCTTGCCAGAAGGTCATGGGGGACCTTGTCGAAGGCCTTACTGAAATCCAGGTACGCTACATCCACGGCATTCCCCGCATCTACCCAGCTTGTAGCTCTATCGAAGAAAGAGATCAGATTAGTTTGGCATGACTTGTCTTTGATAAATCCATGTTGACTATTAGCGATGACTGCATTTGTTTCTAAGTGTTTGCAGACCGCTTCCTTAACAATCTTTTCCAGAATCTTGCCCGGTATCGACGTGAGGCTGACCGGATGGTAGTTGTTTGGGTCATCCTTTTTTCCCTTCTTGAAGATTGGGACCACATTGGCCCTCCTCCAATCTGCTGGAACTTCTCCCGTTCTCCAAGAACTCTCAAAGATGGTTGCCAATGGTTCCAAAATGACTTCCGCTAGTTCAATACTCTTGGGTGTAGTTGATCTGGCCCTGGGGACTTGAACTCATTAAGAGCGGCCAGGTATTCCTGGACGACTTCTTTCCCAATTTGGGGTTGGATGTCCTCCAATCCCTCATCCACTCCATCTTGCTGAGGTTGAAGACTCTCTTTTTGTGAGAAGACCGAGGCAAAGAAGGCATTAAGTCGTTCTGCCTTTTCCCTATCCCCTGTCAGCATTGCCCCATCTTCTCCTCGAAGAGGTCCTATCGCCTCCTTGTTTTTCCTTTTTCTATTGACATAAGAATAGAAGCCCTTTTTATTGTTTTTAATGTCCCTGGCAAGCCTGAGCTCGTTTTGTGCTTTAGCCTTGCGGACCTTTTCCCTACAGGTGTTGGCTATTTGTTTGAATTCTTCTTTGGTGATTTCTCCCTTTTTCCACTTCTTGTGCATGTCTCTTTTGTGTCTTAGCACAATTAGAAGTTCTTTGGACATCCATTCTGGCTTCTTTGCACTTGTCCTATTTTTTTCTTTGTTGGCACGGTTTGCAATTGCGCCTTGAGTATTTCACTCTTGAGAAATTCCCATCCATCCGTAACTCCCTTGTCTTTTAGTATCTGAATATGACTTCCAGAATCTCTCAGCCAGCAGTGCATTTTCATATTGGAAAATGCAGTCGACTACATTTTACCTGCATTAATAGGAGCATGGTGTCTAGATCCAGGAAAGTCATGCTACCCCTCTGTTCTGCTTTGGTCAAACCACATCTGGAATACTATGTCCAATTCCGGGCACTGCAATTGATGGGAGATATTAAAAGGTAGAATTTGTCCAGAGGAGGGTGACTAAAATGATCAAGGGTCTGGAGAACAAGCCCTATGAGGAGTGGTTTAAAGAGCTGGGCATGTTTATCCTTCAGAAGAGAAGGCTTAGAGGAGACAAGATGGCCATGTATAAATATGTGAGGGGATGTCATAGAAAGGAGGGAGGAAGCTCATTTCCTGCTGCCCTGGAGACTAGGACACGGAACAATGGCTTCAAACTACAAGAAAGGAGATTCTATCTAAACATTAGGAAGAACTTCCTGGTTGTGAGAGCTGTTCAGCAGTGGAACTCTCTGTCCCGCCATGTGGTGGAGGCTCCTTCTTTGGAGGCTTTTAAACAGAGGCTGGATGGCCATCTGTCGGGGGTGCTTTGATTGTGATTTTCCTGCTTCTTGGCAGGGGGTTGGATTGGATGGCCCATGACATCTCTTCCAACTCTATGATTCAATGATTCTACCATACTAACAACTTTACCACATTGGCTGGCAGTAGTGCAAACCTGAATTATTTAACTTTTCTCTTGCCAGGGCTCCACTCTTATTTGCAATTTACCAGGAAGTAAGCCTGATTGGAAACAGTGAAACTTCAGGGTAAACATTCCTAGGTTTGTGCTGCATAGCATATATCCCACCTCCCAAAGATGCACACAAACCATTCAAATAACCCAGATTTTTTTAAAAATGGATTTATTTCCATGAATAATATAAATAAGGACTATGACAGAATTAGGTTCTTTGTTCATATGGTGTTTGCAAGGAACAAATTGTACAAATTACCAAAATTCTTTTCCTCCCTTGTGCTTTTTCATGCTGAAATAGCAATTGGCTAATGTTATATTGCAGAGATAAATTTAACACTGTGGACCAGAATGAGCTTTAGAGAACTTTTACAATAGGGGCTAGAGATAAATCCAGCAATAAAATGAGGTATTAAAATGTTCTAAGAAGCAGCATAAACAAACTATATTTGGAATATAGTTACTCATGGCATTGTCTATTTTGTAAATGTAGAGTATAAAATGGGGAAAGTGATGCAGTCCTTTGAAAAGCCAGGCTATTAAGAGGGAAGTGTAGACTACCATCATATTGGCAGACATCTCGCATCTTCTTTAGTTTCCATCTGGGAAAAATCATGGCTGAGATAGAATTGTTGAAATGCAGAAACATAAAATGTTCAAAAGACAGAATTCCATTGTTGGGAAATGGCAACATTGCTCTTCAGAGCTGCCCAGACTCCCCAAGCCCCTTGTCATGAGATGGCTTTGGAACAAGTCATTGTGGGTAGAGTAGTTGGAAGATCACCTATGCCACCACAATGCAATTAATTTTTCAGCACACTTGCCTCTCCATAGCTGGGTCTGAGGAAGGATCCTTCAGAAAAAGAAATCTGGAGCTAGCTGGAGACGAGTAAGAAAAAAAGTGGCAAGTGGGGTGGGGCCAGTAGCAGATCTTCTCTGTACAAGAAAAATTAATCTTGTAAGGTTCATTGATGAAGTCAGTTCATCTACCTCTCCCACCCCAACCAATGGGGAATCTTGAGCCATCATTAGCATGGAGGCAACTTTCTAGTCCACTAAGGTCAACCCCAATACACAACCAGAGTGGGCACTGCCAGCCTAGAGGATACCACAGTCAATGTACCTTTTGGGGGCTCTACTCTCCTAGCCTGTCCTCCTGACGTAATCACTGTTCTGTCTCTTCCTGATCCATCATAATCGTGCCTGGTAGCATCACTACTTATGGCATTCACCTCCTCTTCTGAAGGTTGTTCTACATCTAAGGGCCTCACAAACATGGGCCTTCAGGATGCACCCTCTGGTCCAGTCCTAGTAATGCCATTGGACCAGTGCAGTCCAAACAGGTGTCTGCCCAGCTTCTGCTTGAAGGCCTTCATCATAGATCCCATAGCAGCAAGCATGGCAGAAGTGCATTAGAATAGGCATGATGCATTACCCCTATTGCGCAGTCTAGTATTACGTTGACACCTAGTCAAGAAGTTGCTTATTGAGAAGTTACCAGCAGGAAACTTTGCACAAGTGAACCTTCTGTCTTGTGTTCCCTAGACTGAAATACAGAGGGAGATTTCTTTAAGTACGAGGGTTTATATCCATCTTGCCTAAAAGGCACCAATAGTTCCATCTACCACCAATATTAGTTTAAAGTTGCCCAAAGTGGTGACCATTATCTTTCCTGTAGCAAATCCCACAATTAAACTTTGATCAGTGTGATGACATCCTTCTTCTTATATCTGCTCAATCTCCCAACATTCTGCTTCCACAGATGACCATGAGTAGTTCTTCCATACTATGGTCAGTTTTATACATTCTAATAATGTCTCTCCTTATGTACTTTTTGCAAAACTGAGCAGCTGCAAATGTGTGCATAGGGGAGCTGACCCAAACCCTTAATCCTTTTTACAGTTGAGTATTTGAGTATAGTTCAAAATATGTCTCCCTTCCATCATAAAATATCAGTAACAGAAATTAAGCATTCAAAGAGTGCCATAGGAACTCTTAAAGCAATTCAGTGAGAATTAGTCTAGGTAATATTGTAGACTCTTGGTATCTCCTGGATCAGAAAGAAACAGAACAGATTACGTCAGGAGTCCATGGATGCTCAAGTACAATGACATAGTAAAATGGCAAAATCAAGGCTTGGGTTTTTTTTTGGGGGGGGGGTTATTATGGGTTTTTTGGGGGGAATTTTTTCAAGTCATGGATGCAGAACCTGTGGATACAGAGGGCTGACTGAATAACATTCAACCTACACTCTAGTTACCACCCTATGCCACTGAGTGAACAGAAAGAAAGCACAGTTATATAACCTGCAGCTGTTAAGTCTGAGCTTTAAATAAAGATGTTAATTACTGAAAACATACACAGTAGCTTTCAACACTCCTCTCGTGACAATCAAATCTAAGTACAGGTTTCCCAACCCCTCGTGCAAGGAAGATTATTGGGTTTCATCCGAGGACTATGTGCTTGTTCAACAGTGTGGGAAATGGCACCCAAAAATCTAATTTCTCTCTCAGGTCTCCTTTGATTGCTCAGGTGAAGCTGTTATGAGATTATAATCATTGAGGGTGAAGGAACTGTGCTGCCCTTATTTGAGCCACTGGTAGAAAGCCTGATTATATTTCCATCATGCCCCAAGTGTCTATTCTATATGATAATGTAAAACGCTCCTGTCTGAGGTATAGGTCACAAGTATGCATCAATTATTTTATTATTATTGACAATTTTCTGAATTCTTCTAGTTTGTCTCACTTAACAGTGAAGCATATGAGCCTTCTGACTGTTTCTATTTGCAATGTTATACATATTCATTTGCGCCAATTAACTTGACTTAATAAAAAGTGGACTATCCAGCCCTCTTAGCCCCTCCACCCTCCCAAATAAAATTCTGATTAATACTCTATGAAATTATTGGAAAAAGGTAAAGATAAAGGTTTCCCCTTGATATTAAGTCTAGTCATGTCTGACTTTGGAGAGTGGTGCTCATCTCCAAGACCAAAGAGTTCACATTGTCTGTTAACGTTTCCAAGGTCATGTGAACAGCATGACTACTTGGAGCGCCATTACTTTCCACCGAAGAGGTACCTATTGATCTACTCACATTGGCACATTTTCAAACTGCTAGGTTGGCAAAAGCTGGGGCTAACAGTGAGAGCTCCCCCCGCTCCCCAAATTTGAACCACCAACCTTTCAGTCAGCAAGTTCAGCAGCTCAGTGGTTTAATCAGTTGTACCACTGGGGGCTACTGGGGAAAAAATCTAGGACAAAGGTAGTCAGTAAAACAGAACATCCTGCAAGTTGCATCTTTGCATTTTCTAAAGTAGTTACTTAGTTTGTACTTTTGGAGAGTTGAGGACATTGAAGATTGTCATTTTCAGTCCAATCGACAGGTTGTAATAGCTCACTTCATCAAGAGTGGCAGGTTAGAGAGTGGAGATGAATGTTTCATTGAAGAGAATTACTGGCTTAGAAGGGGATGGTGGGGAGAGGGAGCAATTTTTTTTGCATGGGATGCCTACTTCCTCTGTTGTCATGTTAAGTTATATTTGCTGCTTGGAAATAGTTTTTCCCCCAAATACACAATGCATTTTTTTAAATGTATAAGGCAAGAAACATTGATTCACTGACAACACTGACAAGCTGGGACAGGTTCAGAGAAGGGCAACAAGAATGATGGAAGCTATGGAGAACAAAACATTCAAGAAGGGGTTGAAGGATCTGGGCTTGTTCAGTTTGGTGAAGAGAAGATAAAGGATGACATGACTGAACCCTTTAAATACCCCAAGAGCTATCACCTGGAAGAAAGGGCAAGTATGTTCACTGTTTTAAGCCATAGGAGGGGAGATTTCAATTGAACATTAGAAGAAACTTCTTGATAATGAGTGGTTCAGCAATGGAAGCATTGCCTAGAGAAGTGATGGATGTTCTTCTCTGAACATCTGTTAAAAGATGATGGATGGTGACCTGCTGGGGATGCTTGAACTGGAACCTCCTCAAGCAATATTTTGAAGCTGTGTCTTGTGATGATGGCACCTGAAGTCAAGCCAGAATGGAGCAGTGTTTTCTGTTGCTAATCATGAATTGTGGTGAGGGGGGCCCAGAGGGAACCTTGCAACAGGAAGGGAGATAATGGTACCAGGTAGTGTTGCTAGCTTTCAATAAAATGGAGAGAGCTTCAGTACCTTTCATAATTATATAGAAGTTTAGCAGGTGTTGCTTGCCATTTAATAACTAGCAACACCTGCTGGAATCTTCTCTTTTATACAACCATGAAAGGGACAAAAGCCCTCACTAATTTTCACTCTAGTAACCGTAATATCAGGTAAGACCCCCCAAAAAATGACAGTAAGTTTGTCCACTTCTGATTGCATCGCTTCTACACTCTCAACCCATTTTATTGCTTGATAAGAGAATTATGGCGATAAAGGAATAGGAAATTTCACTTTAACATTACTGTGTCTTTTAATTGTTTTAGCAGGCCTGAGCTGCTAAGCTTGCTGACCAAAAGGTCGGCGGTTCAAATCCGGAGAGCAGGGTGAGCTCCTGCTGTTAGGCCAGGCTTCCGCCAACATAGCAGTTTGAAAACATGCAAATGTGAGTAGATCAATAGGTACCACTTCTGTGGGAAGGTAATGGCGCTCCATGAAGTCATGCTGGCCATATTACCTAGGAAGTGTCTGCAGACAACCCTGACTCTTCGGCTTAGAAATGGGGATGAGCACCATCCCCCAGAGTTGGACATGACTAGACTTAATATCAAGGATAACCTTAATTTTTTTACATACTGGTAATTCTTTTAGCATATGAAGATAGTCTTAAAGATATTTGCTGGGCCCACATTTATCCCTAAAAAACACAAACTCACTTTGTAAGTAGTGCACCCTATCTAACACCACTACTTATGTGTTGTTGTTTGGGTTGGGGGGGAGTGGAGATATGTCCAGATATTTTCTTCACTGGGTATAATTGGGAGACACATGAGAAACACATGTCTTCTAATGCTAAACATTGTGAGAATTATCCACAGGGAACAGGGTGGTAGGGAGAATGATATCACAGTCCCTGTTAATCAAAATGTTGCCTCAAATAGTTTGGCCCTATGAAGTCTTTCTCCACTATACTATGAATACAATGTGCCATCTGAAGCCATTTGCTGCTGGACATTTACTATATTAGGTGCTAATGGCCTTTATCAAACATGGATCAAGAGAGGATCTTCTTGGTTACTCTTGAAGATATGCAATTCCTTTCCATTGGAGGCTAAGTTCTCCCTATCTCTCTTTACTTCACTGGAAGGTAAACCCCTTTTTGTTTAAACAGGCATTTGATGATTAACTGTTGTGCGGTGAGATCGGTTGGCTTCAACCCAAGCTATCCCAGATCTGGGATAAAGGAAATGGACAATGACAGAGAGACATACGTTTGCAGCTGTTGCAGTACAAAGTGTCAGGGCCTCAAATCCTAGTTAAAACAAGTATCATTTTCCCCTATTAGTCATGTAGTACAACCTGTTTTGGAGAAGATGTGTCTATGTTCTTGGCACGCATTCATCAGAAGTGCTACCTGAAATCCTTAGTCAGAACTAAATTTTCAGGCTGTTTTTCAAAAGTATTTTCCAGATGTGTGTATTTTTTTTCTTTTCTGGGACAAATTATTTAAAACAAAGTTCATTGTGGGACCAGTGGTGAGAGGGCTCTCTTAACAAACACACTAACACATATTTTGGAACAGAGGCATGGCATAAGACAATCCAACTGTCAACTAATGAAAACTCACCCAGATCAACTGATGAGCCCTTCAGGATTGATAGTATGGCCATAACCGACTGTGTGATTCCCCTGTCACATAGGAGTGAGTCAAGACTTCCTCCTTCCATGTCAGCATACTTACCCTTTTTTTGTGTCAGGAGCGACTTAAGAAACTGCAAGTTGCCTCTGGTATGAAAGAATTGCCCATCTGCAAGGACGTTTTCCAGGAGATGCCTAGATGTTTTACCATCCTGTAGAAGGCTTCTTTTATGTCCCTGCATGAGAAGCTGGAGCTGACAGATGGGAGCTCACACCACTCCCTGGATTCAAACCACCAACCTATTGCCACACCGGGGGCTTCATTATCCTTAATCACAAAGGTTCCTTAAGAGGACCCCCTAAACCAGTTTTTCTTAAACTGTGCTTCTCCAGGTGTTTTGGACTTAAGCATATAGATATCCCAGACAGTTTACCAGTTGTTAGAAATTGTAGGAGTTGATGTCCAAAACAACTAGAGTAGCACAGTTTGAGGATGCCTACCCTAAGACATGCCTGGTAGGAGAACTGGGCACCACAGCATGCTAAAACCTTTTAAAAGATGTGATAAAATTATGCTTAAGAATTACATAATAACTTTCAATGCCATAAATAGAAGATGAGAATGTGGGGATGAAATCTGATGAACCGGCATAAGGCTGAACAGGTAGCTGATTATAGTCTTCTGGTATGGACCAGAGTTTATTTCCCTAGGCACCTTGGGGTGAATCTACACTGACCTGCTATTCTGGAGCCAATCTGACATGACATGCCCTGGATCAGCTCTGTCATGGTTCCCATAGCTGCTGTGGAGGTGGGCAGGAGACCTGATTGCCTAGCAGTGCTGAACCTGGTTCGGAAGTGGCCACTTTTACCATCTCTTTCCATTCTCCATATTTATTTATTTATAGTGTCAGTATCAACCAGACAATTGTATTACATTTTAAACAAATTTTTAACAAACAGACAAACAGAGTTTGCAAGCTTGGTAGTTGATTAAATGTCCTTTGACCAGTAGCTGGCCACTTGGAGTGCCTCTGGTGTTGCTGCAAGGAGGTCCTCCATTGTGCATGTGGCGGGGCTCAGGTTGCATTGCAGCAGGTGGTCTGTGGATTGCTCTTCTCCACACTCACATGTTGTGGATTCCACTTTGTAGCCCCATTTCTTGAGGTTGGCTCTGCATCTCGTGGTGCCAGAGCGCAGTCTGTTCAGTGCTTTCCAAGTTGCCTAGTTTTCTGTGTGCCCAGGGGGGAGTCTCTCATTTGGTATCAGCCATTGATTAAGGTGCTGGGTTTGAGCCTGCCACTTTTGGACTCTCGTTTGCTGAGATGTTCCAGCGAGTGTCTCTGTAGATCTTAGAAAACTATTTCCATTCTCCATGACCTGCAGTGATGTCAGCTGATCAGAGAAAGGAGTGGGGATAGGAGAGAGGAGGAATCACAATTTTCTCTCCCCGTTTCCTTCCTCAGTTGACCCATTGCTTCAGATGTAATCACTATAGATCAGGCATGGGCAAACTTCATTCCTCCAGGTGTTTTGGACTTCATCTCACACAATTCCTAATAGCAAGTTCTTTCAGTCTCAAAGATTTTAGCGCACGCCTCCAAAACGACCTGAAATTAATTTCCCCCCCACCTGCAGAACCATATATAGTTTTTTTCCTGAATGGAGGGAGGGGGGGGATATACATGTTGTACTACCATATAGATGTCATAGATGAGGACCGTCTATGGGGAAAGAAAACACGTGGCAACTTTAATGCAACACAAATATGGTTGAATACAGAGGGGTTCATACCAAGGTCCATTTCCTATTACACAAATATAGCACTATGGTTGCACTTGGACTTGCATGGTTCCAGCCTATAGATTCCTGGGATTTATAGTTTAGATAGAGATATTTAGAATTCCCTGACAGTGAACTGTAGTGCCTCTTGAAACTATGAATCCCTGGATTCCATAACATGAAGCCATGTCAATTAAAGTGGAATCAAACTGCTGGAAATGTAAATTGTAATTGGGGTTAAAAAATTTGAGAGTTAAATTCTTTTCATCTTAAACTTCAAGACATTTGTAAATTTTGGAAAAATTATTATAAAGTACCAGTTGAAATGACATTAGGAGAAATGACATTTCCCATTAGGAGCGGTTTAATACACAAGATGTCTGCATTATGTGGAATAGGTATGAATTGAGAAATTATATATTGAAGTGAATATATTGAAGTGATCAAACTCTTTTCAAGAGAATATAAACTTTGAAACACTTGTGTGTTGGGCAAGGTTGCCATCTGCTGGTTCATACTAGAATCATGAACCTTTCCAGCACAGAGCCCAGACAGTATGCCATCTTACTATTGTTATTTGTATGCTTTTCTCTTATGCCTTTAATAGTAGTCCAACACATGGGAATTAAATTAGAGATTTTTTTCTTCCAATTACATTCAGAGAATGTATCAGTTGCAAGAGTTTTCTGGCAGTTTTAAAGCTACTGATATACTGTAGCCATTGTGTATTTATGTGTCTTGAAGTCATTTTTGACTTATGACAATCCTAAAATTAATTTGTCATGGGATTTCATTGGCAAGACCAGGAGCCCCAGTGGCACAATGAGTTAAACCCTTGTCTTGGCAGGATTGAAGACTGACAGGTTCACATCTGGGGAGAGTGGGTATAAGCTCTGTCTATCAGCTCCATCTCACCATGTGGTCCCTACAAGAAGCCTCCCACAATGATAGGTTTTTTTTGTCATGTCAGGAACGACTTGAGAAACTGCAAGTCACTTCTGGTGTGAGAGAATTGGCCGTCTGCAAGGACATTGCCCAGGGGATGCCTGGATGGTTTGATGTTTTTATCATCCTTGTGGGAGGCTTCTCTCACGTCCCCACATGAGGAGCTGGAGCTGATAGAGGAAGCTCATCCGCCTCTCCCTGGATTCGAACCTGAGACCTGTTGGTCTTCAGTCCTGCCGGCACAGGGGTTTAACCCACTGTGCCACTGGGGGCTTTTGATGTTTTACTACAAGGACAGTAAAACATCAAAACATCTGGGTGTCTCCTGGGCAGTTCTCTCACACCAGAAGCGACTTGCAGTTTTTCAAGTCACTCCACACACACACACACACAAACACAGACACAATTGGCAAGATTGTTCAGAAGGGTTTTGCTTTTGCCCTTCTCTGAGGCTGAGAGAGTGTAACTTGCCCAAAGCCACCCAGTGGATTTCCATGGTCACATGAGGGTCTAAAAACCCTGCCCCACAAAATCATAGTCCAATAGAAGTGTTGTGTGGTTTCCGGGCTATATAGCTGTGTTCTAGCAGCATTTTCTCCCGAGGATCTGAAGCCACAGATGCAGGCAAAACATTAGGAGAAAACGCTGCTAGAACAGCATGGAAAGCACACAACATCCCAGTGTTTCAGCCCGTGAAAGTCTTCAACAATTCATAGCCTAATACTTCATTGCACCATAGATGTACTTTGTTTTAATCTAGAGGTGCATATCTTGATTATTTTATCTTCACACAGGAGGTCAAATAATTATGGTAATTATCTCCTCACTGGATGCTTCTGTTTCGCAGAAAGCATGTTCATTTGAACCAAGATGCACATTTCAGAAAATATGTGCTCTTCCTTTCCAAAGTATGTTATGCAATGTGTGGCTGGAATTCCCATGGAGGAAAACCCCTGCTTAGAAACGTTATTTTGAAATCAAAATACAGGAAACCAGAAAAGACACACGTGACATTAGAACAAGGTAATGAAATGACAATTGGTGTTAGGCAGGATAGTAAGAAAATGACATACCTTCCTTAAGTGCCCAGACAAAGAAATTTTGAGATAACTATAATGGAATGATTGTTTGGAAAGACTGTGGGTGCTGGTCATTTCTGGTAGTTTGTGTGTGTGTGTGAGAGAGAATGTCAGGAGTGACTTGAGAAACTGCAAATAGCTTCTGGTGTGAGAAAATTGACCGGCTGTAAGGACATTGCTCAGGGAACACCCAGAAGTTTTACCATCTTGTGGGAGCCTTCTCTCATGTCTCGGCATGGGAAGCTGGAGCTGACAGATGGGAGCTCACCCCACTCCCCGGATTCAAACTGCTGACTTTTCAGTTGGCAGTTCAGCCAGCACAAGGGTTTAATCCATTGCGCCACTTGGGACTCAAATATTAGTATAATCGTTTTGAATTTGAATTTTTTGGATTTTGCATTTGTTGAAGCTCTTTTTTTTAAAAAAAAAAACCCCATAACCTTAAACCCTAAAGACTTCCCATCACTGTATGTGTACTCTATATATTTGTATGAGGAAAGTAGTATCATATATAGGAGAGAGGGATGGAGGGAGAGACAGCAAGCCAGTGTATTGGATAAGGACTTTGATTTTGAATCTCTTCTTGGTCTTGGAAATCTACTGGGAGGCCTTGAAAAAGACACTTACTCTCAGCTTAAGAGGAAGGCAATGATAACCATCCATTGAATAAACATTCACAAGAAAACTTATAATTGTGTATATTGTAGTCAACTTGAAGGCACACAAAAGCAACAATATGGAGACAAAGAAAAACCAACAAACTAAAGAAAAATAGATATGTTATATTAAGAGCACCTCTCACTTACATACACACATGCATCTGATTGTATGTATCTGCCTTTGAATGAAATTTTACCCTAGGTTTTAAGGATTCATTTGTTTCACCATTCAAATTCTTTTACTTGCTGTATTTTCTGAACATAGCATCTCCATTCAGATACGTTTTGTTGCAAAAGCTGGGTTGTAGTGTTTTATTCCACCACACAAACAAAAAGAAAGCTGCGTGTTGAAGATAGTCCTTCTTTCCACCTTGCCTCACAGATACAGAAGGGAACTTAGCCCAATCCAGAGCATTTGCTCTTGGCCAAAGAAAAACTGGCAAACGGTGTTCTCATTTCGTATGCATAAATCTTCACATGACTGGCACAGCGATGGGGAAAATGAACAGAAGGGAGGCACCTTGCCAGGTTCAGCCAGGGTGGTCCAAAGAATGCCATGCTGAGAATGGCTGCTCCAAAACACATCAGTGTATAACCAATTAGTGCTTGGGCTGCCAATTGCACCATATGCACAGAAGATACAGAAGTCTAGCCAACCTCTTAAGCCAATAGATGACACTCCTTTTGGATTCCATTACCGTTGCCAAGGCACCTAATACTCTCTTGTTAATGAATGTTCGATGTATTTCATTTGTCTCCTTCTGCAAGGATGCTACTGGCTTTTTATGGGCTGTAATTCTTCCATGCCTTGCTTGCTTCTCTACATTATCATTACTAACCATCAGGACAGGCTCTGGAGGATAATGAAATCAAGGCATTTGCCAAGATCACAAGACTGCTGCTCCAAAAAACATCAGTGTCATTGTATAACTGATGAGGGTTGGTGTTGCCAACTTTGACATATGTTTAGAAGTCTAGCCAACTTGAAGAACCTGTCATTGCATCAGAGCTACCATTTTTTGTATATCACAGAACTGAAAGACAGACAACGTAAGCAGCCTGCCCTCCTACTTCCAGGATAGAGTATCATAAGCTGCAATCCAAACTCAGCCACTTAACTCCTGGAGTAATCTTCAACCAATCACTAACTCATATAATTATTTTGAAGACACAATGGTGATGGGTCAATTGCAATACTAAACTTTGGAGATGTCCTTCTTGAGGGACATGTGATGCTTTCCTCCTACTTCCAGGATACAGTATCAGGCTGGGGTGACAAACATGGGTTGCACTTGCAATCCAAACTCAGCCACTTAACTCCTGGAGTAATCTTCGACCAATCACTAACACATATAATTATTTTGAAGACACAATGGTGATGGGTCCATTGCAATACTAGACTTTGGAGATGTCCTTCTTGAGGGACATGTGATGCTTTCCTCCTACTTCCAGGATAGAGTATCACACTGGGGTGAAAAACATGGGTTGCAATTCAAATTCAGCCACTTAACTTCTGGAGTAATCTTTGATCAATCACTACCTCATAGGATTATTTTGAAGACACAATGGTGATGATAGGTCAATTGCAATACTAGATTTTGGAGATGTCCTTTTTGGAGGGACATGTTATACAGTGCAGAATAGGACACTGAAACAGGGTAAAGTAGCCATATGGCAAAATGTGAGTAAAACTGAAGTGGAATGGAAAAAGACAGTTATATCTCAACTACAGGAGGTCTATTGAAAACAATGAGACTTCTAAATTGTGACTAATAGCCCCATTTATTTACCATTGTGACTAATACCAGATTTAGTAGACAGTAGATCTTTACCTAGAGTAGTCTAGCAAAACCTTTTTTTTAAAATTTATTTGGCTATGTGCTCTTTTTGTTTCTTTTCTCCTAAAACTTCCAAAGGAGAGAATATGTATTTTATATAAAGCAAATAAGCTACTGTGTAGGAGAAGAATTTATCTGCTTCAATAAAGGAAGTTTCTCTGAAACACAAACCCACTGGAGCCATCATTAAACATCATTATCATCTCATTTTCAGTTCAAAAGGGAGCTTGAATTGCTTCTTTTTAATATCTCAATGCTGCAACAAAGACTAATATCTAATCAGGTTTGCAGCTTTATTGTAGGTAAAGAATCTTAAACAAAGTTTCATCTGAAATGTCACTATATTAAAAAGAATGATTTTCCTTCTGTAAATTCCCTTGGGCATGTGTGTGTGTGTGTACTATCCTCTCTATCACACTCACAGTGTGTATACACATGCCTTCAAGTTCCTTGGTGACTCTAGGAATTTCATAGGATTTTCATGGACAAGGGATACTTGGAGGTGATTTTGCCAGTTCTTTCCTCTGAAACGTAACCTACAGCACCTGGTGGTCTCCCATCCAAGTTCTAACTAGGAATGACCCTACTTAGCTTTCAATATCAGATATGATCTGGTTCTTTTTGGGCATTACCCTCAGAAAAAGGGTGGCAGAAGGAAGAAAGGACAGTGAAAAAATTCAGCTAGAAATATCTTGCATTTCAAATTCATTCTTCAATTGATAAGCAGCAAGATATTCAGAAAGTAAAAGCCTTACAGAGGAATCTTTCTCTTCCAGAGGCAAATGGAAATGATAAATTGAATTAAATACTCTGCAGCCTACTAGCACACATCCAGTACCTATCACACACAGTACCTGCCAATATCAGAGCCATCACATGATGATCCAGTATTTTCTTGACTAGACAGTCTTCTTCTCATTATTGCAGGAGAATACAAAGGAAAATGACTTCACTAGGATGAAGTTTCTGAAATATGAATGGACCTGTCTTCCTTGGTCAGGCATTTTTTTCTTTTTGTAGTTTTGTGGATCAGAAACAGCAAATCAATGAATGTTAATCACTTGCCCATGACACCAAAAGTCATGTAAAGCATACTTGGGAGCTGCAAACTAGATCTTTGCTATCCCCGCATTTCTGTGAAAGTTTATGATTTTTATAAAGGGATTGAAAGAACAGTAACAATTGTTTGTTTCCAGGGGTCTACTCAAACTACATAATTACAGAATTATTATTCCACTTCAATCGTGATTTTGTTCTATGGATTCTTGAAACTGGTAATGTGGTGAGACACTAGGACACTTGCAGATCATTCTGAATCCACCTTCCTAAACTACAAAGCACAGGAGAAGAAAAATCACTCCAGATTAGCTTAACTCTCAAGAGAAGTAGCATTGGAAACAAAATGTAGGCCTATGACTCTGTATCCAATATAGGATGTGGTTGCATTATTATGTGGAATAGCCAGAGAAATGACATTGAGACCAATGCGCATGGGACCAATACAGAACAAGGTCAATGTGCATCAGTCCCATTGTACATCAGAACACCAGCTAGAGAGTGCTAATGGGCATTGGGATACTTTTTCTTTTTATACATCTTTACCATACACTAGCAGGGTTTCTACATGCTTCTGCTACATATTTAAGTGTCAAGTTGTGTAGTGTACATCACAATGGATATTTTCAGCAAACATTTTTTTGGGCAGAAAACCAATCAAGATACTTCTTTCTTCTATTCACACAGGAACTGGTGTGCCTATGTTCACACAAGACTCCAGCCCACCATCGTCGTTGACAATGTACAAAGCTATGCATCAGGCAGATCCAATCCATGCAACTGGATAACAGGACCCTGTGGATCAAGGTATGTAATGTGCTTTAAATTGCATAGCTGTAATGTTAATGATGGGCACTTAAATGAATGAAAAAGAGGGTGTAGAAAGCTCTATAATGTCCCGAAAAGTCTAAATCCTCCTCCAATATCCTTTCATTGTTTTATAAATTGCAATGTCACTCCTTAATTTATTGGGGGAGAGGAACTGTATAGATACCATGAAGTGGGACAGAGGAAGTATGCAGATACCATTGTCATACCAAAATCATTAAGGAAGTGGTCTGCAAACACTTACAAACAAATGTGGTCAGTAAGGCCCTCAACAAGGTCCCCCGATGAACTTCTGGCAAACAAACTAGGCAAATGTGGGCTAGATAAAACTACGGTTAGGTGAATCTATAATAGGTTAAGCAAACGAATCCAATGCTTCCTCTTCATCCTGGAAAGAAGTGACAAGTGGAGTGCCATAAACAGGGTTCTGTTCTGGGCCTGGTTCTGTTCAACAACTTTATTAATAGCTTAATGAAGGGTTAGAAGGCACAATCATCAATTTTGCAGATGACACCAAATTGGGAGGGACAGCCAACACTTCAGAAGACAGGAGTAGAATTCAAAATGATTGCAACAGATTAGAGAGATGGGCCAAAACTAACAAAATGAAGTTCAACAGGGACAAATGCAAGATACTCACTTAGGAGGAAAAAAATGAAATGCAAAGACACAGAATGGGGGATGCCTGGCTCGATAGCAGCACGTGAAAATGATCTTGGAATGATCTTTGGCCTGCATAAATAGGAGTCTAGTATCTAGACCCAGGGATGTGATGCTACCCCTCTATTCTGCCTTGGTCAGATCACACCTGGAATACTGTGTCAATTCTGGGCACCACAATTGAAGGGAGATGTTGACCAGCTGGAATGTATCCAGAGGAGGGCAACTAAAATTATTAAGGGTCTGGAGAACAAGCCCTATGAAGAGTGGCTTAAAGAGCTGGGCATGTTTTGCCTGAAGAAGAGAAGGCTGAGAAGAGAGCATGTAAAAATATGTGAGGGGAAGTCATAGGGAGGAGGGAGCAGACTTGTTTTCCGCTGCCCTGGAGACTAGGATAAGGAACAATGATTTCAAACCACAGGAAAGGAGATTCCACCTGAACATTAGAGAGAACTTTCTAACCGTGAGAGCTGTTCAGCATTGGAACTCTCTGCCAGAACTGTGGTGGAGGCTCCTCCTTTAGAGGCTTTTTAGCAGAGACTGGATAGTCATCTGTCGGGGCTGCTTTGAATGTGATTTCCCTCCTTCTTGGCAGGGGGTTGGACTGGATGGTCCGCAAGGTCTCTTCCAGCTCTATGATTCTGTGTGAGCAGCTGTCAACTTCCCCACACCACTATTCTTGCATAGAAGGGTACCTAAAAAAGGGAAAAAGAAATATATTGACATACTTGTGGTCATAGCCAAACAAAGAAATCCTCTGACTACTATGCACGACTAGTGATGCCAACGACATATGCAGCCAGTTAAACTCCGATGCAATGTGAATCAGGTACCACTTCCTTGAGAAATTCTTACTTGGCTTAGAAATGTAATTCTGGTTTAGGGATTGAAGCAATGGTTGCTTTCTTTTTTGTGACAAGGATATAACAACGGTACATTTCTTTTTAAAAAAATGCAACAAGTTGGCACACAGCTTTTTAAATGGCATAATGAGCAACAGAGACACTTTAAAAGTTACCTTTAAATGAAATTTTAACATTTATAATTTATAAATGAATTTTGAGAAATGGTTTTCAAGTTTAACACTATTTTTTATCAATTCTGAGGGTGATTTTTTTTAAAAAAAACACACGATTGAAACAAGTCACTGAATGAATACTACAGTGGGCCCTTGGTCTCCATGAGAGTTTGGTTCCGGGACCTCTAATGGATACCAGTTGGCCTTCTGTGTCCATGGACTCTGTATCCTAAAGTCAATCATTCTCTGTTTAAAAATATTTTTAAAGGCAAGCCTGCTTATTGTTATTTCATATAAAGGACACAATTTTACTAGGGCCTTGTATATAATGCATCTTTAGCATCTCTGTGTGTAAAGATAAAGGTAAAGATTTTCCCCTGACATTAAGTCTAGTCGTGTCCGACTCTGAGGGTTGGTGCTCATCTCAATTTCTAAGCTGAAGAGCCGGCATTGTCCATAGACACCTCCATGGTCATGACTGCATGGAGCACCGTTACCTTCCTGGTGAAGCGGTATCTATTAATCTACTCACATTTGCATGTTTTCAAACTGCTAGGTTGGCAGAAGCTGGGGCCAACAGCGGGAGCTCACCCTGCTCCTTGGATTTGAACTGCCAATATTTTAGTCAGCAAGTTAAGCAGCTCAGTGGTTTAACCCACTGCATCACTAGGGGCTCTGTTGTAAGTGCCCTGAAACCGAACTCCAGTGAACACCAAGGCCCATTGTATATCCACCTCTTTCTCCTTCTCTCTCTCTCTCTGTCCATATTTCCACACACACACACACACATTTTGAGAAAGATATGCATTTAAAACTACTTTTTTGTTCCTTACTTAGATGGGAATTTTCATACGTGTGAGAATGGCACGTCATGGGAATAAAAGTATTTGTCCATCTTTACTAATGTGTTGGTGTGCAGGAGGTTTATGATTTCAAAGGGTAGAGATTATTTAACCTTGTTTCATGATTATCTGAAGCACAGAAGCTTTGAATCATTTAATACATGTCCAAATTTTGAGGGATAAAAACTGTTATCTTTGTTTTAAATTCCATAGTAGCATGGTCAGATTTTTCAGACATCCAGACCTGTTCATTCTGTTTACTATTTTCCACTAGGTGGCATGTTTGCATACCTATAAGACATAGTCCTTCTCCTCTTGTAAAACTCAAAACCTTTTCAATGCCTTTCTCTTTTGCTCTGGGTGAGATTAAAGGAGGAAATTTGATTCCAGAGCCAATTGGTATTTGAAATGTGCGAAGATTTGTTTCCTGGAACTTCTTCCTCTATAAGTCAGTCCAGGTTGCAGTGTTAAGGTTAGCTACAATTTTAATTAAAAGAGAGCTTTGAGTACAATAGATCACCAAACGCTGCAGCATTTTGTGCAATGTATTGTTACAAAACTGAATATCTGTCAAAGGTTTTTAAGCAGTGACAAAAAAAAACCCGGAAATTTATTGTCGAAAGCTTTTACAGCCAGAATCACTGGGTTGTTGTGAGTTTTTTGTGCTGTATGGCCATATTCCAGAAGCATTCTCTCCTGACATTTCACTTGCATCTATGGTAGGCATCCTCAGAGGTTGTGAGATCAGAACCTCTGAGGATGC
This sequence comes from Anolis sagrei, assembly GCF_037176765.1. Lineage (NCBI taxonomy): Eukaryota > Metazoa > Chordata > Lepidosauria > Squamata > Anolidae > Anolis > Anolis sagrei. The sequence goes on from NC_090025.1 coordinate 20,946,553, forward strand.
CTGCTACAGATGCAGGCGAAACATCAGGAGAGAATGCTTCTGGAACATGACCATACAGCCTGGAAAACTCAGAACAACCCAAAGGCCTGAAATATTTTTCTGGTGAACGACCTCAAAGGTAGCATGCTATTTTTGCTCATTCAATAGTATACTGTAACAATTTTGTTTCATAACAAGGATAGTGACATCAAGGTAAACATTGAATTCATTGAGTTATTTTGTGCTCCAGAAGTATCTCAAAATAGGAAAAAATATAATCCACATCATATTCTTATACAGTTGGCACTTGATATTTGCAGCTTTAGCTTTTTCCTATTTGATTATTTGTGGATTTGATTAATATGTTCTCTCCAGGTATCTCTCTAATCTTCCACTGTGACTATGTTCAACCTCTGAAAGTCACACTAAAGGACCTAGAGATTCCTAGAGAGAACAGGTGTTTTTTGTTTTCCAACTATTATGAAAGTTGAGGACCTACTGTATATTTTGCATCATGATTTCACATTACTTTGATGTGAATATTTTGAATTCTTTAAAATATCGGGTCAAATCCTTGATTATGTATTTACTTACAGTTAGCTACATAGCAGAGGAATTAAGAAACTTGGTTAGAGAACTGTGAAGATACATAATGGAATATTGGCAAAATATCCCAGTGCACATTGGAGCTCCCTACTTGGTGTTTTGATATATAATTGGTCCTGTCGTGTATTGGTCCAAATGTGCATCGGTTACTTTGCTTTGTCCCCTATGTAGTAATGTCAAAGAAACCTTTTACCAGATACCAACATAATTGAACTGTTTAATTTTAATTCCCACAGATGTAAGCTTCTGACAAGGTTTGGGACACTGGCCAGAATTCAGTCTCATGACCAAAGTGTTTCATGGCTGGAATCACTGGGTTGTTGTAGGTTTTTTCGGGCTATATGGCCATGGTCTAGAGGCATTCTCTCCTGACGTTTCGCCTGCATCTATGGCAAGCATCCTCACTATCTCTGAGGATGCTTGCCATAGATGCGGGCGAAACGTCAGGAGAGAATGCCTCTAGACCATGGCCATATAGCCCGAAAAAACCTACAACAACCCATGTGGAAACATTGTTTTTCTTTTCTTTTCTACTGCAACTCCCAGATACTTCCTCACTGGATAGGCAATAAACAGATAGACTGAATGATTTGGGGAACTGTTGCTTAAAGGGTAACATTTCAAGACTCCCTTCCTCTTAACCTCACCCTATAGGCAGCTCTGGTCCAATTACACTCCAGAATCAGTACTCGGAAAGCCAATATATGCATTGTACATATTAACTAGGACCTGATTGTACAAACCATTTTAAACACCTCTGTCAAACGTGTAACTTTTGTACAAAATATGCATTCACTGTTATTGCTTCACTGTGGCTGCATCTGCACTGTAGAATTAGTGCAGTTTGATACCACTTTCACTGACATGGCTCAAGGCAGAGAAGTCTAACAACCTTGCAAAACTTCAACTCCTGGGATTCCATAGCCTTGAGCCATGTTAGTTAAAATGGTATCAATCTGCATAATTCTACAGTGTAGATGCAACCTGTGACATCCAGAGCCATCTTGCGCAGACATCATTAATAAGAAATAAGACTAGAAAGTCACAAGCTGTTGAAATCTATGTTGACAACTGAACGTCTTTCACTCTGCCAACTGAAGAAAGTTTCTAGAAAGGTTTGTGTAAAAGCTTTGAGTGGATGTGAATATTCTGAAATCAAGTTTCAAGCTCTTCATGACACATATTTACAGTTATTCATAGTCATGCTCAATCTAGAAGGATGATTCAAGCTACTTAAAAATAAATATTTACCCAGAGCAATAAACTGTCATATACTCTACTGCTGCTATCTAAAAATTCAAATAGAAACCTCAACTGCAAAGTCTCCAATTAATAAGATGTTTTATAAGATTTGTTTTTCAAATTTAAGTATTATTTCCCTTTGTGATTTTTTGATGAGATTTTTCTTCAAAAGGAAATGAGCATCAACCTTTTCCTATGACACTTCTCAAAGTGTTCTTGTTTCTCTTGGAACCAGCTGACTGTTCTTTTTTATTTTTTTGGAAAGGAGGGGGATATAATCCCTTTTACCACCTGGGGCAAAGCAGCCTCAGAAAACCCCACCTTAGAGTTACCATAAGTCAGAAGGGACTTGAAGGCATGTGACAACAATCTATATAAATAAAAATGTAATGTTTGTTTGTGGGATTAACAGAACTCAAAAACGACTGGATGAATTGACACCAAATTTGGACACAAGACACCTAACAACCCAATGTATGTCCTTCAATAAAAAAAATGATTTTGTCATTTGGGAGTTGTAGTTGCTGGGATTTATAGTTCACCTACAATCAAAGAGCATTCTGAACCCCACCAACGATGGAATTGAACCAAACTTGGCACACAGAACTCCCATGACCAACGGAAAATACTGGAAGGATTTGGTGGGCACTGACATTGAGTTTGGGAGTTGTAGTTCACCTACCTCCAGAGATCCCTGTGGACTCAAACAATGATGGATCTGGATCAAAAATCTACACGAATACTCAATATGCCCAAATGTGAACACTGGTAGAGTTTGGGGAAAATAGATTCTTGACATTTGGGAGTTGTAGTTGCTGGGGTTTATAGTTCACCTACAGTCACAGAGCATTCTGAACCCCACCAAGGATAGAATTGGGCCAAACCTCCCACACAGAACCCCCATGTGGGCCACAGCAATGCGTGGCAGGGGACGGCTAGTACTTTATAAAACATTGGCTTCTAATAATTACAAATTCTGGATTTCAATTTTGTTTCTATAGTTTTTGTCCTTTCCTGTGTAACTCCTGATCTTAGGAGTTAAGATCAGTCTCGTTTTGAGTCATTCTGTTCTCTCAAGTGAGGTGCATTTCTGTTGCGGCATCCTATCTCTAGAATCCTCTCTGTAGAGAACCATATTATTCCAAGAACCAGTTGAAATCAATTTTATTTGACCAGGTCCTTTGATATGCAAATGACATTTGAAGTTTTCCACTCATATTTTAGTTTACTTCATTGTTTTGTATTGTCACCTGCTCTAAGTTATAAAGTCCAATAAATAATCTAAGTGCATAAACTTTTGCTGGAGAGAAACCAATTAGTATTTTAAACAAATATATAACACGAATGCCCTCTCGGCCACCATTTAATTTCTGCTGTGCTCCTGAAGTCTTTATTTTCACTAGCTTTGACATGAGGCTATTCTGTAAAAAGCATTCACTTGTGGTCTTGCACAGGATGCAATCAATAGACTTCAAAAAATAATCCCTCTGTGGCCTATTACTGATGTATCATCCTGTATCATGTCCATTCATCTGAGACAGACCCCTGCTAACATTTGCTTTCCAAATCACCTTGCAGCTCCCAGTCAAGGACTCACCAAGCTTACCGGATCAAACATATGATAGTGACATCACTGGAATGGAAGTGCTGCCCTGGATATAGTGGTGGAACGTGCCAGCCCAAAGGTATGGAAAACGATGGAGAGATTAACCCCTTCTGATGAATAATCTAATCTGGCTCAAACTCCTGCAAGCAGAAAATGGTGTGTGTCTGTGTCAGAATGGGGGAAACCATCTGCGGCAGGGAGACAAAAAAGTCTTTTCAAATGAGGGTTAGAGAGACATCAGGCTTATAAATATACCTTGCTCTAACTAGGGCTCCTAAGGTCCACCAATCAGAGTCATCCAAACATATACATCTAAGGAAGACAAATAGAGAATGGAAGAACAAGGAAATTCTTAGCACATGCTACCATGTTCTCTTTTCCATGGTAATAGATTGCATTCTATTTTCAGGCAAGAGTCTATCAAAGAGTCTACTGCATCAGATGTGCTTTTACTGAGGAGCCTTTAACAACCTTACTAAACTACAAACCCCAGAATTCTGCAGGAGGCAGAAACCAGATTTTAAGTGGACCTTTTCTCTAGTGGTAAATATGCAACCAGTAACTGGGCAACAACAGTAGTATACTATAAGTGTTTTGACATGGGTAGAAGATTTCTCAGGCCCCATCTACACGGCCATATAATTCAGTTTTGGAATGCAGATGAACTACATTGAACTGAATTATATGGCAATGTATACTCATATAATCCAGTTCAATGTGATTTGATTTGCATCATATGAGTCTACACAGACTTTTATAATGCATTAGCAACTGGATTATATGGCAGTGTAGAAAGGGCCTAAGAGACAATGGCAATCGCACCAGAGATAACATTTACTAATAGTTCACAGAGGGAGGCATGGGAAACTCAGCAGTTCAGATCTCAATTTAAAAAATCAGGGCAAAGAATCCAACCTAAAATGAGTCCAAATTACTATCTCAACCCCTGGTTCAAACATACATAGTCTAGAAATACCACCCACCACCATTGTCCCTCAAACTAGGACACAACACAGGGAAATGAACATAGAGGGTTGGTTTTGATTTGATTATCAGCTGAAAACTTGACAGTGCAGCCCACACAGGAGCAGAAAATTGTCTCAAAAACTGTCTCTCCTCCATTCCAAATTCCCTGTTGTCAAGGAGCTGCAGGGAGTAGAGAGTGAAAGCAGCTGACAATGTTAGGTAGTATAGGAGCTAAATATAAGCAGAGAAATAAAATGTTTCTGGAGCAGCTATTGCCCTGGTTGCTGGATATGCTAGTTTCCAAGACAGTGGTTATTGAAGGATTGAGCTGCAGTTCTATGGTATCTGTGGTCTCTCCTCTCGAACTCCAACTGACCTCTTCTTTGGAGCCCTTGGTGAATTGCAAAGCTTCGGTGAAGCAGTAAAGACAGAAGTCCTTATAACCCATGCTCTACCTATGTTTTGGGGACTGAAGTTGAAGTAATTGCAGTATTTCATAAGATTTTCAACAATTTAGTACCAGATAACGGCAACCAGTGCTTCTATGTCGGTGAGATAACATAGGGTTTTGGTATGAATTTTTATGGTGCTTTACCTGTGTTCAGCACTTTGAATAACTCACTGAATAGCTCAAACTAAAACTGAAGTGGATTTGCTACCTCACAGATGTGGACATTATCTACTGTAATCCAAATTAATCCTCTGCTATCCCACTTTTCTGCTATTTATAAAATGCTTCAGTATCTCCCTCCTCCTCCTCCATTGCCCTCGGGTTAATTCAATTGCTGCAAATTGAGTTCAGAAGCAGTTTACACTCAATTAACTTAATGCAATGAGAAAGGAGGGCAGAACCTTGCCTTTCCCAGTAAGCTCAGGAAAAAGCAAACCACCGCAGCCTCTCCTAGCTTGTGTTTTCTTCCTCATCAGTAACTTCTGTCATCATGACCATATGCTGCTGCTGCTTGGCCACATAAGCTTCAGTTTTCATATTGGGCAGAGTGGTGATGAGTAAAGAGATCCAAAGGAGTAATTTATAATTATTGGTTGGAGGACCCATGGGGACTTTATTGGGAACTGGATTGATACAAACTACAAACTATCTACAGACCCACTAAGAAAATCCAACAAATGCTACGCTCAGCAAAGAACAAGAGGGATCCTCTCACCTCTGCAGGAGTCTACCGTATACCATGCAGCTGTGGACCAGTCTACATAGGGACCACCAAACGCAGCAGCTTTGCTCAAACACACATCAAGGAACATGAAAGGCACTGCAGACTACTTCAACCAGAGAAGTCAGCCATAGCAGAGCACCTGATGAACCAACCTGGACACAGCATATTATTTGAGAACACAGAAATGTTGGACCACCCAAACAACTACCATCTTAGGCTACACAAAGAAGCTATTGAAATCCACAAGCAGGTGGACAATTTCAACAGAAAGGAAGAAAAATTGAAAATGAACAAAATTTGGCTACCAGTACTAAAAAACACCAAAATCATAACTGTAAATAAAGAACAACACTTAAAATCAGGGGAACTCCAGACAAGAAACAATCTGGAACAGCTAACCACTTCTCAGCAAAAGATTCCCCCAGGCAGTAAGAAGCCAGACCTTGAAACTGCTAGGCCATTAAATGCTAATCAAGGTGGCCAATTGCAACATCCACACTATCTACAACAGGCAAGAGTTCTTTCTCCCACTCTGGACTTTCCACAGATATATAAACCCATTTTCCTAGTTTCCAACAGACCTCACAACCTCTGAGGATGCCTGCCATAGATGCAGGTGAAACATCAGGAGAGAATGCTTCTGGAACATGGCCATACAGCCCAAAAAACGATATTGTTTCAGAATGAAAATTTTCATCATATAATAAATATGGGTTTGTTTCAAAAAAAGAGATAACAGAGAGCAGAGAACTAGGCCTGAAGCATTTCCCCATTTGTCTTCCAGTCTACAGCTCTAAGCAGCTTACATTTGTGACACTTTTGTACAAATCATGAAGCCTTTGGCTTGAATTCTGACTCTTCCTGAAAAATACCCTCCGATAATTCAGCCACAGCAAGAGAATAAATCTGGTGGGGTCCTCAACTTCAGCATAGTCAGCATAGTGGTTAATTCAACCCTGACAGAGAAAACTGTCCGGTTCAAGGCATCATTTCATAAAGTAATTACTATGAGATATTAAATCATGGCCTCCTGAATGCCTCTTGTTTAAAAATTAATTCACCTATAGCAGCTTGACCTGGCTGACTTCCTGAAGTACGCTGTCTCTGAATATATTCCAGCCAGAGGGCATCCATTTAGACACTCAATCCTATTCCCATTGAAGTCAAAGGAAATTTATATCTTGGGCTTCATTTGGATTAAGATTGAGGCAGATGGCAAAATGCCACCCAGCGATTGTACCGACTTTGTGTAAAACATCGCTTCTTTGAGACAAGGAGTCCTGTCTTTTGACGATTGCCCGAGTGATCAAACGCATGGCAAAGGCATTGTAGTTTAACAGGCTGTATGACTGCTATCACTTGTTCTTGGCCTCACACAAGCTCCCCTTGAAAAATAAGATATGGCACCCGCATACATATTTTAAATGGATGAATATTACAAGAAATGCCATTAGCTGCGGTAGGGAACTCAATCACCAGCGGTAGGGAAGAGGCTGTGATTAAAAATTCATGTGAAGAAATGTTGAGAAGTCGCTGCTGTTCGCATCCAAGTGCGTAAAGTCTTAATACTGGCAGGGCTGGAATCCCCATGGATACAAGAGTCTTTCTTATAGCACTACTGACAGGAAGGAGATTTTTTTCGGATGAACCAGAATTCGCTCTGTTCATTCACTGAGTTTTTACATCTACATCCCCGACCACTAGAGATCTGAAAAGTCTTTAATGTTTATTATTGTTGCTCTTTTACTGCAAAAGTAAAATTGGTGAGTGTTCCTTTTCAAGTCCTAAAGCACATGTGATAGTATAACACTTCCCGCTTCAGCTTCTATCTATTTGGACCATGGGGGGAGGTTCTGAGTTTTGAGGGGCCATGAAGGCCAAAGAAACAAAACTGTAACCTCAACTCAAGGCAATAATGTAATGGGATTTTTTTTGTCTTTTATGACATTAAATATACTGTACTGTAGTTTTTCCCAATTATAAGATGCTATTGATGGTAAAATTTATTTATTTACTATATTTATATCCCACCTTTCTCCACTCTGGAGAGGACTCAAGGCACCATACAGATAGGCAATAATTAAATGCTTTAACAACAATATAAAATTAGAAATATTTACATTAAATTTAAAAAATAAACACTTTAAAACATGATAAAACATTACTATCACTATAAAACCATGCAATCTGCACTCATAATTCTGGTAGTAATTGCACATAATTTCAGTTAATCTAATTTCACTATGGTTCTTCGTTGAAGGCTTGATCCCAGTGCCATGTTTTGACTCTTTTTCTAAAGGTCAGGAGGGAGGGGGCTGATCAAACATCGCTGGGGAGGGCGTTCCACAGCTGAGGGGCCACCACTAAGAAGGCAGTGTCTCTTGTTAACACCAGTCATGCCTGTGAAGGAGATGGGACCAAGACCACCCAAATATCAGTACTACCACCAACAAAAACACATAAGATACACATACAGTTCAAAGATGTACCCCCTTTTTAGATATACATTTTATATAGGAAAAAGTGTGTCTTAGAATTGAAGAAATAAAGAAATAGTAATTTAAAATTGTAAAAAAAAAACATTTCAAAAAGAAAGCGAAGTTTAAAAAATCTAGTCATATCAGGGTCAGCAGAGGGCCAGTTCATAGCCCCTCAGATGGTTTGGCGGGGAGGGGGGGGGGATTGGGGAGAGACTATAGTTTGAAAAAACCAGAAACAAATTCCTATGCACACCATACATATCTTATTTGCAGTGCAAACAAAATGAAAGAACTATACACTATTTGGAAATACAATATTTTAAATACAATATTTAAAATGATGAACAATTTTGACCAACATAAACTTATTTCAATGGAAAGTGTAGGACTGCTTTTGGCTGATGAGAGAATCAGGTTAACTAGGACTGTTGTTGTTGTTGCCTTCAAGTAGTTTCATGCCTACAGTGACCTTAAGTCTAAAGTTTAGGATGTGTGTGTGTGTGTGTGGGGGGGGGGGTAAATGACTATGGAGTGTCACATCCGGCCCATGGGTCTTAGTTTGGAGGCCCCTGACATAGAGGGCCAAATTTTCAAGTTCCTGTAAAGAGAAACTTGCAGTGAATTTCATGAGCAGGAAACAGATTTCAGACAATGCTAGTAACATTTCCCAGCAGGGTGAATGGTCACATTTTGAGTGAATTCGCTTAATGACATAAGCCAAACAAAACAAGAGATACTGAATTAATGAAAATTTCATACACCCTTCTCATTCACAATCATGGAACTTTTCAACTGTGCTGGCAAAAGTTATTCTGGTAGAAGAAACGGAACTGAAGTAAATGAGAGATGAAAGGTACATTATAGCTGTTTAATTGTTTGACAGCATATTATAAAACCCTCAAACACTATAGCCAGAGTTGTGTCAGTATCGCATGCATGCATAAGTTTCTTTACAAATGTTGATGTGCTTTCTTGGATGTTGTGCAATGATTGTATTTAATTCATGGTGGAATAAGCAGAGTTCCACAAGGCTATCCATTGCACATGGGTCTAAATCTCATTGTTTGTTCCTGGCTATAGTAGAACCATTAAATCATTCAGATTTATCTACATGTTGATTTAGCATTCAACAATTGATTCAACGTAAATTGTCTATTCCAGTCAGGACTAGACAACAGGATTCCAACCATACAGTTGTGTGTCTTTGGATAGTGTGTAACTATTCATTAGTGCCCATCCTGGCTTATAGAATCAGCCGGGGAGGGGGGGGGACTGGTCGAGTGAGTGAAGGTACTGGTGAATGCCTCCTTGACCCAAGGCATAATAGATTCAAGGAGGCAGATGAAGACCTCTATTGAAGAAACCAGCACTCAACTGAACAACTACAGGCTAATGCCAAATTTCCCCTTTCTGGGCAAGGTTCTAGAGAAGGAGGAGCTTTTTGGATGAAACTCATTATCTGGAACCATCTCAATCTGGTTTCAGGCCTGGCTACAGAACTGAAACTGCATTGGTCACCTTGGTGGATGATCTGTGAAGAGAGCTAGATGGTGGAATGTGTCCCTACTGGTTTTTCCAGACTCTCAGCAGCTTTTGATACCATCAACTATGCCTATGAGGAAGAGAGAGTACTAATCCTGCCTGTTCACTTACATCCCTCTCTTAATTCGGAGAGTGATGAGTTTGAAGAAGAATTGTGGTTGTTCTCCATAGGATCAGGAGCTTTTCAAAATCAAAATCCTCAATTGTGAGGAGTTTTCTAGTCAAATCATTGCTGAGTGTCCACGTAAAGAGGGTGATGCAACTAATTATAAGAGGATCACAGAACTAGTGCCATCCCCTCTTCACATGCAATTTCCAGAAGCTTACTTAAGGAAGGAATAGGAGTTTATCAAACTGTATAAAAGTGAAGAAAATAAAAAGGAGTACTGTAGCACCTATAACACAAACTGGGACAAGGAGGATTTGCTTTATGAATTCTAGGTACACAGTCAAGTGATCCTACAATGTGTTCGGTTTTTGTGCCTGGATGACAAAAGGCCCCTTCTATCCTGCCATATAATACAGATTTTCAAAGCAGATAATCCACACTACCTGATTTGAATTGGATTATAGGAGTCCGCACTGCCATATAAACCAGTTCAAAGCAGATAAGCTGGATTTTATATGGCAGTGTAGAAGGGGTCAAAATATTATCAGGGAGAAATCAAATACCAGTTCCAATCAGAGATAAAATTGTCTTCAGTGGATCTGCTGTAATTGAGATTTAGCCCACAGTCTTAGCTGTTGTTGATATGGGGTGTGTGTGTGTGGTTTTAGTTATGTGCCTTTGTCACCTGTTGGTCTATGGCAACATCATGATTTTCACAGAGTTTTCTTAGGGGAAAATGCTGAGAGGTAATTATGCCAGTTCCTTCTGAAACCTTTTGCACACAGTATTCATTGCTAGGATTCCATACCATATAGGCACTAAGCAGGCTGACCCTGCTTAGTGCCTATATGGCATGCTGTTGATATGAAGTAGTGATAAAAAAGACTCTACAGTTATAGACTTTTCCCAGTAGATGGTGTGTAGTGTTCACAATAAAGGGATAACAACTACCATACAGAGCAGCAGACAAAGGAGTTAAACTAAGCACATGTATTCATTTCAGTGGAGATGTATTACACCACTGTTAGGAATCAATGTGCTGACTCCATTGAATAAAATTTTCTATCTTGGTGTCCATTCTCCATTATCAATTACTGAATTGTTTTCTGTAACATCATTTTGATGTACAATTCAGATGGCATGCTTTAAAAACTCATGGGTTTCAAATGGAGAATCATACATATCCTGAAATTAATAGGACTCAGATATGCTTAAATTTGGATTGTGACCAAGCTTGGCTTCAGTAGGCAGATGCTCGGGGAAGTGGCTACAGAAGTCCTTCTGCTCAGTCTCCAGTTGTTAATAGTGTATTTTCTTGGAGAAAAGTGCTGTATCCATTACACAGATTGTCTTTCTCCCTATAAAGTAGCCTCATCCACAGGAATGGTGAATAATGTTCTCCCATTGATAGAGACGAGGTGAGATTTTGCTTAGTGTCATAGAATAACAGAAAAAGTGCCATCTTGTTCTTTGTCTCAGGCAGCTAAATGTCTTCAGTTTTTACAATTCAACTGTTTTTACTGCTTTTCATTTTCTAACTGTTGGGTTTCACCCTGGACTGCACAAGTCTCTTGTGTCACCAAGTTTCTATCCTCAATGAGTAGCTAGAGATAAGATTAAGCGGAGGGATTATTTTCCCCACTTTACCATGCATATTTCCCAAAAGGGCTTTGTCTTTGCTCCTCCTGCCACATCCATTTGATGATACAGGAATGGAATTCTGAGAGGGAAGTTCTTTAGGTTTTATTGCCCTGGGTTAGCCATGTGGTCTCCACCATTGTTCTCTTCTGCCTGCCTTCTTTCTTGCTAATTATGAAGTTTATTTCTGGTATACCTTTTGGTGGAATCACCCCAACTGATGATTATTTTGAACTTAACAACTCAGATTCCTCAACACTAACACAAACTATTTTGGAATTCATGTTGAAGAGCAGAGTATGAAGGTATTAAATGAAATAATTGCTAATATTTTCATGCAACGTGCAGCCATGAAAAAAAAAGATTGAATAGGTGTGTTTTCTAGGAAACCCTCAAGTGCTCAAAAAGAAAATGGAAAGGGTTTTTTTTTTTTAAAAAAAAGATGGAAGATTTGGCAGAGGAGAAAGCTCTACTGTGCTAAGCCGTGCTGGGCAGCAGGAGGCTCTAGAGCTATGTAAGAATCTGTCTCCCAGGAGAGAAAGATTTGATGTAAGGATGAAGTTTATTTCAGTGATGTCCATAAATCTTGCTTCCCAAGATGCGCTCAATCTGGCACTGCATTATTCTGTTAGCATGTTGTCAGTTGGTTTTCTTCACATTGTTTTGTATTATTTGTTGATGCTGGTCATAAGACAAATGTATGTTTATTGCTTGATATGCATAGAATATTTTTAACCCACTTTTCAGGACATGCCACCTACGCAAGGGCATTTATAAGAGTACCAAAACCTCAATATGTAATTACAGTTAAGAAGCCAGAATCAACAGCAACAGCTAACTCTTGCAGACTGACTTTAAGCAGAAATTTCCCACCAATGTTTCTAACTTTCCGTCATTATCTTGAGCAGTTCAGCCTTGTAAGATGCTTTTTCTGTTGTGAAGGGCTCTATGGTTCAGAAGGACAATGGCAACGACTTACAGGCGAGTTAGGCAACCACATTTGGTCTTGGAGCCAACTTTCTGCCCCTGGGATCCTTTTTGGGCTACACTGGCTTCCAAAAATGACAAACCCCAGAAACAAACAAACTATTGAAAACTGAAATAGCTGGGACTCTACTTCTACCTTTGAAAATGGGAATTATTGAACAGTATAGTACCTTGAGTGGAACAATGAATTGCCACTTCCTACAAGGTTCCAGGAAAGTTAACCTTTGATGGTTATTCTGGGCCATTTGGAAATATTAGCACTTGGCAATACATGTGGTCCTAGAGTTACACTGTCTCGTTGTTGTTGTGTGCTTTGTAGTAATTTCCAATTTATGAAGCTGTTGCAGTGTTTTCTTGGCAAGATTTGTTCAGAAGAAATTTACCATTGCTGTTCTCTCAGCCTGAGGGATTATGACTAGCCCAATGTTACCCAATGACTTTTATGGCTAAACTGTGATTCAGCCCGTAGTCTTCAGCATTGTAATCCAGTATTCAAACCACTGCATTACACTGGCTCTCTATCTGCATCCTATTTTTATATATGGCTAGGAAAGCTGGACAGTGAACAAGGCCGATAGGAAGAAGAATGACTAATTTAAAATGCAGTTCTGGAGGATAGTAATATAAATACCATGGATTGTCAAAAAGACAGATAAATGAATTTGAAAGCTAATGAAGTCTGAATTCTCATCAGGAAGCAAAAGGACTAAATTGAGGCTATCATACCTTGGACATATCATGAGAAGATATGACTAATTGGATTATAAGGATTATAATGCTGGTAAAGTAGAAAAAAGGAAGACTATAATATTGATAGATTGACTCAATTTAGGAAGCCAAAGCCTTGAGTTTCTAAGTCTTGTTGGACTGTTAATAACACAATTTTTGAAGGCCTCTTATTTATAGGAATACTCTAAATCAAAACTGACTTGATGCAATTGACAACATCCTTCACCATAGAATCATTGTAGTTGCTTCCAAAATTCAGTGAAGGAATTACAGTGGTGGAAGGACATAGTCCTATGATCTTCTGTATGCAAAACATGGACTTCATCACATAAGAAACATGAGGCATGAAAGCAACAAACATGAGTTTATGACACATGTTTCTCAAGGGCCACAAGCCTTGACCAGTGGTGAACCTAGGTCTGAATTTTGGATAACATAGTACACATTTAACTACTGAACATAATTCCTGCAAATATATATATGCTGTTACATAAGAGTTGAAAGGAAGATTGGAGGGTTATACAATCTGTAGCATACTTCAAAGAAGAGCAGCTAGTTGATATAATAAAAGGAGGGTGTTGCATGTGATTGACTGTTTGGAGAGGAAAATGCCATCACATCTGCAGCACATATATTTGGGAACAAAAGAATAGTAAGTGAAAGGATAAAAGGACATCCATCAGGTTGCCCCTTATCACAGGAAAGGAACTGATCCCTCCCCTCCTCATCAGAGATTATATCGTCACACTTCCACCTGATAAATCCTATGTAATTAATTGGGATGAATGCAGGTATTTAACTCCCGTTGACAGCTACAGCCATATGAAGATAACAGCAGCCATTGAGAATGTGAACAGAGATTTCAGCTTATATCGCAGCCTTGGCTGCTGCGAGGATAAGCTGCAAGGACAGCTAGACCTCACAGCCCCATGCAGAGCACTTAATTGTTGCTTTCCATAATTACAGCATGTACAATTTATTTGTGCCATCTTTCAGCACAACCTCTTGTTCATCATGATGTGGTTTGGATAGTGCCATCCCATCTGTCAGAGGGATGTATGAACTAGAAGAAGTGTAGGCAAATTGTTGCCTCGCCCAGCTGCTTTTGTAGCCCTCAACTCCTCCCAAATCATTCTGTTCTTGAACAATACAAAAATGAATTACAGTACCTCTCCCAGAAATAGGGGCATTCACCTTTTTAAAAGCTGTCAACCCCCACCTCTGGCCTCCTGCACTGTTATTATTAACAAAGATCCCACACTTTAAAAAACCAATTTTTGTCTGCTTTCATAATTTTTTGGCAGTCCATGACAACTCTCTGCTGATCCTACCACATCTGCCCACCTCCAAATGAGATGATTGTATGTTTTAAGGCACCTTGGAGGTGCAATTGTAAACCGCCTTGAGTCCCCCTTGGGGTACACAAAGGCGTGATATATATAACGTAAATAAATAAATAAATAAATAAATAAATGGCTTGAGAAAATATTCAGCACTCACCTTCCCACACTTACCTCCTAATTGATATATCCCCTCATATTGCAGAAATCCTTCCAACACCCTAGTTCCAACACCCAGGCAGCCTTTTGTTAAGCTAAGAGGATGAAGACAATCTTAAGAGGGGATGAAGGTTTTCATGCCATGCATTTCCTGTTGTTGTATGCTTTCAAGTTGTTTCCGGGACATCTGATGGGCAAAAGGGTGACAACGTGTGTTGCCCAGTTGCCTTTCCCCCCATCATATGGGGAAAAGGAAAGGCAACCCTATCACAGGATTTTCTGGGCAAGATTTATTCAAACCAATTTGCTATTGCCTTCCTCTGAGGCTGAAAATGTATGACTTGCTCAAGGTCACCCAGGGACAGGCCCGTAGCCAGGATTTCGTTTCGGGGGGGGGGGGGGGGTTGGGGGGCTGAGTTTCGGGGGGGGGGCTGAGTCTGAGTGAAAGAGGGTCTAGCCTAGCAAACCTTTTGTATCGTTACCCCAATACCCTATGCATATGTGATATATTGAGTATGGTGATCAGATCATATGAATAAACATAACAGTTGAAATAATGCACCAGTAAGGCCTTTCTGCGAACCACCATGAGAATTTCGGGGGGGGGGGGCTGAAGCCCCTCAAGCCCCCCCCCCCCCCCCCGGCTACATGCCTGCCCAGGGAGTTTCATGGCTGATCAAGGATTCAAACAACCATTTTCAGAGTCCTAGTCCAATGCTCCAACCACAACATTATGCAGACTCTCCTTGTGATGCATTGCTCACTAGCATTATGCATAAGGGTCTTGTAGCAACTTGGATACTAACTGAGAGGAAGAACCTCTTTACACGCTGTTCTGTTTTGCCACCAATTGTGAGCAAAATGGCAAGCATGTGGGGTGCCTCGTGGTGACCTACGTGCCCTCCCTCCTTCATCATATGGTGGTGTTGGGACAAGGCGCCATCTGATGGGTGAAAAGGTGGCAATGCATGTTGCCCTGTTGCCCTTTCCCCCAACATATGGGGGAAAAGAGAGGAAAATGTGGGTGGCTCTGTTGGAACTACCCAAAAAAACACATTCCTCTCTGTCATGGCAGAGGAAGCATGTTGTGAAGGAGGAATGTAGGTGTCATCTCATGATACCTGGCAGCTTCATCTCATGATACTTGGGCAGACCCCATCCAAAGATAGGAAAAGCAGTCCAAAAACTCCTGCATGAAGAGGTCCAAAGAGTTTGGTAGCATTAGCTTTCATAGATATCCATCTACAATTATAAATCACCCTCCAGATCTTCTCCAATATACCACTCATGTAACTTTCATTTTTTTATTTGCTGAGCAGGGGAAGATGTGGGCCTGCCTATATCTTGGGATATAGGCAGGGGGCCGCTTGATCCTTTGGGCCTGAAAGTGCAAAGTGCATGGGGGGGGGGGGGGGGGGTCCTGTTTTTGGAACACTTTGGGGGTCTTGTAGAAGTTCCAAAAACAGAATAGCAGTCACCTAAATATAGCCTCTGCTGGGAGAGATCTCTGCCTCATGCTACTCAGCTAGATGGATCAAATGGTAAAAAATAGCTTGATTTATTTGAAGTAATAGTTTGAGAAGAGGTGGAAGTAATCTGAATTCGAATGCCAAGCTGTGCAAGGGTTGCTGGATGGCGCGTCTCTTCTAACTCCTGCCCACCTCCTCCCCATGAGGCCTACACACTTCATTGAGCTGGCTGCCTTCACCATCTTTCTTCACTTTTTTTGTTTTCTGGTTTTCACTTCCCAGGAAGTGATATAATACAGTACAACTCCTGTATCCATAGAAGATACTTTCTAAGACACACAAACACACTACATGTGGATATCTGAAACCATGAATAATAGTAAAACCTATATTTTGACTATACTTGGATCAGAAGCACACCAAAGATTTCACTGGAGGACCTATAGAGGCCCACAAACACTTCAAAGGGGGCAATAGTTTGGGGAGCATGGGTAAGTGAAACCATGGATTTTGAATCTGTGAATAAGGGGATTATACTGTACACTGGTGAAACTTTACATTCTGCTAGAATCCAAAAGGATTGTGACCAGAGAAAGCAAATCTAGGTTGAGCTGAGGACAATCAAATGCTAAGTCCACATTTACGCTAAGTATACAAAGCCCGACTATTGAGTGAAAGGTTTGCATATCATATTCAATACTGCTTGATCCCTCTGGATAGAGACTAGATTTTAGAACTGTGCTCAGATATTAGACTGTCTTCTGTATACAAAATTACTTTAGGAGTTAAAAATCGTGTCAACCAAGCAACAAACCTCAGCTCCTGCTTTTCTTTCTTCTTGGCAACCCATCTGACCCCGGACGCATTTATCTGCAAATAGCAGCAAGCCCAGTGGATCTGCAGAAACTCAGATAAGCAGAAAGGAAATAGAGAGTCAAACTGTTTTTTCTTAATCCTTTTGTACCTAAAGAAAGGTTTTTCATTTAAATTCAGTTTAAGGTCATAGCTGAGATCCACACTATTTTTTTCCGATTCTCTCTCCAGGCTCCAATAAACAGCTTCACTTGACTTTCATATTTAGTCATATTGAAATGTGTTGCTATGTAAACCAAGCCTTCACACCTTCCTGTATGACTTGCCAACCTGAATGCAGCTCTCTCAGGATGTCATCACACTAGAGAATGAATCACTTTAAATCCGATTTCTGCCTTCTGCAGAATTCTGGGGTTTGTAGTTTAGGGAGGAGCCTTTAACAGCCTTACTAATCTACAAACCCCAGAATTCTGCAAGACACAGAAACTAGATTTAAAGTGGAATCATTCTGTAGTTTGATGAGGTCTTCCATTTAAATGGTGGTTACCTAGAGGCTTTTTTGTTTCAGCTGTTGCCCCGAGACTACAAAAATAGTGAGGAGAGATTACCTAGCACATGTGATGGGCAATGTTTGTCTTGGCAGTCACAAGTTATGCAAAGTGTCTACCATATATACTTGCACATAAGTCAACCCCATGCATAAGTTGAGGGCCTGTTTTGGGGCCAAATTTATGGATTTTGACATGATTTATAGCTAAGTCAAGGGTCATTCTGTGCCACCTCTGGCCAGCCACCCATGGTCACCATCATTGCCATTTTTTCATTCCATCTCTCTCTATGCAGACAAAGTGATGGTTTCTTTTAAATTAAAAGTTAAGATACAGTATTAATTCTTATCAAAAGAAGACCCACCCCCTTCTCTGAGTAGAGCATCAAAAGGCAAAAGCTTATCCCATCCCAGGAGATCTAAAAGAGGCACCAAGTCTCTCAACTCTCTCAGTACTCTTTTGAAAGGAAGCTCCAAAGAGGTGTATGACATTTTCCTGCCCAGGAATTCAGTAAGACCAGATGTGGGGCTGTGGAATAGAGAAGGGATGGTGCTTCGTTTAGGAACTTCCAAGACAGGCAAACTCTTGCCTTTCATCACACTTTTAGGAGCCCCCGGTGACGCAGTGGGTTAAACCCCTGTGCCGGCAAGACTGAAGACCAACAAGTCACAGGTTTGAATCCGGGGAGAGGCGGATGAGCTCCCTCTATCAGTTCCACCTCCTCATGTGGGGACATGAGAGAAGCCTCCCACAAGGATGGTAAAAACATCAAATCATCCGGGCATCCCCTGGGCAACGTCCTTGCAGACGGCCAATTCTCTCACATCTGAAGCGACTTGCAGTTTCTCAAGTCGCTCCTGATATGACAAAAAAAAATCACACTTTTATTAGGAAAGGGGATGATTCCTTTTTTATAGGAGTTAATGCATAGTATTTATAATAATTCATGGATCAGTTGACCCAGGTGTTTTTGGATAAATGTTTTAACTAAAAATTTTAGACATATAAAGTAATAAACAACAATATTTCTATGAATGAGTGAGACTAGTAGAACTCCTGATGGTAGTTCCTCTGATGTTTGCTGATAGAACTTCTGCTTTGGTTATCTTTTAAGGCCTGACCATAGCATGATTCTACTCATAGTACCTGGCTTTTTTCTTCTTCCCTTGAATACAATAGAATACACAACTTTTTTATGGTCACTGTACAGCACAAAGCAAGGCACAAGCACCCGGGGAAGGGGAAATGCAGCTCCCCAGTGACACAGTTATAATTTTTTTTTTTTAAAAAAAAAACATATTAGAGAACAGTTTAAAATCACAGTTTTAAAAACCCAGGTTAATGTAACAGGTATGGTTAATGTAACAGACCTGGAGGTGCCGAAAGGCTTTTATCCTGGCAAGATGCCATGCCCTCCCATCAGCTGTATTGGAGGGGAGGTATTGGAAAACCCTTTAAAAGAAAGATTACATCCCTGTGAGTCTGGACACGTAGAAACAACTGAGCACGTGCTTCTTCAGTGAATGTTCTACAGAAATCTTAGAACTAATCTCATTACACCATGGCTTCACTTGAACTCAGAGAGATTGCTTTCTATCTGTGGTAAATGACTGGTCTAATTATCTTGCATCTACCTTATGTATAATTAAAATGCTGTTTCTGGCTATTAAAAATAGTTTGGTCTTTGGAAACCACCTTAGGATGTTTTTGTACTGTAGTGGGGTGAGGTTTTTATAGGTGATGGAGTCCTCAGATTCTCCAGCTGAGAATTATTTAGGAATTGCCCCAATTCATCCTCCCGCATTCCATTTTTTTCATTTTTTTTCATGTCAGGAGTGACTTGAGAAACTACAAGTTGCTTCTGGTGTGAGAGAATTAGCCATCCCCAAGGACATTTCCCAGGGGACACCCAGATGTTTTGATTTTTTTCCATCGTTGTGGGAAGCTTCTGCAAGAGGAGCTGGAGCTGACAGAAGGAACTCATCCATGCTCTCCCCGGATTCTAACCTCCAACCTGTCTGTCTTCAGTCCTGCTGGCACAAAGGTTTAACCCATTGCACCACCAAGATTTCAGATATAGTCTCTGTATCTCTCTCTCCTTCCACTTCCAGCCTTTGTCCTCAGCATACTTCATTTGCTGCAATTTGAGTTCAGAATGTAAATACAGTTTGCATTCAGTTAACTCATCAAGGGGAGAGAAGCAGATATAATCATGTCTTTCAGAAAATAAATCTACACTGTGGAATTAATGCAGTATGACACCACTTAAACTGCCATGGCTCAATGCTATGGAGTTCTGGGAGTTATAGTCTGACAAGCTCTTTAGCCTTTTCTGGAAAAGAAAGAGTGGCTCACCAAACCATCATTTTTTTCCATACACAGTTCCCAACACTATATATAAGAACAAGAAGTGCTTTAAAATATTCAGCATACAACATAGAAATATTAACTAAATATGATCTATTGTGGCATCCCCACACCCTTTGTAGTGAGATTCAATAGTGTACACAAGTACAGTGGAAATGTCTGGGAAGCCATTTCTATGAAACAGAAAACGCACTCCAAATGGTAATTCACTGTCGAATTCCTGCTGCTCACACTTACTGGAAAGTGCTTCTCTTATCTGTTCAGAGTATTCTCAAGTATCTGGAGTGCAATTTTGTTCCTTCGTTATTAAAAATGATATGGTTCTCTTGTATGTCCCTTGGGTAACCTCTCAATATAGATTTAATTATTCCTCATTCTTATCCATAGTACAGTGTGATATTATTAGTGATAGGCAACCGTCCCCCCTCCCCTGGCCTGATTCAGAAGGGGCTCGACTTAAATTATATATTTTCAAGATTGTTGGGCAAATTATCTGACATATCAATCACTTTAATTTGATTTTATTCTGAATTCAGCCCATCCTGGTGGCATTGGCTTCCTACTTTTTTCAGTACAGAGGAAGATTTTCACTGCGAGAGTTGCATTGTAACTGATCTTCACCTAAGGTCAGCAGTGAGATGTAAACTGGATGTTTTCAACTCCTTTTAGTATATTACAAAGCAGCCACTCAACAGGAACATACGAGCTTGGAAATACTGTACAATGGACTGAATTCTTACAAACATTCTCTATTTAGATCTCTCCATTCACAATGGAGAGGGAGTTGTCATTAGAATCAGAGATAGGCCATGCATATTATGGAATTGTTCTTAGTGATATATAGTTAGCCCTTTACACTTGTGCATTTAGCTTTTGCGGATTTGATTATTTGCAGATTTGATCAATATGGTCTCTAGGAATTCCTAGGTCTTCCAGTGCAATTCTGTAATTAACTTCTACCAGAGGGCCAAGAAATTTCAGGAGGAAATACTTTTGACAGTGATAGATTCACACTGGAGGACCTTGAGATTACTAGAGAGGTGTTCTCTCAGATGAAAAAAATAACCCCAGTAAACATAGAGGGCTGACTGTATAGAGAAATGTTAATCATCTAAAAGATCTAAAAGATCTATTCAATGATCTTTTCACATTAGACAATTCTTGCACTTTAACTACCACAGCTCTGCCCTGTGGAATCCTGGTATTTGTAGTTTCATGAGATATTTACAATCTTCAGCAATAGAGTTCAAATGCCTTGCCAAACTACAAAGCCCAGGATTCCTTGGAATGAAGTAATAATAATAATAATAATAATAATAATAATAATAATAATAATCTGCCAGCTGCAGAAGGCCATCTAACTGGGATCTGAATGCATTATTCGCCGATACATCACACAGTCCTAGACACTTGGGAAGTGTTTGACGTGTAATCCAATACAACAGCTAGCAGAGTGTGTGCTGTGGACTCATCTTGTTGTGTTTCAAATCATCATCATCATCATCATCATCATCATCATCATCATCACAATCCTGAAAAAGTTACAGAAAATGAACATGTCAAACTACTCTAGGAATTCCCAATTCAGACTGACAGAGTTTTGGAGCACAATATTCTTGACCTCACAATCGTGTTAAAAAACCAAGTATGGATTGTCAATGTTGCAATCCTAGCCTACAGCAAGATTGAAAAGAAACAACTGGAAAAGCTGACATGATATGAGGATTTAAAGAATAAACTACAAAGACTCTGGCACAAGTCAGTAAAAGTGGTCCCAGTGGTGCTTGGCAGACTGGTTGCAGTGCCTAAAGACCTCGGTTGCACTTAAAAACAATCAGTGCTGACAAAATTACCATCTGTCAGCTGCAAAAGGCCACCCTACTCAGATCTGCACGCTTTATTTGCTGATACATCATGAAGTCCTAGACACTAGGGAAGTGTCTGACGTGTGATCCAATACAACAGCTAGAATAGTGATCTTGTTTGCTGTTTACTCACCTTGTTGTGTTTCAAATAATAAGAATAAGAATAAGAATAATGAGAATAATAATCACACAGTTCTAGATGCTTGGGAAGTGTTCGACTTGTGATATGAAATCCAGCATATAGATCTCATTTGTTGTGACATACTGTGTTTTTGTGTCAGTAAAATAATAATAATAATAATAATAATAATAATAATAATAATAATTTATTTTGAGACCGCCCTCTCTCCCCAAAGGGACTCAGTTAAAGTGCTGTAATTTTGTGATGTGAAGGGGCTCCAAGAGAAAGCATGGACCTGTATTATATGCAAACCTATTACCCTCTCACTCCTCATTCCCACAAAGAAATCTCAGCAAAGTTTTCCAAATGTGCTGCAGATTTTCAATAAGTTGCTCTGAAAAATCCTTTGAGCTTTACAAAAGGGCAAAGTTGCAATCTAGATCAAAACCTTGCAGACTTCTCCAGCATCCCTAATACTAGCCCATTACCTGGATTACTATTTACTATGATCACTGGAGTTGAGCAATGGGCATGATATCATTATTATGCTGGGCTTGCCTGATGCCCTTCTTTAAGCCTCCACTCCAGCATTAATCTTGTAGCTCTCCAAGTGTTCTTAATGATAAGGGAGGGTGAAACTTGCATTAGCACAAGCTTCTGCAAATCACCGTCAATTGCAACCTGAAGGAGACACTTATAATCCTCTCTGGTTAAGAATTAAAGTCATTTGCTATCCCCTGCCAATATGGTGGCATAGCATGGGGTCCAGATGGGCAGAGCAGCTATCTCAGGAATCTCCATGATGATTTGGATTTAGCAGAACAAGACGTGCAGAGGGCTCTGAAGGGCAAGGGCAGTGGGATTGCTATGCATTGGATGAATAGGTTGTCTTGAATGTTTTGCTCACCCTTATTCTTCTTCCCTATTTAGCTCAACAGGATCAATTGTCTATGCACAGTAACCAGGTGGAGAGCAACGCAGCTGTCAATGGAGGGGCACCAGGAAACCCACAGCAGCAACGGGAACAGCAGGATCCCAGCGACCCAGGTCAGCAGTTGTAATTACTACAGTCCCTTACACAATCATTGTCAACACTATTTATTAAAACCAGAACAAAATAAATTCCCCCCGGCCACCCAACGTGATGTGATGAAGCATGGGAGTCTCTTGCAATCTTGTTTCCTTTGTGGGGTCTGCTCAGAAAGGTTAAGGGGCAAAGCAGGATATTGGTAGAGAGCAGGCTTACAAGAGCAGCACAGTGTTGGATAGAGGAATTCAAGGGGAGGGAAGGCGGAAAGAAACGTATCAGCACCAGTTGCCTTCTAAGGAACAACAAAGCTCAGGAGAGGAATATACAGAGCTAATGCAGTCTTTAAGACCAGTCAATTTATTTTAACATGAGCTTTCATGGATTATAGCTCCCTAGTTCAGATGTAGGTAGTAGTGCATGAAAATGTATTTTGAAATACATTGAGTCATTAAGATAACCTGAGTGTAGTCATCTGTGTGTTGTACTACTGCTCTGGAGACCAAGATCTGACATCCCCATTCAGCAATGGAAACCCACTGAATGACCTGGGTTAAGTCACACACTTTCACCTAGGATGAAGGCAAAAATGGTCTCTGAAGAAATCATGCCAAGGAAACTCCATGAACTTTAGGGTTGCCATAAGTCCAAAATAACGAAGACACAGTATAACAACAAAGATGAGACAAGACTTCTTCTTATTTTGAATCTGAAATTGACTTAATATGAGTATTTCTTTAAAAAAAGTTCAGGAGACATGGATGACCCCTGGTGTGTTTTAAACTATTATTCCTGCCTGATATTACTCCCAGCGGATTCTTTTCAGTTATTATTCTGCGGGGGTAATAGCAGATTGGCAAGCATGCCTCTGCTAGGGTAAGTGGCATGACAACCAAACAAGCCAAACCCCAGTTACACCAATGATTTATCAATCTCCCATTGTGACAGGAGAAAAGAAAGACAGGAGATGCCAAAAATAGTCATTTAGTGTTTAGACCACGCTTCCTTATTTAGGGTTGTACGTGAAATAAAAGACAGGGGTCCTGTACTCTTAATGCAGAGGTAGGCTAAGCAACTGTGGAGGAATAGGGCAAAATCAGACTGGGGTCAAGATGGGACAAGTTATTTAAAAAGAAGAACATACAGGATTGGAGAGGTGACAACACATTGCTTCTGCTTGATCCTACCTACAAGGAAGGGCAAAAATCAGTATTGTTCCCTTCCACTCCCTCTGTTGAGTTAACTGAGAGCAAATTATGTTTGCACTTTGAACATAGTTTAATAATTACAGACCAGTGTCTAATTTTCCTTTTTTGGGCAAGGTGATTGAGAAGACAATTGCTCTCCAACTTGGATGACACACACCCCCTTGACCCATTTCTAACTGGCTTCAGAGCAGAATACATAGCTGAGACTACTATCGTCACCTTAGTGGATGATTTCCATCTCAACACTGACAGGGGGAATGTTGGTGCTTCTAGATCTTGGTGTCCTTCTAGAATGCCTGGGGGCTGGGAACTGGAGGCACCGTGCTGCAGTGGTTCTGGTTGTACCTCTCAGCCAGGTTCCAGATAGTGGTGCTTGGGAATAGCTGGTCCTCAAAAAAGAAGATGTTAAGTGGCATTCCACAAAGTGTCATTCTAACCCCAATGCTTTTTAATATTGACATTAAACCTCTGGGTTTAATATTTACATTAAACCTTTCATAGGCATGGGAATAGGGTGTTATCTGTGTGCTGATGACACCCAAATATATTTCTCAATGCCTTCAAAAACAGCCTCAGCTAAAGATAGTGAGTCTTCTCTTAATGAATGCCTGGAGGAGGTAATGGGCTGGATGAGGAAAAACAACTTGAAAGTGAATCCAGACAAAACAGAGGTGCTCTCCATCAAGGATCCTAATCTGGGAATGGAGGTGTGTCTGCCAGTTCTGGGTGGAGTTACACTTCCCTGAAAGACTGTGTTCAGAGCTGGGGAGGGCTCCTGGATCTGTCTCTCCAAATGTCAGCTCAGATAGATGCAACAGTCAGAAGTGCTTACTATCAGCTTTGGCTGATATGCCAGCTGTGCCCCTTCCTAGATTTGGAGGACCTGAAGATGGTAGTGCAAACACTGGTAACCTCAAGCCTGGACTTCTCCAACATACTCTACATTGGGTTACCTTTGTACCAAGTTCAGAAACTCCAGCTGGTTCAAAATAGGGCAGCCAGATTGTTTACAGGAATATCTATGAGTGAACATGTTACACCTATTCTAAAGTCACTCCACTGGCTGCCAATTAGTTTCTGAGTACAAGGTGTTGATTTTGACGTTTGAAACCCTACATGGTTTGGGTCCAGGTTACCTAAAGGATCACTTTCTCCCATACAATCCACCCCAAACACTAAGGTCCTCTGGGGGGGGGGGGAGGGCAGTTACTCTAACCAGCCAGAATCCAACTGGCGATTGTCACCCAGAGGACCTTTTCATTGGCTGCCCCCAAGACTGTGGAATGACCTGTCTGAAGAGCTCTGACATCTAAATGAACTGTTGGAATTTAAAAACCATCTAAAGACCTATCTTTTCTGGCAAGCCTACCCAGACTTTTTAATTACCCAGTTTTTAATCATGAATTTTAAATTCATGTCATTTGTTTAATCTCTATTTTGTATATTTTAATATGTATTTTATAGAAATGCATTTTAATATGTGTATTTGTGGTATTTTGCAATGTTTATGTGTTTCAATTATTCTATGACCCTCCTTGAGCCACAAGGAGAGGTGAGTAAGAAATAAAATTGTTGTTGTTGTTGTTGTTGTTGTTGTTTGCAACAACTGAAGTGAGCTGAGCACAAAGGAGAAAATCAGAACATTTCAAAAGCAGCTGAAAAAGTGGGACAACAGAGTAGTAATCAGGACTGTCCATGCCAAATTGGGACAGTTGGAGGGCATGAAGACTAGAAATAATGAACATTTTAACTATTGACTCATAGCGCTTAATAGTTCTGCAAACTGTGGCAGCATCCCAGGTTACCGTCCTTCTATTTCCTACCTCCTTCTTGGTGGAATAATGAAAGGACAGGCACAGAAAGAATGGCAGCAGCAGTTCAAAGATTTTCTTTCAGCTCCTGTGTATTTTAAGAAAACTCAGAGGGGGAGAGTGTTTGTTTATCCATGTGCGTGACTATGAAAACTGAACAAGAAAATGTGCCCTTGAACTGAAAAAGAAAATGTGTGCTTGGGTGTATTTGTATTGAAGAGGAGAGGAAGTTGTCTTTGTGAGGAGAATATGTGTGGGGAGTGTGTGTGAGAGAGGGTATTAAAGCCAGGCTTCTACAGAGCAAATAGTTCATTTGCATGCCCCACTGAGTTCAGTATGGTTTGTTGTTGTGTGCCTTATGATGACCCTAAGGCAGTGGTTCTCAACCTTCCTAATGCCATGACCCCTTAATACAGTTCCTCATGTTATTTCATTCACTGGACCAAATTTGGCACCCAAATTTGAATACTGCGAGGGTTGGGAGGGGGTGAGGGCTGATTTTGTAATATGGGAGTTGCAGTTGCTGGGATTTATAGTTAACCTACAATCAAAGAACCTTTCTGAACTCTACCAACAATAGAATTGAACCAAACTTGGCACACAGAACTCCCATGACACAGCGGAAAATACTGGAAAGGTTTGGTGGGCATTAACCTCGAGTTTTGAAATTGTAGTTCACCTACAACCAGAGAGCTCTCTGGACTCAAGCAATGATGGATCTGGACCAAACTTGGCATAGATACTCAATATGCCCAAATGTGAACACTGGTGGAGTTTGGGAAAAATAGACCTTGACATGTGGGAGTTGTAGTTGGGATTTATAGATCACTTATTTATAGTTCACCTAAAATCAAAGAGCATTCTGAACCCTACCAACTATAGAATTGTGACAAACTTCCCACACAGAACTCACATGACAAACATAAAATACTGGGTTTTCTGGTGGTCTTTTGGCAACCCCTTGCTACCCCCCTTAAGGGGTTCTGATCCCCAGGTTGAGAAACGCTACCCTAAGATGTACCTACCATGGGAGTTTCTTGGCAAGATTAGTTCAGAAGAGGTTTTTCATTGCCTCCCTCTGAAGCTGAGAAGGTGTGACTTGCCCTGAGTCACCAGATGGGTTCCCATGGCTGAGCAGGGATTCACAACCTGCTCTCCAGAACTCGTAATGCAACACCAATTGACTCTCTTTCCCAAATAAATGTCTCCAAGATTATAAACTGTATAAGTTCCTCATAAACAACTGGAAATGAATTAAATTATTCATGATAACCATACTCCCAACCCGCCCCCCAAATATATATCTTAACTGTGTCTGCTCCTAACTGAATGTGTTGTACATCATTTTCACCCACTTCCATTTTTATCCTAACAATCCTGTGAAGTAGGTTAGACTGAGAAGCTGTGATTATGTCAAGGTGACCCCATGAGCTTTATGAGGAAGCTGCAATATGAATCTGATATGTAAGATGTGTTCAGCAGATGGGGTGGGAACACAGAGCTTGTACAGCCTGATAGAAAGTAATTGGATTTTTTTGCATTAATGTATGGTATAATATTTATAATTTTACTATATCACTAATATTATATTTACTAATTTAGGGATTTTTAATCCCCCCCCCCCTTAAGCTGATACATATATCTAGCAACTTCTCTGCACAAAATAGTACCCTTTTGTGTTCTTCGTTATTAATAACTTTTGTGCTTGAGTACACTCTTCCGATCTCACTATCATGTCACTCAGCCACTTGTCTTACAGATTCACAGGAGTGTCCTTATCTTCATCTGTGAAATGTTGGAGATTATGCTCATTGATCCTTGAGCAACACATGCTTCTTGTACAAAAGGATTTCAAAAGGCAGGCAACATTGAATTGAAATACCAGCTGAGAAATCTCACCCTAAAGAATGTTTGGGGATGAATTAGACAGTTCTTGTCCATGTGTATCATCCAATGAATTTTTAGGGGAAGTAACACATGGTTTTGCACAGGTTAATAACATTTCTCAGGAAAGGGGCTACACTTTGGACTTCTAGCAACACAAATACAACTCTGTCATGGAAGTTCAACAAAATTTGTTGAGAGGCTGAGAGAGTATATTTGCTAGAGGTGTGCAAAATGGCAGAAATCAATTTCAGATTCCATTTCGAGATTTAGATTCAGAAAGATTTGGGATGGAGGGGGGTGCATTTCAATTCATAATCCAAATACTGAAGTTGCATTATTGCTTTGCTAAGATATGTTTCATTAGCAGCAATGGGGAAAATTTTGAGGCTCGTTTCTCTGTCATTTTTACAGCCACCAGGATGAAACTTGCCACACTTATATGCAACGTGTCTGACTGTAAGCCTGCAAAGTTTCAGAACATTTCAGTCATCCACTGACCTTTAGTAAATTAAAAAGGTATTTCAACTAATTAAAAAAATCCAAAAGAGGTATCCCCTTGAATTTCTGCACGATGAGACAACATAAGAAGATTTCAGAAGGTTGCAGAAACCTACAAGGTTTCAGAAGATTCATTCATTTACAGATCTTTAGGAATTTTTTTATTTGCCTTAGACTGGTTGTTAAGCCAGGTGGATGGCCACCTGTAGGAAGGCTAGGATGGTGTCCCCCTGCCTGTTGAGTAGTTGGATTGGATGGCCTTTGGGGCTCCCTTTAAACTCCCAGCATTCTATGTTTCTGTAAGCAGAGTATGGATAGCCATCTGTCAGGATTTAATGGGGTCTTCCTTTTTGGCAGAAGGGTGTCAGAATGGATAGTCCTTGAGTTCTCTTCCAACACTGTGAGTCTAATAATAATAATAATAATAATAATAATAATAATAATAATGGATAATAAAGGATAATAATATAATAATTTCATCTTCCTGCTTGGCAGAATGGGGTGAGACTGGATTGTCCTTGGGGTCCCTTCCAACTGTATGAGTCTAATAATAATAAATAGAGTAATGATAATGGTGATAGTAATAATAATAGTAATTCCATCTTCCTGCTTGGCAGAATGGGTTGGAACTAGATGGCCTTTTTCAGGGAGGGGGTTCCTTCCAACTGCATGAATCTAATAATAAATAATGAATTAATAATTAAGGAATAATAGTTATATGGTAATTCAATCGTTGTGCTAGGGCTAATGAAATAGGAATGTATTATTATTATTATTATTATTATTATTAACTTTATTTGTACCCCGCTAGCATTTCCCAAAGGACTCGATGCGGCTTACAAAGGCCAAGGCCTCAATAAAACAATAGCATAACAAATACACAACTTAAAGCAAATCAAAACATTAAAGCAATAACAGAAACAAAAAAACAATACACCATAACACAATAAAACTAGGGCCGGGCCAAATGTAATGGGTACAGATTAAAAAGTGCTGGGTGTATTTTTAAATCACTTTCTAAGATCCCCAATTCAATGGCTAGGGAAATACCACTTTCTAAGTTGAAATTTTAACAAACATAATAGATCTCTCAATCACATATCTTTTGCTTAGGAATGGAAACTAGCTTTGCAGTTGCCGCGTTCAGTCCCCTCCTTCCCTCCCACCCCAGGCAATTTTGTTACATTGTAAAAAAATCCCACTCCAAATCAATGAATCTTTCAATTTTTTCCTGAACTTTCAGAAGGGCTGTTTTGTTTTGAAAAGATTTGGAGACTGTTTTGCCCATTTGTATTTTGGTGATTCATTACTCCAAATTGCCCGAATCTTCTGAAATACAAAACATCATCTGAAATTTTGCACACCCCTAATATTTACCCAGATTTGCTTTGTGTGACTGAGAATGATTTGCCCAAGATCTCCCCGTGGGTTTCTATGGTAGAGTAAGGATTGGAACCTTTTCTCTAAAGTCCTATCAACTCATCAAATTGAGTCTTTTCTGTGCTTCTCTGTGCTGCAGTCATGTTGTCAGCATGGACTCCCCTGGAGTCCATCAAATGACCCAGGGCTACTTCCGGTAGCACTATGATGGGCCCCGTGCTGACAGCATGCCGGCAGCACAGAGAAGAAGCCAGGGAGGAAGCAGGAGGAAGCTGGGGACAGCAGGGAAACACCTTGGGAGGGGATCCCATAACTACTACTAGTAAGGGTACAAAGCAGGAAACTAGACTCTAGGCAAATTCCCAATCTGAACTACCCCATGGTTTTCCTCATTGTCCCCACTATTATCAATGTGATGAGGTCCTAGTCCAATGCTCAAACCATCACTCTGGTCCTGCTTTAGGTCCTCAGAAAACACCAGCATAATGTAAACAAATCTGGTGATTCATTGATGTTTTGAATTACAAATCTCATAAACTATAAGCCAGCATTGGCAGTTATAAATGATGATGGGAGGAGGAGAAATAGTAATTTAAAACATCTGGAGAACAGAAGGGGGTTGGAGGAAGCTAGAATAGGGTATTACTGAAGTAATGCCCTGGGTGAAGTGCTCCTGGTTTGCAACAGATGAACTTCCCCAAGCAAATTTCAAAAATTAGGTCACTAGTTATGAGCATTATTCAAAAATGCTCATGCAAAAGAATGACGTTCTCTTTTTTCTTAGAGTGTTCTAATCGTGTTAGGATTCACAATCTGGTGCCTTCCAGATGTTTTGGGCTATAACTCAGCTACCTGGGGAGATGCCATCCAAAAAAAATCAGGTGACACACCCCTGTGTTAATTGGATCTTGTCATTTTAACATCTCCTCACTTGTTTATCAGCAGGAAACTAGACTCTAGGCAAATTCCCAATCTGAACTAGGTAATTGTGAAGTTTGGCGGCTTTATTAAATTGAACATCCTATTGTGAATTTAGAGCTAGGCAAGAAATCCTCCTTGCAGTGGGTGCAGAGAGTTGATGCTGCTGAATTTCTTCTGAAGCAGAATTTGGGGCAGCCTCTGAAGTTTTTGCTTGTAAAAAAAAAACCACACGAAGAATTCTGAGCAAAATTAGATACAGTTCAGTTAGGTGGGCTACATATCTCTAAAGAAAAGCAATTGATCTCTTTTTCTGTTTAACAGCATTGAGATATAATTTCACTTTTGCATGACCTACACCTGTTTGCAAAATAGCAGCTAAACCAATTGTTAAATTCAATATGTGGGAGTATAATTAATGTATTTAAACAGTAAAACTGAATCCTGCACATGAAACCAGCAAGATAGGAGAAGACTCTGCTCATGCTCATTAAATTTCTGTTAACTATACTATCCTGGAATTATAACTACTCTGTAATGAATATGGATTAGTCAGCAATTATTTGCTGCTGTTCTTGTATGAATGTCACTCATAACTCAAGATACATGACAAAAATCAAAATTGCCCTTTCTTATTAATGCAGAAAGTTTTCACTCCACTTCTAGCAGTTTCTCATAGGTGTTGTTTTGGCACATTCTGCTTTTTTCCATTGTGATTTAATTCAATCTTTTTCTTCTTTTGTGCCCTTCTTTTTCTCTTAGCAGTTGCACAAAAAATGAATGAACAGATTAGCAGCCAGGAGATGAAACTGACTTTACTACAGAAGAAGGTTGACAACATTTCGGTCGTCATGAGCGATGTGAGCAAGACACTCTCCTCTCTGGAAGGCAAAATCAATGAAGATAAGGGCAGAGACTTCCAGGCTTTTCTGAAAGGTAAAAGAAAGAAATTAATGCAATCACTCACCCAGTTAAAAGTGCCATGGGGGGAAAAAAAGCAAAAAACACCACACGAGAGAATAGAAAACCAGAGAATGCATTAGAAAAGGATTTAGACTGTCCTGTTCTATTATTGCACATTCTGTAAAAGATCTATACTTGGCATTTGGGGGGGGGGGGGGGGGTTAGAAAAAGAAAACTAATAATAGAGTCCAAAATCCTGTTGATATCTTTTGCATATTTAAGTTGCACTTCTGTGGGTTGCACGTTTTGGTCCCATGTAGATTGTCAGCATTCAGTTCTAGGTCATAAAGCTAGGGGCATCTTCTCCAACTCCCTGCCATGCAGGAATACACATCTAAAGCACTCTTGAGATGTGGCCAACCAATAACTGTTTAAAGACCTCCAAAGAAGGAGAGTCCACAAGCTTCTGATGGAATCCATTCCACTGTTGATCAACTCTTGCAGTGCCGATTTCAGTAGCCCATGTTAAGAGGCAGTAAGAACATTGTTTTGACAGCAGTCATATTTACACTTTCTTTCCCATCCATTCTGTCCATCCCTCCCTCCACCAACCAATACATTTTATTTCTATGAGGCACTCTTTACCTTCAGGCGTACATTCAATAGAGCTTTGAACATTCTCCATTTCCTGTCTGTTACCTTTCCATCCATTTCTGTATTTGCTCCAGGTTAATCTCTTCCTTGCTCATTTATCTAGGATGTGCTTTGATAGAACCAGTGTTGGACAATCTTATCACCTATTTCTGTGCTTCTAGTTTGGATTAACTCAAGGATCAGATGCCAGTCACAAAAGAAAATGGCCACAATCATGTGAAATTTGATCTATCTTTTCTCTGTGTTTATAAAAATAGTTTGAAAATTAAAATAAATGTTTTCAAACTTAAAAAAATATTTACAACAGTTTAAAATGCATATGAAACATAAGGTAAAGTACAGCACACTCCATTATAGAAACTTTTGTGAATAGTTCAAGACTGAAAGTCTCTTTAAAGGCAGTGTCCAAGTTATGAACAAAATAGGTTCTGCAGGTTTGACCTTAAGTTGAATTTGTTTGTAATTCAGAACATGCACTTTTTAAAGTGTATCTCCAGGCATATATACAAGCCACTCAAAACATCTTTGCAGAAGCATACAAAAAGCTTGGCCTCTCACACCATAAAAGTCAACATCAACACTGAGATACAACACCATCTGAACTCTGCAAGTGCAGCATTTTTTCCGAATGAAGCAGAAAGTATTTGGGGATTGGGACATTTGTATGGATACCAAGATGCTTGTTTATAAAGCTATTGTCCTCTCAACCCTGTTGTATGCCTGGGAAAGGTGAACTATCTAAGATGTCACACTCCACTTCTGGAACAATTCCATCAGCATTGCCTCTGTAAAATCCTGCAAAACTCTTGGGAAGACAGGCAGACAAATGTCAGCATTCTGGATGAAGCAAAGACTAAATGATTAAAATGATGACCCTCCATCATCAATTTCACTGGACTGGTCACATTTTCCGAATGCCTGATCACCATCTCTCAAAGAGATTTAAAGATGGGCTGAAAGCTAACCTTAAAAACTGTGGCATAGACTCAGAGAACTGGGAAGCCCTAGCCCTCAAGCATTCTAACTGGAGGTCAGCTGTTACCAACAGTGCTGTGAAATTTGAAGAGGCATGAATGGAAGGCGAAAGGGAGAAACATGTCAAGAGGAAGACGTGTCAAGTCAACCCTTGTCAGAACCACCTTCCACCTGGAAATTAATGTCCTCACTATGAAAGAAGATGCAGATCAAGAATAGGTCTCTACAATCACATATGTTCCCACCCCAAGACCCTACACCTGCAAGTGATAGCCTATGATGATGTTCAGAAGATTTCACTTAACTTCCTGTCCCTATGATAAGAAAAATGTAGATAGTTGTGCCCAATATATAGAATCTCAGAAGTTTCTGGCAGACAGGAAGCTGATGAAGATACTTCTGATCTTTTTGCTTTTTTCTCTCCAGCTGGGGTTCCATGGAAATTTATTGGGAACAATACAGCTTTAGACTATAGTTAGGCTTTGGTAAAATCATTTTTGAACTACTCCTCAGATATTCTGGGAGTTGTCGTTCAATCATCTGCATTTGTCAGGCTTTACGATCATGGCTGGCATAACTAGGGCTATACACAGTCCTTACTGAAATTTGGAAATTTTAAAGCAGTAGACTGATTTAATTGATGAATAATCTATCTCCTGCTTTTTTTTCTCCTCTGCAACCTCTGCATAATTAAAATACAGGAGTAAGTAAAATGGGAAAAAAATTGTCAATCACTAAGGAATTAATTTCATACATGCACACACAGAGCCATTTATGTATGTGGATTTATGTCTAGATGTTTGTCTCTGCCATAGTTCCAAATCTGTGAAATACAGACATCTAAAAAGATACTAAAAGGCTGTTTTGCTTTTAAAACAGATTAATTAATTTTAGTTAATTAAAATGCCTGTCCCCTGCAGGAATGTGTTCAGTCATTAGATGGTCTCCGTATGTGCCTTCAAGTCACCTGTCGACTTGTGGCAACCTTTGAATTTAATGGAGTTTTCTTATGCAAGGTATACTCAGAGGTGGTTTTCCCACTGAAATATAGCCTGCAGCACCTGGGATTCAGTGATGGCCACCCATCCAAGTACTAACCAGGGCTTACTTTGCTGTGCTTGCATGATAGTATGGGATCTAGTGCCTTGAGGGTATTTAAGCAGCTTCATTAGGTGGTAGCTTTCCTTAATTACCTTCCTTAATTTTTTGTAACCATCAGAGACAAAGCTGTAGGCAGGCAAGGATATTTATTTCTCCAGAGGGCTATTAGGCAGCTCCATGTTCTGGTCCTACTGAAGGGCCCCCAGACTCTTTCAAATGAGAAAAATATTGAATGAGCACAAGGTTGGATAGCAGGAGAAAGACAAAGCAAGATTGAGCAGGTGGAGGGGAGTAAAGTATTCTCTCTCTTTTTTCTGTGAGTAGGATGCTTTTATAAGATTAACCTCTTGAAGACAGTTTAGTTTTAGATTCTTTAAATTGAATTTTCCTCCCATACAGCAGCAGCTGTGTCTTAGACAAAGCTCAAATCCACTCACTCTCTGTCAGATTTCTCTTTAATTTATGTTAGTTGTTTACAAATTGGATTATCCCTCTGACCATATTGTCATATGAAAGTGCTACTCTTTGCTTCTTTCGTGAGCTTTTCATCACAAGTCTGCAGACTGAACAGGACTTGACCCTTTCATAAGAGTGTGTTGTATGATTCCAGCCTGTGAGGTGATACGGGCCACTGAAGAAGTCTTATCCTGACGACTTGATCCACTCTTTCTGCCTTGTATCTGAGTTTTCTCATAAGGATTTGGAGAGAACATTTCATTCTCTGGGGTGTCTGTCTGGATACAATTTCTTCTGCATTGTTCTGACAGCAGGGCAAAGAACTCGTCCATCAAAACAAGAATGATTCTCAACTCAACATCCATTTCTGTCCAACTTCTTATTCCCCTGAAGGAAGATTATTTCTGCTTTCATGTATCCTTCTTCTATTTCCTCCCCCCACTTTAGTCCAGCATTTTTTATATATTTTTCTCTGGGGGCCCTAGGAAGTAACTGTAATATTGCTGCAGAATAAAATCTTATGAAAGGAAGTAGATGGAGAAATAAGAACTTCAACTTTTAAGACAGGCTGTAGGGTGAGACTGAAGCACAGAAGGATGATTTTTTTAGTATTAATTACTAGCACAAAATGCTTATCAAATTCTAAAAATGTGCACAGGGGCAGACAATCTAGATATTTTGGTTTCAGAGCCCATCGTTCACAACCAGCATGATTTATGGCTAGAAGTAGCACATTTTATTGATTAGTCTATTGGCTGTATCAAAAACATTTGACAAACACCTACACATACATATACATTACAACATAAGTTCAAATAAACAAGCTGTTAGAAAGGTTCCAATCCAGGTCAAATATCTGCATCACCCTTACAGTTTACTCCAATCAACTCTAAATATTCAGTTCTTAGCTGTGTTGCTTTAAAAGGGCCATTCTGTATGTCTGGCCAGCCAATAAAAATGTAGTTTTAATATACAGATCCCAATGTGTTTTTAAAATAATGTATGGCTCGAGGAATTGGTTTCTCTCTTTCTTATACAAGTTACAACTAAACAGTACATGTGCAATATCTTCTACTTCTGACACTCCAAGGATACCAAATTATTCATTATATGGAACTTGGTTAAACCTTCCATGTTTGACCATTGTACCCAGCTTTTCAAATTTAGTTCTGATAAATACCCTCCTGAGGTGTTTAGGCATTTCTGTCTTTAGATATTGGGCTGTTTGAAAAGTATGCTTAAAACGACTTAGCAATTTCAATGAGCCAGCTTTACTGAGGGTGGCAATGTCTTTCTGAGCTTCTATATCCAGCATTCGTTGTGCAACCATTTTTGGATCTAGTTCTTCTAGGAGATTTGGATACAGAATCGGAAGTCCAAAACTCCTAATGTGTTTTGTCAATTGAACTAGCCAAGACGTCTGATGCTGATTTTTTTTGTCTGCTCTAACAGACACAGTGTTGGTAGTCTGTGTTTTGCCTTGGTGTTCAATTTTACCCAGTAGTTATATGCCACAATCTTGCATAAGCCATCAATTGTGTATACTCCCAATTCAGGTCTTACTGCAGCAGCTGGGGTCATTTTTGTCCACTCCCAGAAAACTTCGCAGGTGCTGTGATTGTGATTATTCTAATAATGGTACCTGGTTTAGGCCCCAAACTTCAGCTCCATATAAGAGCATGGGGGTAGCCTTAGTTTTATATACTTTAAGAAGTGGGTCTAAAGATCCTGGTTGGTTATGATTTGTTAGTTTAAGCAGTTGGTTTGCATGTACTCTCGCTCTGGTTGAGCTCATTTGATGGTATGGAAGCCAGGAACCTGTTTAAGAAAAACAATTTATGGCTAGACATAACAAATACTATAACCCAAGACATAATTCCTCAACTGTGGGCATCTATCTTGTTTTGCCTACATTTTCCCTCTTTGACTCTCTTATTCCTCGTCTATTATTTCCAGATTAATTTCCTAGGAAGACTCCTTCCTGTTTCAAATCATGTGGCTTAAATAAAACCTAGAGATTTTGTATATGCAACGGCTTGGAGAGCCAGCCTAAGCCAAGTACAACCAGGTCTTGATGTCTTACTTGGCTGATGATTGCTTGTACTGCCCCTCTGCTTCCTGCTTTTTGTCTATATTAGATTTATGTCGTCCATCCTCCCACCGGATCTGTCATGCTTGCTGCATTTGTATTGCATAAGCAACCTTCCACCCTCTTTTCAGATGACCTTTGCATAGCCTAACAGGACCTCTGAACTCGCCTCATCCCTCTTTTCTCCCCATCCTGTATTAAAAGTCAATGTTCTGCAAACATTGTTGTGGGAGGGGGGTTTAAAGGATGAATGTCTAGCCATGATATGACTCCACTGAACTCAATGAAGATGCATAGCTGAGCTACATGATTGGTGGATCACCACTGAATAAAAGACATGTGTAAGATTGGCCTTAATCTTTCATTAGTTTTTATGGGGAGGAGGGGAGAATGATATTTTATTTACTCTGAAGTAAATCCTAGATCAGTGTATATAGGATACCACATTTATTTCCATTTATTTATGGAAAGGTAGATAATTTTGCTTTAATGTTTAAAATAGAAAAAAACAAGAAAATAAAAACATCTATGATCCATAGTATCTTTTAAGTCAGTGTTTCTCAACCTTCCTAATACTGCGACCCCTTAATACAGTTCCCCATGTTGTTGTGACTGCCAACCATAAAATTATTTTTGTTGCTACTTCATAACTGTAATTTTGCTACTGTAATGAATCATAATGTAAATATATGACATGCAGGATGTATTTTCATTCACTAGACCAAATTTGGCACAAATAACCAATATGCCCAAATTTGAATACTGGTGGGGTTGGGGGGGGGGGGGGTTGATTTTGCCATTTGGGAGTTGTAGTTGCTGGGATTGATAGTTCACCTACAATCAAAGAGCATTCTGAACTCCACCAATGATGGAATTGAACCAAACTTGCCACACAGAACTCCCATAACCAACAGAAAATACTGCAAGGGTTTTGTGGGCATTTATCTTGACTTTAGGAGTTGTAGTTCACCTATATCCAGAGAGCTCTGTGGATTCAAACAATGATGGATCTGGACCAAACTTGGCATGAATACTCAATATGCCCAAATGTGAACAAATGTGGAGTTTGGAGAAAATATACATTGACATTTGGGAGTTGTAGTTGCTGGCTGTAACGAACTGTCCTATCTTGCAAGACCAGAGTTAGCTCTGTATATGCCCCATAGCTTAGCATCCATTTTGCAAGGGAGCTAGGAGGCAGCCATCTTAGGTAAAGATATTTCCAAGAGGGGGCGGAGCCAGAAGGCAGCCTGGAGGAAATGTGGATAGCCATTTGATTGGCTGGGAGTCCTAAAGGATAAGTGGGCAGAGCTTGGTCAAGTGAAGAAAAATAGAGGAGCCAGAGGGGCTTTTTTGAAATCTGACAGTGGGGGAAAAGTGAGGTGGTGGGAGACAGTTAAAGAAAGTGGTTGGAATTTTTGAAGCCAGGAGTCAGGTAGAGAAAGTCAGTGAGCAGTTAAGGAGAAATAGTTTGATAGTGGGTTTTTAGACCAGACCTTGGGATTGGGCTGTTTGAAGATTAGGAACTAGTTAGTGGAAGACAAATAGTTCCCTGTGAACTTTGAAAGGTTAATTGGAACCTGAAGTTTTGAAGTATTGAACTATTTGAAGTAATCATGAAGCTCTATACCACTCTGCAACCATTAAGATTCAATGCCTGTTCTCAGTAAACGAATAAACATCTTTCTTTCTTTGTTATTAATAAACCAATACCTCTGTGTGCCTCTCTTACAACATATCCCCATACACTGGGGAAGAGTGTTTTAATATTGGTGGCAGCACTACTTGAAAGACTTTGGTGTTTATACCCTCTGTTCCCTGAGTTCGAATTTATCCTACTTCAGTTTACTTCAACATAAATCAGTTAAACCTCAAATGATCCTTTCTAATTTTGATGGTAGCCTAATCAATCCTCAGTTCCTCTAAGGCAGAGGTCCTCAAACTAAGGCCCGAGGGCTGGATACGGCCCTCCAAGGTTGTTTACCTGGCCCTTGCTCAGGGTCAACCTAAGTCTGAAACTACTTGAAAGCACAACAACAACTATCCTATCTCATCAGCCAAAAGCAGGCCCACACTTGCCATTGAATACTAATAGCTTATATTTTATAAAATTGTTCTTCATTTTAATTATTGTATTGCTTTAAAGCGTTTTTGCACTACAAATAAGATATGTGCAGTGTGCATAGGAATTCATTCGTGTTTTTTTTCAAATTATAATCCAGCCCTCCAACAGTTTGAGGGACTGTGACCTGGCCCTCTGTTCAAAAAGTTTGTGGACCCCTGCTCTAAGGAATTGTTTCCTCTGTCTCGTGTTTAAAAAGAAAAAGCGTTAGATTCTGGTGGCAGTGGTTGGATTACCAAATAAAGGATTCTCCCTGCCTGAAGATTTTTGGGTTTGCGCTGATCGTGAGTGTGTGGTTTTTTTTTTTTAAAAGAGACAATTCCTTCACATTGGGATTTATAGTTCACCTACAATCAAAGAGCATTCTGAACCCCACCAATGACAGAATTGGGCCAAATTTCCCACACAGAACCCCCATGACCAACAGAAAATACTGTGTTTTCTGATGGTCTTTGGCAATGCCTCTGACACCCCCTTATGACACCCCCCCCCCCGGTCTAGACCCCGAGGTTTAGAAATGCTGTTTTAAATGAGTAAGTACACCACCAAGTGATTTTTGTTTGAAAAAAAAGCATCTTTGCACATTCTCCTTCTACATTTATTTCTTCTCCTATTGTTCAGTGTGAAAGCTTTCTGGTTGAACCACCAAAGCTCTGCTCATTTGACCAACAGATGAAGTATACTGAATTTGTTTACTAGATGTGGGAACATTTCTTAGCAGATGGGAGTCTTTTTC
Organism: Anolis sagrei; assembly: GCF_037176765.1. Taxonomy (NCBI): domain Eukaryota; kingdom Metazoa; phylum Chordata; class Lepidosauria; order Squamata; family Anolidae; genus Anolis; species Anolis sagrei. The sequence continues at coordinate 20,986,059 of NC_090025.1, forward strand.
TTTTTGATTTCCTAAAAAAGTCTCATTTTGACTAGTTGCTTTTTTATACCAAAAGGCAAGTGTGGAAAATTTAGTTTCTTCTGAAATTCTTTCATATGTTTGCAATATGATTGTTAGTGCCTCCCCCTCCCCTCCTTAAAATTAACTTGGACATCTGTTATTTCTTGCTCTATGTGTGGTAAAAGTCTTTGCTGTAGAATATTGAGCATTACTTTACATGCATGGGAAATTTATGTAATGATCCTGGGGGTACTGCAATCCCTGGTGCCCCCTTTCTTGGAGATTGGAATGTATTTTGAATGTTTCCCGTCTGTGGGCCATTCTTTTGTTTTCCATATTTGTTGACAGATTGTAGTTCAACCCAGAGTAGATTCTGTCTCTGTAGCTCGAAGCTACTGTATTTAGTAAGCCATCCGTTCCTGTGATTTATTTCCTCAAAGAGCTTTGACTGTATCTCCTCCTTTAGTTTCTAAAATTGGAGGTTCGTCTTCAAATGATTCTTCATTGAATGAATCTGTCATCTTCTCACCTCTTTTATATAATATATCCTTGTATTGTTTCCATTGTATTTTTTATTTCTACATGGTCATGTAACATGTTGAAATAAAAAATACCATGGAAACAATACAAGGATTACATATATTGGAGCCCCTGTTGGCACAATGGGTAAAATCCTTGTTCCAGCAGGACTGAAGACTAACAGATTGGAGGTTCAAATCAGGGGAGAGCAGGTTGAGCTCCCTCTGTCAGCTACAGCTCCCCATGCGAGGACATGAGAGAAGCCTCCCACAAGGATGGTAAAACATCAAAACATTCAGGCATCCTTGCAGATGGCCAATTCTCTCACACCAGAAGCGACTTCCAGTTTCTCAAGTCACTCCTGACACACAAAAATGTAACATGTTTTCTGCTTGGTAGAGCATGTCCAGTCTTAGTTTAAATTTCCCTTTGATTTCTCAGATCTTATAGAAGAGGTCTATTTTTTCCCTTTTTTCTTGTCATCTTGTTTCTCTGTAATTATAGTTCTTTTTGCACAAGTCATTAAACATATGGGTTTTGACACTATTCATGTCATCTTTTGCTTCTTGTGTGGCCTTAACTGCCTGAAGAGTTTCATCTATAATCTATTGAACTTCTCACTCCTTTTCGCGACAGACAATATTTTTCTGCATTCCTCCATGACCGCGACCCTTGCTTTAGTGCAGAGTATTTCTGGCTTCTGGTCAGTTAGACTTAATAGTGAAAATCTATTTTTACATTTTCTTTAAATTCTACATGGATTGTTTTTGGATTGTACTTTGGCATGATGGTTGCTTTAGTGTCCATTTTTGTTGTTTATTCATTCAGCCACTTCTGGTTCTTTCTGACCTCATGGACCAGTCCATGTCCGAGCTCCCTGTCATCCATTGGCACTCCTAGCTCGTTCAAGGTCAAGCCAGCATTTCAAGAATACCATCCATTCATCTTGCCCTTGGTCAGTCCCTCTTCCCCTTTTCCTTCCATTTTCTCCAGCATCACTCTCTTCTCCAAGCTTTCCTGTCTTCTCATTATGTGGCCAAACTACTTCATCTTTTGCTATAATATCCTTCCCTTCAGTGAACAATCGGACATTATTTCATAGAGTATGGACTGGTTTGATCTTCTTGCGGTCCAAGGCACTCTCAGAATTTTCCTCCAACACCACAGTTCAAAAACATCTATCTTCCTTCACTCAGCCTTCCTTCACTCAGTCTTCCTGATGGTCTTTCTTTCACATCCATAGGTTACTATGAGGAATACCATTGCTTTAACTATGCAGACCTTTGTAGGCAGTGTGATATCTCTACTCTTCACTATTTTATTGAGATTGGTCATTGCTCTCCTTCCAAGAAGTAAATGTCTTCTGATTTCCTGGCTGCAGTCTTTGTCTGCAGAAATCTTCATGCCCAGAAATACAAAATAAATGCAGCATACTCACAGAAATACAAAATTAATCAAGTCCCACACATTACATGATGTGTTCTGCATACAAATTGAATAGGTTGGGTGAGGGTATACAATCTTGCTGTACTCCTTTTCCAATCTTGAACCAGTATGTTTTTCCATGGTCTGTTCTTACTTTTGCTTCTTGGTTGTTATACATATTCCTCAGGAGACAGACAAAGTGACTTGGTATCCCCACACCACCAAGAACTTGCCACAGTTTATTATGATCCACACAGTCAAAGGTTTTAGAATAGTCAATAAATCAGAAATATGTGTTTTTCTGAAAATGCCTGCAATTTGGTCTCTTTTTCCTCTGCCTTTTCTAAACCCAGCTTGTACTTCTGGCAACTCTTGCTCCATGTATTGTGGAGTCTTGAGCATTACCTTACTGGCATGTGAAATAAGCACCACTGAACAAAAGTTTGAGCATTCTTTGGCATTTCCTTTTTTTGGTACGGAAATATAAGTGGGTTTTCCCCCCAATCTGATGGCCATTCTTGTGTTTTTCATATTTGCTGGCATATGGCATGCATCACCTTGACAGTATCATATTTCGAGATTTTAAACAGTTCAACTGGGATCCCATCATCTCCTGCTGCCTATATTATCTTTCCTATACAAATCTGTATAGTCTCACTATCTTCTCTTGATCTCTTTAGCTTCTGTAAGGTCCTTGCCATTTTTGTTTTTGATCATGCCCATTTTGCCCAAAAAATTCTTTAGCTTTATGCTATCTTTTGATATTAGAAGTCTGTGCCACTCCTGGTCTTGTTTTCGCAGAGAGAATGGCATCACACTCTATTTTGTTTCTGATTTTAATTTTTAAATTGGGCATCAGGTGACATTACAGTTAGCTATTTGGCTGCTTGAAGAATATATTTGCAATGAATGAACTGTTAGACTTGCAAATATTCTTATAATATGCATTGTGCAGCTTTGGATCTTCCTTTCTCCTCTGAGCACATCAACAGCTGAATGGCCTAGCAGAATAGCAGAACAATTTCTCTTGGGTAAATTTTGATTTTCTGGAGCTACCCAGGTAGCATGCCATGTACAAAAGAAAGCATTACATTCTTCCCTGTCCCCATTTATTTATTTATTTATTTATTTGGTATGCTTGTATACCGCTAATATCTCAGCCTGTGCGGCGACTCATTGCGGTTTACAACATGTTAAAATATACAATTCACTTTAAGCATATAAGATTAAAATTAGGAATACATACAAAAACATACATAGTATTGGGCCACCAATACAGATCGGGACATCTCATAGTTAAAATCGTAATCCAATTCGTTATCCTTGATTGCTAGTCCATGGTCAGACAAACATCACGTCGAAGATCAATTGAAGACTTGCTCGAACATCCAGGTTTTTAGTTTTTTCCTAAATGCCATTAGCGAAGTGGTTGATCTTAATTCAGTAGGGAGGGCATTCCAAAGCTGGGGGGCCACCACAGAAAAGGCCCTATCTCTCGTTCCCACAAGCCGCACCTGTGAAGCAGGTGGGATAGAGAGAAGGGCTTCTCCTGAAGATCTTAGGGTCCTGGTGGGCTGATAGGCCGAGATACGTTCGGATAGGTATGTAGGGCCAGAACCGTTTAGGGCTTTAAAGGTCAAAACCAGCACTTTGAATTGGGCTCGGTAGCTAATCGGTAGCCAGTGGAGCTGGTACAGCAGAGGAGTTGTGTGCTCCCTGCGCCCAGCCCCTGTTAATACCATGGCTGCCGCCCGTTGGACTAGTTGGAGCTTCCGGGCCGTCTTCAAAGGCAACCCCACGTAGAGAGCGTTGCAGTAATCAAGACGGGATGTAACCAGAGCGTGGACTACCGTGGCCAAGTCAGACTTCCCAAGGTACGGTCGCAGTTGGCGCACGAGTCTTAACTGTGCGAATGCTCCCCTGGTCACCGCCGAAACCTGGGGCTCCAGGCTCAGCGATGAGTCCAGGATCACACCCAAACTGCGAACCTGTGTCTTCAGGGGGAGTGCGACCCCGTCTAACACAGGCTGTAACCCTATACCCTGTTCGGCGTTGCGACTGACCAGGAGCACCTCTGTCTTGTCTGGATTCAATTTCAATTTGTTCGCCCCCATCCAGACCGTCACAGCGGCCAAGCACCGGTTCAGGACTTCGACAGCCTCCTTAGTAGCGGGTGGGAAGGAGTGACAGAGTTGGACATCATCTGCGTACAGATGACACCGCACCCCGAAACTCCGGATGATCTCACCCAGCGGCTTCATGTAGATGTTAAACAACATGGGGGACAGTATTGAACCCTGAGGAACCCCACAAGACAAAGGTTGTGGGGTAGAGCAGGAGTCCCCCAGTGACACCTTCTGAGACCGACCCTCGAGGAATGACCGGAGCCACTGCAGAGCAGTACCTCCGAGACCCATTCCCGCGAGGCGTCCCAGAAGGATACCGTGGTCGACGGTATCGAAGGCCGCTGAGAGGTCGAGTAGCACCAACAGGGACACACTCCCCCTGTCGAGCTCCCGACGGAGATCATCCACTAAGGCGACCAAGGCTGTCTCGGTACCATGTCCCGGCCTAAAGCCAGACTGTGCCGGATCTAGATAATCCGTGTCTACCAAGAATGCCTGGAGTTGTGAGGCCACCACACGTTCCATGACTTTGCCCAAAAAGGGAAGATTGGAAACAGGCCGATAGTTTACCAATTGAGTGGGGTCCAGTGATGGCTTCTTCAACAGCGGTTTTATCACAGCTTGCTTTAAGCTGGCTGGAAAAATGCCTTCCCGAAGGGAGGCATTAACCACCACCTTAACCCACTCGGCCAATCCCCCTCTGGCCTCCTTTAGAAGCCAGGATGGGCAGGGGTCTAGGATGCATGTGGTAGCTCTCATTCCTCCAAGTACCTTGTCCACATCCTCAGTTTGAACCAATTGAAATGAATCCATCAAAATCGGACAAGCAGATGCTCGTGTTACATCCTCAGAGACTGCCGTTAATGCGGCGTCCAGTCCAGAGCGGATCAAAGCGACTTTGTCTGCAAAGAACCGAGCAAAAGCTTCACAGCGAGCAGCCGAGTCATCAGGGCACCCATCCTGAGTGGTGGGTTTTAAAAGGCCTCTGACAACTCGGAACAGTTCAGCCGGACGGTTCTTTGCAGACGAAATAGTGGCCGCGAAGAAAGTTTTCTTAGCGGCTCTTATTGCCGCGGCATATGACCTTAAAAAGGCCACAAACCGTGTTCGGTTTGGCTCGCTCGGATCCGAACGCCACACGCTCTCTAGTTCCCTCTTCTTTCGCTTCAACACCGCCAGCTCCTCAGTAAACCAAGGGGCCGGTTTAGATCGGCTACTTGAGAGGGGACGTTCTGGAGCGATCGTGTCTATTGCCCTGGAAATCTCCCCATTCCAGAGAGCGACCAGGGCATCAACAGGATCACCAACCGTGGTGGCGGGAAAATCCCCAAGAGCCATCAGGAATCCTTCCGGATCCATAAGCCTCCTGGGGCGGACCAATTTAATAGGTCCTCCACCTCTGCGGAGGTTAGGGGGCGCAGTAAGTCTAAAGCTGACCAGGAAATGGTCGGTCCATGGCAACGGAGAGATGGATAACTCCTCAACACCGCCACCTTCCTCCCATCCCTGACAGAAAACCAAGTCCAATGTATGTCCAGCACTGTGGGTGGGGCCAGATACTTGTTGGGACAGACCCATGGTCGCCATGGTAGACATGAAGTCCTGAGCCGCTCCCGTTAGGGCAGCCTCAGCGTGGACATTGAAGTCCCCCAGCACAAGCAGCCGCTGGGACTCCAATGCCAGGTCCGAGACTACCCCCGCTAGCTCAGGTAGGGAGACTGTAGTGCAGCGAGGTGGACGGTACACTAACAGAATCCCTAATCTGTCCCGGTCACCCACCCTCAGGTGGACGCATTCAAAATTTGTTGACTGCGGGATGGGGGTCCTGGTCAGAGAAACGGAATCTCTATAGACTACTGCAACCCCGCCTCCCCGCCCTCCGGATCTCGGTTGATGCTGCACAGAGAACCCGGGTGGACAAAGCTGGGTCAGATTTACACCTCCAGCTTCGTCCAGCCAGGTCTCTGTGATGCACGCCAGATCTGCCCGCTCATCCATTTACTGTAGGTTGCTGTCAGTGTGTTTGCCCTGTTAAGTTGTGGGGTCAAAGATGGGAAAGAAAATAAGAAATGTAGGAAGCTCAGTCAAAATTCACATTTGATCAGAAATATGTGAAGATACTTTCTGATATATTTGGAAATAGTTTAAGTGCATTTCCAGATTTATCTGCCCTGAATCAGAAGTGATTAGATGTGACGAAAACTATGATGTGGAAGGAGGTTGGCTCATCACGAGGCAAAGTGAGGCAACTGTCTTAGGTAGAAGATATTGAGGGGAGGGCATTGGCAAAAGTCACTGAGCTCTTTCTACTGTTCCCTCCAATATGTTGTTTAAGGGAAGGCTGGGCTGCATTTATTAGCCTGTCCTAGAACTCTTAAACTACCTGTTGTCTTTAGTATGGTGGAGACTATAAGTCAAACTAGCCAATTTCTGTACATGGAATGAGGATGATTCACTATCTTTCCTTTTGCCTGTTTTAGCTCAAGCCTGGCTTGCAAAGCTGTAATTTCAAATTTCATCTCAGTGACAAACTCTACTTTAAGTGGCTCTCGGCAAGTTGCTTTTCTCCACAACCTCTTTTTTGTAACAAGTGGGGCATAACATCAGCCCACCTTAGAGGTAGCTATGAGAATCAGAAGTGCTTAAAAGAACTTCAAGGGTTGCAAAGCTTCTGTGCCAGACACTTCCCTAGTTTATGTTTTCTTTTGTCTGCTTTGTTCTGCTTGCCAACTGAAATATTTGCTGCACTTGTATCTGGGTTAATCTTTTTGGAATGAGGGGATTTAGGCCAAAGGTGTTATGATGTGTGCCTGAACATTGCATATTTTTTAAAGAATAGCAGGATAAGTAAACAAGTATCACATTATGGATTTTAATGCCATTCTTCTCATCTTTAGGTTTCCATGGGCTTTCTGGAGCCCCTCAGGCACCTAATCTATGAAGGCGATTATTTCATTTTCCTTCAGGGTGGCCTTTACTGCAGTAAACAATTAGTGATTGTCTAAGTTTCTTTAGCCAATTAGCCTTGGTTTAGGATTTGGTAAGAGATGAGGGAATTCTTTAATTGACCCCCATAAGGCAAGGCTTTGTTCACATGCAATTTCTGTTTCAACATTTCCTTCCTTCTCCATCCTTCTTTTTCTTTAAGGTTAGATGGAAGTTTTGTTGCATTATTCTCATTCTAATTAAAATTTCAATTTCTGTCTAATATGCTCTCTTGAAGTGAGTGTGGATGTTCATAATTATTAATGTCTATATGGAGGCTATATTGTTTCATATTTTCTCTTTCACATGACAGGTCAATATAAAACTGTCATTCCTGTATATAGTCACGTTAATCCATAATGATCAATATTAAAGATGCAGCTGAATAGATTGAACTCAGGTGCCTTCTTTAATTAAAGCCAATTCATCCAAATTATACCTCCATATTGTGCACACCAATTCCCTATTGTGCTGTTACAATGGAGGGAGGTTTCACATATGATGTGAATAAAAGTTGAAAGAAAGGAAAGAGCTTACAGTGCTTATTTTTGCCTTTACCTGCAGTTCAACTAACATTCATATTCTAAAGTACTTGAGATAGATTTAGTTAAGTTGCCTATTTTGGTTCAGAAAATCTAATAAGAAAATGCTACGATATTTTCAACAAGTTCTATGTTGAAATATAGCCCATCACTAATGCTTTTTAATTAGATTTTTATATCTCTTCAGAATGGATGGTGTTGGTTGATAAAAGGTTGGAATTAGTTCTTTCTTCTGCTGGTTCATTGCTTTTTTCCCCCCATGGAAAGCTAGTGGATATTTTAAGGATGGAGAACATAGCTGGCCTTCCAGGTAATGTTGAACAGCAGCTCCCATGACCCTTTCTGACACTGGTGATGTGGGTGAGCAGTGAAAAGGTTTGCAGTCCATCAATATTTGGACAGCTATGCATTCCCCACTCCTGTTATATGGCCCAAAATATTCTAGTACTTTTGGTAGGTGATGTTTTTCCACTAAATATGTTCTTGTCTGTATCTCCCTAAAAATGCATACCTCTGACCAGCTCCAAATCCATTTGTTTTTACCTATAAGAAAAGTTAGGAAAAGCACAAATACTGACATCTAGATGAACAATCAGGTTTTGGAAACATTAATTTGGTAAATACATAGTGAACAAAACTCTATTCTGCATAATAATAATAATAATAATAATAATAATAATAATAATAATAATAATAATAATAATAATATTATACCTCACCTCCATCTCCCCTAAGGAGCTCAGGGCAGCTTACAAAGGGACAAGCCCAGGGAGCACAAAGTTAAAAACATAACACAGTAAGATAGCATCAAAACAAAACCAAATAAAAACATATCACAGTAAAACATATCATAAAAACAGCAACCTACAGAATGATAAGCGCTCAGAGGGCTCTGGGTTTGTGCAAATTCCTAGATAGAGCTAAGGGAAAGTGCAAAATTCAGAAGACAGGGCTGGGAGGATAATGTTCAAGGGCATTAAAATGTTAGGATTGTAGAGTGGAGGGCCATGCTAAAGTGCTGGAACTTAAGTAATATTGGGCCAATTTTTTGGAACTGTCTAGTCAAAGGCACAGTGGAACATCCATGTTTTTAGGTTCTTGCGGAAGATGGACAGGGTAGGTGCCAGTCTAATCTCCCTAGGAAGAGAGTTCCAGAGACAGGGGGCCACCACCGAGAAGGCCCTCTCCCTTGTCCCCACAATATCTGAGTGTATGTGCACATATCTGATATAGAAGATCTTAATAAGGGAAGGGAAAGTGCGGCTATGGATTGTATGCAGTTCCCATGATCATTTGTCTCTAACCAAGGACCTTTCCCCAGATCTCCCCAATGTCCTTGCCTCCTCTCAAAAAGATGTAATTGTCCATTAATACAAAGAGATGTTCCTTCTTAAAGTGACTGTTCTAGCCACTTCTGGTTTGGAACCCTTCCTTGAATTTTGGGGTTTAGCACATCCCGTGGTGGATCATGGGGTGAAAAACTGGCCCAAAACTTCACTGTGGGAATTCATTGATTTCTACTCTCCAGTTTTTTTTAAGTTCTCTCACACTAGGCAATGAAGTTTAGTTTTGCTTCTTCACTATGTAAAAAATATGGTGTCCTTCTCATACTAATTAAATGGATGATAATTAAAATATTTTCAGTACCCGCACTGCCTTTTGGCAGTCCATCATTTTCAAAGTAATTCAACTATATATCTGATAGAGTGAGAGGTCCTTTAAACCTTTGGCCTGTTATGCTAGAAACCGTGGTTACATTTCACCTTGTCATAGTTGTCTATAATTGCAAGAAGCAGCACATTATGAGTCATCCCTAAGGACAGTAAAACTGATTAAAAGGATGAGAGCAACTAGCAAAAGTGCTATTCAAACATATAATTCTCTTGAGGTTTAGCAAAGGCAATGATGTACAATCCAGGAGATATAAGGAGTGTGATTGCAATATAAGCTTCCTTCCTCTAAATAAGACCTAAAGAATGGATCTAGATAGAAAAAACAAATATCTCTATCTGTCTCTATTTTTATATATTAAGATGTTGGTAGAATTGGGTTGGGGTTAATTAGTCTTTTTCCATTCTGTTTTTATTTATGGGGCATCTCTGTCTTTCCCCCTCTAGGTCTCAAGTCCAAAAGCATTACTGAACTAGTCCAAGAAATTGTAAAAGAACAGTTCAAATTCCTCCAAAGTGACATGCAAGAAACAGTGGCCCAGATTTTCAAGATTGTTTCTGGTCTGTCTGATGATATTGAAAACACTAAAGAGCTGATCAAGAGTTTGAATGTTTCTCAGCAAAAAATTGTCACAGAGATAACACATAGACCTACGAAGGTAGAAATCCAAGAGATAAGAAATGAGATTCTACATATTGAACAAGACATCAGCTTTACATGTGACAAGCCAATCAAAGTCTTGCAGGAAAAGCAGAGGTCTATGGAAGTCGCCTTGGAGCATCAAAGTTCAAAGAGCAATCTTTATTATGAATCTCTGAACAAAAGTCTAAGTCAAATGAAAGAGGTACATGAACAGCTCTTATCAGCTGAACAGAGGTCAGACCAAAACGTCCCCACAGCAGGTAAATCCGTGAGTGATAACCTTACCGATTACATGATCAGTTTACATGAGAAAGTGAAAAAACAGAGTCTGATGGTTCTGCAATTGCATGATGACCTCAGAGTCCAAGACAGCAAAATTAGCAACCTCACAGTAACATTAGAGATTCAGAAAGATACCTTGGAAGAAGAATGCAATGGCATGTTGTCCAAATGCAGGAGTGATTTTGAAATGCAACTGAAAGGCATGGAGGAGAATATGCGTTCTTTAAATAAAACACTGGAGAATCTTGTGTTTCCCTTGGATGAGAAGATGGACAAAATGAATGAGCAAATTAATGACCTCTGCTATGATATGGAGATTCTCCAACCTTTGATTGAGCAGGGTGTTCCTTTCAGCTCTAACTCAGAGTATGAGCAGCAGATTGAAACAGAAGCTATAAACAGAAAGTTGGAAAACTTAACTAGTGTTGTGACAATACTAAATTCTACCATTCAAGAGCTCACTAAAAATCAGAAACAGTTGAAAACTGATGCTCAGGCTCATGATGAAATGTCGGAAAGACGTATTAATGAATGTTTCGTTTTAGTTGAGGATGGCATAAATAAGACATTGACAGTTTTGAATGAGGCCGTTGATTCAATCCGAGATAACTATGTCCTAAAAGAAACGCTGAGTACTTTCAAAAATGAGACAGAAGCCTGCTGCAGTTGGGTTGAGACAGTGGAAAGTGTATCAGCATTGGTCCCTCAATTCCAACAGATGAATGAATCCCTTCAGATACTAATAAATGGAAACCACAAACTTGACTTTACTTCAAAAATAATTAGAAATGCTTCAGAGGCTTCACCTGATGAAAACATCATTCCTCATGCCAGCCCAGTTCGCCATGATCAAAGCAAAATATCATTAACTTTGCAAGGGCATCAACAAGAAATAGGGCACCTTGATGAGAAACAGGTGCATCCCATGCAGGAACACAAGGATTACGAAGTTCGCCTGCAGGTTGTGGAAGCAAAAATAAACAAGTTTTTGGCAAACAATTGTGTCTCAGTAAGAAATGTCAAAGCTGCTGCAACAGAAAATGAGAAGGTAGTCTCAGGACAGCTTCAGGCATTGAGTTCAAGAATCAGGGCACTTGAAGCCAAATCCATACGGTTGTCTCTGAGCATGCCTCTGATAAATAAGACTGCCTATGAAGCTTGGGGCTTGTGTAAGGATGTCTCTGGAAGCATTCAAGCCATGAATGCCAGCATTCCCAGAATGATGAAACTTCCTCATCCAGATACTTTGTTGTTTCAGAAAGGCATAGAAGAACTTACTGAATCTATGCTGGAGGTCAAAGCTGGCATGATCCTGTCCAATCTAACTTGGTATGTAGACAGATCCCTAGCTGATGCAGCAGACAGAATTACCAAACGTCTGAAGGCAGTTCCTGCAGTTTCTAAGAAACCACCACCAGTAAAAAAGATGCCAGTGAACACTACTGCGAACCAAGCTGGACGGAATCAGAGAAACACAGATAATACCCTAGATACAGGTAATGCATTTTAATATTTCTATTTCTATTGCTAGTGATAGTGCCTAAAATGTATCACTAACATGGTTCTAAGGTGTCTGGTTTATAATGTCTGTATCATGTAATAAATCTAAATGCCCCTTTCTTTACATGTTTTTCTTTTGTTTAGGAAAGAAAGAGAGATGCTGAAAGCAAGTCAAAAAGTTCATACCTATTTTTATCCAGGTCTTTGACACCACTGGGAATTGGATACCAAATTATCTTGCCTTAGTGTCTTGTTGAGAGAGGGTTTTTAATCACCTTGGTCTGACTTAAACCAAAGGGGTAGTAAAAAATGTAAAGTAGGAACATACCTAGCAAAGTCTTCAAGAAATGCACTACTATATGCTATTATTTTGCTGCTTGGATCAGAAAACTTGTCCAAATCTGATCGGACAGGTTCTGAAGTTGCACAAGTTTATTTTCTTGGAGAGCATGGCTGCAATTAGCTTGTGGTCCTTGAAGTCTGTATTCTTGAGGGCATTTCCTTCGCTAAGAAAAAGAAATAACAACAAGAATCCCAGACAATACATATGGTGCAATCAGCAAAATATATAGAAACTATGGGGTAGAGCAAGTACTTTTGGGAATGATGCCATCAATGATAGACCATATACTTCATTTGCAAAAAAGGCCAGTTTCAAATACCTAGCAAAACTAGCCCAAGATAGTGAGCATCTTTCCTGTGTAGTCTGTTGAATCGTGACTAGGGAAAGTAGTAACCCGACTGGTATTATCAGGGCTTTATGCAGTTAATATGAATCTGCAGCAGGGAAAATGCAAGCCTACAGCATGCAGATGAAGGGAGAGTCTGAGGAATTTGGAGATAGATTGAGTTAATTCACCCTTTGTTCACTATTTCACTGGGCTGTGAGATTGTTAAATCAGATTGTTATACTGAATAATCATGAGATTGGCACTCATGACCCGTATTTATGACAAGAACTGGGAAAACGTGGGACCCTGGTCAATCCAGACCAAACTGACACTAGCCGTTAAACTGAATTGGCAGACTGAGATCCTATTTAAAATGATGTTTTTAAATGAAATGGCTTTGACGAAACAACATTGTTTGGTGCACAATAAGGTAAATTGGTGAACAGCAAAGGCATTTTCATTCTTTTATGTCCCCTGTCGTCTTTTTTCCCTTTATTTCCATTTCTTCCAGCTCAGTGCACACGCTTGAGGCATGCCTAAAGTCAAGTGCTTGCAGTTCATCTGATAATCAAGCACGCAAGAAGTTTAAAGTGGATTCAGGGTTCAATAATATTTCCACTTTATTTCATAAATGGCTGCTTACTCGTTCTCCCTTAAACCCTGAAAGCATCTTTTGCGCAGCAGCAAAACTGCAGAAGTCAGCAGCTCTATTGGATAAAGTGCCTTGGCCTTTTGACAGACTAGATTCCATTCTCCATGTGAAACTGACTATAGTTCAGTAAAGGGTCCTCTTTATTGGGTGGCTTTGCAAGCAACATTTACTGCATATACTTGATGAATAGTCTAAAAACCGTGGTTGACTTATCTGTGAGTAACTGCTAAAAACAAATGACAAAGACATTGCCTCAACAAGCTGTTAACCCTGTCATGTTGGATCCGTGGGGTGGAGCCACAGCTGCTAGAGCAGTGGTTCCCAACCTGTGAATCCCCAGGTGTTTTAGTCTACAACTCCCAGAAATCCCAGCCAGTTTACTAATTGTTCGAATTTCTGGGAATTGAAGGCCAGACTATCTGGGGACCCACAGTTTGACAACCACTGTGCTAGAGTAACAAGGAGCATCCAGTTGTCTTGCCCTTACTCTCCTTCTACCTCTTTCATCCCTGGTCCAGGCAAAGAGTAAGTGCATCTTATTTATAGGCTCAAAATCCATGGGCTCAACACACTGTGGATTCAAATGTGCAAAATACTGTTCAATTGAATATGTGGTGGGAGCACACCAGCCACCTGTTGCCACTGCCTCTGAATATTCCTTAGGCAAAGAAGACTCATAGATGGCTTTGGCAGTATCTTTCTCTGAAATGTAGCCTACAGCACCTAATATCCTTAAGTAGTGACTGGAGCTGACCATACTTAGCTTACTGGCATCTGGTCATATTAAGATGTTCAGGCAGAGACTTTTAAACAAGTCAGCATAGTTAGATTGTCTAATTTGGGATCTATAGAAAACATTTGAGAATTTTCTTCTCTGTAGTTGGAACTCTTGGATGGAGACAGTGGAAATGGGAAGTAGATAACCCAAACCTCATACTTTGATGTTAGAGACCTTGACTCACACTGCAAAGCCCTGCTGTTAGAGTTTTTGCTCAGTTGTCATACTGCTACCCACTTCCAGTATACTCTCCTCAAAAGAGGGCAAAACTGTTTTGAATAGTCCTCTGACCAGGACAAGAGTGGGAAACTGCAGCAGGTCCAGAGACCAATTTACTTCCTCTCAGATTGCTCAGGGGTCTCATGGACGACCAAACCAACAAACAAAAAACAGACATACAGCCACACTTTGCTTGCCCATGGACTATAGTTGCCAGGTCTGTTGCCAGGTCTGTGACCTTACATTGATGCTTTGGGCCCTTCCACACAGCCCTATTTTCCAAGAATATCAAGGCAAAAAATCCCACAATATCTGAGTTATCTGAGTCCACGCTCAGATAATGTGGGATTTTCTGCCTTGATATTCTAAGTTATGGGGCTGTGTGGAAGAGCTCCTTGTGGAAATGTTAAATGATTTTGAGGATCCGCCAGATAAGAGTAGGGCTGAAGATCTGGCATAGGACACCCTCATTCCCCAAGCCAGGGAGCAGCAGTGTATTTCTCCCTATTGTCTACAGTTGTTTTATTTCTTTCATGGAAGCTCTCCAGTAACTGGCACCTGTTGTTTTTTTTAGACTGGCACTGGTCCATGGACTATCATTATTTATTATTTATTTATTACTGGTTCTTATACCCCGCCCTTCTCACCCCGGAGGGTAGCACTGCTTTAGAAGACATGGGAAGCTGCCTTATATAAAGTCTGACCAATCTAGGGCCCTTCCACACAGCCCTGTATCCCAGAATAGTAAGGCAGGAAATCCCACAATATCTGCTTTGAACTGGGTTATCAGAGTCCACACTCAGATAATGTGGGCCCCCAGTTTTGTTTCACCTACCTCCGAGGGAAGCTGACTGTGTGGATTATTATTTGAAAAGAATATGGTCATTGCTTAGGTCTGGAACTCTAAACATGGGCATGGGATTCTATCCTTTATAAGGTTTTTCTTTCATAATATGTGGATCTTCTAAAGTAGACCCTCTAAACTTTAAGTCTGACTATTCCTGGTCTACATAGAGTGGTGCAGCTTAAATGTTCTTTTCTAAAGTTCTAGTTGAAGATAGTATGGATTAGACCCATAATTCTTTATATGCAATGCATGCTCTTTACTACTGAGCCATGAACTCAGTAGTAAAGAGCATGCATGGTTCTCCAAGGTATTTTCTTAAGGTAAGGATACTGTTTTCCTCATGGTACTTTCCTTTTATCTCCTCCTAAATAGGGATGGGACAATCTGCTAAATCTGTTTCCTCCCATATTTACATAAAATGTTTCCTCAAGTGTTTTCTTGTCTGAAATATATATAAAAATATATTAGTTTTAGTAATTTCTTATCAAAAAAGAACTGCCTTAAGAATTATCACCTCTGCTAATTATTATCTACTCTCACATCTAAATTAGTCCATTTTCCCAGATGTGTTTCCAGTTTCAATATCAATCTGTCTGTCAGAAAGGCAAGTCTGTAATAAATATGTTTGAAAGCACAAGGGAAAGAAGATAATTCAGGTCCCTCTTCTCCATAGTTGCAGCCTGAGCTTTGAGAGAGCTGCTGCTGGGGGATGTGAAGACCATGGAATCCTATGCTGCTCGAAACATAATTTCTGACACGTGGCATCTGAGGCACCAAGCCTTTCAGTGTTGCTTTGTTGTTCAGTGCCAAAAGCACCTCGGTGAACGTTGGTTGCACTTTGGGTTTTAATTGCTAAAGATTGATTATTATCCTAATTCAGTTTGACTCTCCATGCTTCAACTTTGCATATTCAGTGCAATAGGGCAGAAGACAGATGAAAGGGGTTTTTGTTGTTGTTTGTAATTTAGAATAGCAGAAAGCACCAGAGACGAATACAATATTCTCTGTCTAGGAGGAAAGGAAGCAGCTATAGTAGTTCCTTATTGCCCACTGTACTAAATAGACTCGAAAACAGAGCTTTTGTTAGTGGGAGAGAGAACAGTACATGCCCTTCAGCTCATTTAGTCTTCAGGTCCTTTTATGGACAAAAATACTCAGTTCAGCCATCCTTGAAGCACAGGCAGACTAAAATATCTTTCACCATTATTATTTTGGCTTTGAATCAGGCCATTGAGACAGAGGCAGTGAGTATCCTTTGTTTATAAAACACTGAGCTGGGCTACGGAACATCAAGCCATGGGCAGACACATGATTTGGTTACCATTTGGATGAGGTTATGAGAGCTGGGTCAGCTCAGTACCTTGGTGGGAGTCTGTCTGGAAATTCCATGATGGAAGAAAGATAGGAATGTTAATAATAATAATAATAATAATAATAATAATATTTTTTTTGTCGTGTCAGGAGTGACTCCTGGTGTGAGATAATTGGCCTTCTGCTAGGACGTTGCCCAGGGGACGCCTGGATGATTTGATGTTTTCATCATCCTTGTGGGAGGCTTCCCTCATGTCCCCGCATGAGGAGCTGGAGCTGATAGAGGGAGCTCATCCGCCTCTCCCCAGATTCGAACCTGCGACCTGTCGGTCTTCAGTCCTGCTGGCACAGGGCTTTAACCCATTGTGCCACCGGGGGCTCCATAATAATAATAATAATAATAATAATAATAATAATAATAATAATAGGGTCCCACCTTGACATTGATAGGGTCCCACCTTGACAGGGAGCTCTGGCGTGGGCTGGTCCATGAGGTCACGAAGAGTCGGAGACGACTGAACGAATGAACAACAACAACAAACCTTGACATTGGCAGGGGGCTTAACTGCTTCTATGACATTGAGAGCTGTGCTGATAGTAGTGTAAACTACCAGCAGGTTCAACCAAGCCAGAGTGGTCTCAACTGAGGCATTTTGCTGTGTTTTTCAGTGTTTTTATAAGTGATGGTCACTCATTGACCTGATAGGTGTACTGTGTCCAAATTTGGTGTCAATTCGTCCAGTGGTTTTTGAGTTATGTTAATCCTACAAACTACCATTACATTTTTTATATAGATTGTATATAATCAGGTTTTTGCATCCACTAATTTTATTATTCAAGTAAATCATGCACGTAAAACAGCTCTTGCTGTCCTTAATGGTGTAAAAGGAATTGTTTATCTCCTGCTTATTTAAAAAAGCAAGAATTATCCAGTTTTGTGGAAATCTATTTGATGCTAAGGATCAGACTATAGGGGTTTCAGAATTGCGATACTGCTTTCTTTTCTGAAGCATTTGCATGAACACACACATATATACATAAAGTAAAAAATTCTTTACTTTAAAGAAATAAATAGAATCTCTTATCACTCATGGTTAAAAGTCTATCAGTTAGTTGTAATCAATCCTTTGGACAGGATAATAGTGGGCAGGCTTTGGACTGGGTGTCTGGATGCCGAATTGGACTTGGATGGGGCTGTATTGTTGTTAATAATGTTTTAAATTGATATTTTATAACTTAATGTTTTAACTAATGTGAAACACAATCGGCGCTGACAAAATTACCATCTGCCAGCTGCAAAAGGCCACCTTACTGGGATCTGCATGCATTATTCGCCGATACATCACACAGTCCTAGACACTTGGGTAGTATCCGACGTGTGATCCAATACAACAGCCAGCAGAATGATCTTGTTTGCTGTGGACTCATCTTGTTGTGTTTCAAATAATAATAATAATATGATTTAAAGATAGAACTGCAAAGACTCTGGCATAAGCCAGTAAAGTTGATCCCACCAGTGGTGCTTGGCACACTGGGTGCAGTGCCTAAAGACCCTCTCCTGATAGCTCAAGGTGGGGTACAAAAAATTGAAAAATAAATAAATATAAAAATAAATAAATAAATACAATAGATTACTAAATTTCATTGATAAACACACACCAAACACAGCTACAGAATTAGCATATAGGGGTAATAGAATGCAAATCAAAACTCATGATTGAAAGTTGACTGACTAGGCCTACCAGAAGAAATGGGTTTTCAATTGCATTTTAAATTCTGACACCTTGTTTAGCTGTTGGATCTCTTCTTGGGGTAGTTGATGAAAAGGTCCTTTGAGTGACAGTCGTCAGGCGGGTTCTGGCTGGTTGGAGTAGATGCCACCAGATAATCTAAGTGCAAAAGAAGGTGATACTGTAGGTAACCTGGACCCATATAAGGCTTTAAAGGTTAAAAACCAACACTGCTTTTAATTTCCCAAACTCTGAGTAGGACAGATTGTGTTAAAACATAGATACCGATACCTTGGATTTGGGACCCTTAAGCAATAGAAACTCTGAAGAGAGAGAGAACCCACTACTTCACCCATCTCACATACACTTAGGATATGCTATTCTTAGCAGAGTGTACACTTAGACCCAAAATCCTAAAGATAGGTTGTTGTAGGTTTTTTCAGGCTATATGGCCATGTTCTAGAGGCATTCTCTCCTGACGTTTTGCCTGCATCTATGGCAAGCATCCTCAGAGATACTTTTGAGGATGCTTGCCATAGATGCAGGCGAAACATCAGGAGAGGATGCCTCTAGAACATGGCCATATAGCCTGAAAAAACCCCTACAACAACCCAGTGATTCCAGTCATGAAAACTTTCGACAATACATCCTAAAGATAGTTTGTTAGTTGCATCTGAGCAATGGAATGTAGCCCTGTGGATTTTCCTTACACAGGTCCAAAACTTTTGTAACTAAGAGATGCCAACAGTTGTACCAAGGAAAATTACCCTTTTATCTAGCCAAGCCTCAATGTCTGGCTAGCCTAGGATTTTAGTCAAGCTTGCCCTCATGGTGTCCATGGAATATTTTGGAAAACCATTATGGTTTAGGGACTGGTAGAAGCTGTAATTCAAAATACTTAAGAATGGCAGCATTGCCCCCCCCCCCCTTTAATGACTTTTGAACTGCACTCATACCCTGCTTTGTTCCAGGCTTTATTGTTGTGATAGATGGCACCAAGTGTATCAGGGATAGGGGAAGAAAATAATTACTTGAGTCAGACAGAAACTTAAGTCTTATGGAGTCCATAAGCTTCATCTGTCTAACCTCAGAGAAGAGAGGGGAAACACTTTGTACAAAGCACACAAAGCTTTGCATTCAGCCTGGCAAACTCAAATTCATCACCCTCGAAATGCTGTGATGGAAGGCAATGGCATCTGAAATGGCTGGACTGGAAATTAAAGATAGCTCAGAGTGTCGATGAAGTGCGTGTGAAAAGAGGCAATTCCACACATCTGCCGGCAATCAGCACTTATTCTGAAACACCCTTTTCATCACCCATACCTACCTACCCCTTGAGCACTCTTGGACTATTATTTCAAAGACTCCGAGAGGCTGGCCTGCTTGGCAATCTTGTCGCATGAACACACACACTCCTATTGCTACTTGCTTGGAAGTCTGAAGAGTGGAGCGTGTTGAATAGTCCCTAGTAATTCAATTTGTCTAATCCTTAGATGATAGAGAACAGTGATTTGCAGAGGACAGTTCAAGGAGTAGGGGGAGAAGGGTGGGAGGCACTGATGCCTCTGATTCTTAGGCCCAGTTTATGCATGCAGAGGAATCAAGTGATAACACTGTCCCTTTCTTTTCTACTTCAGAATAAAAGTGGTTACAGGTTATTTGCATACACATATGCGCATGTCTGTCCGTCCACTTGTCCATCCCCTTCTCTTTCTAATATAGGCTTGCCAGCTCAGGACTATCAGATGAGGTTTCTGGGATAAAACAGGGGACCAAGAGATGGCACCTGGTAATGTCATTAAGCGTTATGCATTAAGGACTAAGTACATTTGCTCACAGCTCGTCATTGAAACATATATACATCACAAGAAAAAACTTTTTTTGTTTGGAAATTAAGATGTAAATTTCAACTAAAGCATCTATTCCTAGATCACGATGAAAAGAGGGGAATCTGAACTGTTAGGCTCAAAAAATTATGATTCTACCATAAATATAGCAGAGTAGCTTCCATTCAACAGGATGGCACAGGATTGCAGAGACAGGACTTTAGGTTCAAAATATTGATTAAAGAAAAGAAATACATTCTAGATAGGAAAGAGCTTGGAGCTAACTAGCTTACTAAATATCATCTTCTAAGAAATGTAAAAGGATAAAAAGTCAAAATATCCATGCAACTACATTTTGCCTAGAGAGAGAGGCAAAATGTGTCTTCACTGGAAGGAAGTAAAAGGCAGAAAGAAAGGACAATGGACGATTGCTTTGTGGCCAAGCCCAGGGCAATAAAATACCTTTAAAAGCAAGTTACCTTAAAGAGATTCCATTGCTACATCTCCAAAGGGGAAGGGGGAGGAGATAGTGGCAAAGGGGAAAAGAGGAAAGCCAAAGCCCTTTCTGGAAAAGTATGCATAGGAATGTGGGGGGGGGGGGGTCCCTCACTCTAATCCTATCTCTAGTCTAGCTACTCATTGAGTTCTGAAGATTTGATGACGCGAGAGACTTGTGTAGTCCAGGAATGAAACCCAACATTACTTCTCAGAGACAGAATAAGGAACATTTTATTTAGCCTAGTCAAGAGCCCCCGGTGGTGCAGTGGGCTTGTTGACCAAAAGGTCGCAGGTTTTAATCCGGGAAGCAGCATGAGCTTCCACTGTCAGCTCCAGCTTCTGCCAACATAGCAGTTCGAAAACATGCAAATGTGAGTAGATCCATAGGTACTAGGCCTGTTTGATCAAGAAAAAATTTGTTTCTAAAATCGATTTGTAATTGGGGTGTTTCTTTGTTTCGATATTTAAAATATTTACAAAACTTTCCAAAAAAAATGTTTTGTTATTTACGAAATTTCGTAAATATTTACAAAACATTTTGTAAGTGTGAATGTTGCAGTAATGGTCACCTTGATTAGCATTGAATGGCTTTCATTTCTCCCACCCTGGACATTCCATAGATAAACTCCATTTGCCTAGTTTCCAACAGACCTCTGAGGATGCCTGCCATAGATGTGGGCAAAATGTCAGGAGAGAATGCTTCTGGAACATGGTCATACACTCATACAGCCCTGAAAACTCACAGCAAAAGAGCCTGGATGGATGCAGCCTTCAATTTGTGGCAATCAGATGGTATTGGTCTCATCTCAGGCAGGCCACGGAGGCAGAGCCGGCGCTGCAGGAATCCCCTCCCCGGCTCCTGTGCTCCGGCTCCGGCTCCTGCGCCCTCCTCCTCCTCCTCCTCCTCCCAGCTGTGTTGCAGGAAGTGCCAGGAGGAGGAGGAGGAGGGCGCAGGAGTCGGAGCCGATTGGATGGCGCGCGGAGGCCGGTTGTAAGGGTGAGCGCGCGCGCGCGCCATCCAATCGGCTCCGGCTCCTGCGCCCTCCTCCTCCTCCTCCTCCTCCTCCCAGCTGTGTTGCAGGAAGTGCCAGGAGGAGGAGGAGGAGGAGGAGGGCGCAGGAGCCGGAGCCGATTGGATGGCGCGCGGAGGCCGGTTGTAAGGGTGAGCGCGCGCGCGCCATCCAATCGGCTCCGGCTCCTGCGCCCTCCTCCTCCTCCTCCTCCCAGCTGTGTTGCAGGAAGTGCCAGGAGGAGGAGGAGGAGGAGGAGGGCGCAGGAGCCGGAGCCGATTGGATGGCGCGCGGAGGCCGGTTGTAAGGGTGAGCGCGCGCGGGCCGGGCGCCCAACAGGCAGGGGCGGTGCTTGGCTCACTGGGTGTGCACTCGCGCCGCCCCTTCGCCCCGCCCGCCCCATTTACAAAACGGGCGAAAGCTCGTAAATACTGTGGGAGTTGCCGTTTCGATATTTAAAAACCCTTCCGGGTTTGAAAATATGTTTTGTTATCGTACCGTAAATGCAAAAATTAACGAATGTTTTACGAATGACGAAATTAACGAACGAAACCGCACAGGCCTAATAGGTACCACTCTGGCGGGAGGGTAACATGCAGTCATGTTGGCCACATGACCTTGGAGGTGTCTATGGACAATGCCGGCTCTTTGGCTTAGAAATGGAGATGAGCACCACACCCCAGAGCCAGACACGATTGGACAGAATGTCAGGGGAAAACCTTTATCTTTTACCTAGTCAAAAGGTGGATGCAGAGTAGAGGTGAAGCCCTGGTGCTATAAATTCATAGACCTCTTGAGTGGTCTATGACTTTGCAAGTTACAGCAACAAATCAACTAAAGTTTCCAATGTCTATCAAACTGGTCCTCTACTGCTGGAAATTTGCAAGCACCCCTTTTTTTCTTGAACAAAAGGGAACCCAGTGAAACTGGAAAATTTGCACCCTCATCTTCCACCTCAAGATGACTCACAAAAACTGAGTGTCAGGGACAAATCATGAGATCTGGCAATTCTATAAGGGTTGGAACAGGAGGGAAAGAAAAGAGAGAGAGAAAGGGAGATTAAAAGCATCCAGAATTGTAGTGGACAGAATTGCTATGGGATACAGTAGTCCAGAGTTTGCTCAAACCTTTCTAGGTTTTGTATAAAATGATATTTTAATGAGATAGATTTTAATAAGACCAGATTTTTAATGTAAAACCCAGCACAAAATGAAGAAGGTGTGGAGAGGACAGAGAGAAATAAATAAACTCGGGTGCCCCAATTTTCCCCATCATGGAAGTAGGCAAATATGAGCTGGCAGTTTCAGAGCAGGAAGGGTCAAGTGGCCATTATGGACAAACATTAGGGTAGGATGTGTTGCTTCACTTCAGCAACAACAAGGTGGAATGTATTACAACTGGTAGATTATAATGTTCCTCCATGCAAAGCTTCATAGCCATAAAAAACTGTACTGAAGATAAATTTTCAGTTGTATCATGAAATGTTCTGTCTGTCCATAAAGGGTTTTAATTTTTCTTGATCTGGGCTTTTCAGTCTTTGCCTTAAGTCTGCAGTGGCATAGCCCAGAAAAGCTGTAACATGGGTGTATCTGAATTTACCAGATTTTTTTATGGACTGGAATACCCATCTTTTTGGAGGAGAAACAGAAATAAAAATCTGATATACTGTATGTTGGCATATAGGAATCCACAGCTCGTGGTGGAGATCCTTTAATAGCTGCCCTCTTCTTTATACCTTCAATTGGATCGGCAAAAATAAAATATAATTAGCTAGTTGGAAATGGATACAATCAGTGCAGTGTGCAGCCCAATTGCCATTATTTATTTGTTGGTTTATTTCATGCATTTCTACCCCACCCTTCTCCCCCTGAACTTTATAAAGATAAATAATTTTAGGAAATAATTTTAGATTAATATGCAGTTTTGGGGAGGGGTTTAGAAGCAGAAGGCTAAAAATGTGGTCTGCATCTTGAGCTGACCATTTCAACGAGTTACCAACACACACCTGGCTTGGTCATTCATGGCAGTCTTCCTTTTTCATTCTAGGTGACTATTGCAGTAGCTCTCCGTGCAGTAATGGGGGGACCTGTGTCAATGAAAGACGGGGTTTTGTCTGCGCTTGTCGCTATCCCTTTGGTGGAGTCAATTGCAGCACAAAGATGACGGAGGAAAATGTTCCAGCCATAGGTAAGTATAATGGAACTAACCAACTTTTCATCTCTCTTTTTTGGTGCAAGTCAGAGATTAAGGGGAAAGACATGGCATCATCACTGGTTTCCTTACACAAGGGTTTCTCAGAGTGGGGTCTTTATTCCCACAACTCTCTGTTTTCACGTATCTCACATCATAAAATAATCAATTAGTTTTCTGTCACAGAATATATATTCTAATAATGCAATGTGTTAAATACTTGTGCTGGCAGGACTGCTGACCAACAAGTCAGTGGTTCGAATTCAGGGAGAGCAGGCTGAGCTCCTTCTGTCAGCTCCAACTCCCCATGCAGGGACATGAAAGAAGCCTCCCATAAGGATGGTAAAACATAAAACATCTGGGCATCCCCTGGGCAACGTCCTTGGAGATGACCAATTCTCTCATACCAGAAGTGACATGCAGTTTCTCAAGTTGCTCCTGACACACACACATACTTTAAAAAAATAGATTGAAGAGTGATGCACATGGTATAATCCCTTTTCATGGATTCACTTCTTGAGTGATAGGGGGATTCAGGATTGCACCTATTGTCTTCTCTGAATTTCCATGTATTAGGTCAAAGATATGAACCATTCCAACACATTTTCAAGTGAGATGCATGGGGGCTCCATCATAAGAACACAAATGTCCAAAAAGACACATTTGTGATCATATGCACAGATCCAGTGTAGTAGCTATTCAAACTTTAGTATGGAAACCCAAAGGTCAGCAGACAAACCAACGTACACAATCCCTCATTATCTTCTAGAGTTTGGAAAAGTGCCTTTTATGGACTACACCCACTATTGTCTCCCAGCTGGCATGGCCATTATAATCTCCAAAAGTAATTTTTCTGTGGTCATTTCTTCGTCCATATGTGCAGCCCAAAGATTATGGACATAAACTTTCATGAATGTCATGCTTTGCATGAAAGAACAAAAAGTCTCACAAGTGTTTTCCCAGATGGGTAACATCTTTGTCCCCTTCTCCCCCCCCCCCCAAAAAAAAAATCAGCGCAGCATAAGCAAGTCTATTCTCCAACCTTGAATTTTACTCATGTAGAAGTAAAAGTGAATTTACTCATGTATAAGAGAGTCAGTGTGATGTAGTGATTTGAGCTTTGGACTATGACTCTGAAGACCAAGGTTCAAATCCCATTCAGCCATAGAAACATTCTTGGTGGCCTTGGACAAGTCACTCTCTCAGCCTCAGAGGAAGTAAACAAACATCACTCCTGAACAAATTTTGCCAAGAAATCCCTGTGATAGGTCTTAGGGTTACCATAAGTTGGAAATGACTTGAAGGCACACAACAACAAAAGATACAAACAGAATATCAGCCATAGATTTATTCTCAAAATATGTTTTCTGCATAAAATAAAAGATAACCTTTTAGCCAAAAAAAATAGGAGGGTTTGATGCAAATGAGTTGTTCTCCCCATTTGTTTCCTGAAATATGAAAGGTGTGCATCAGTTGACCATCTTCTTGTTGGTGTATCTTGATGTGTTCAAATCCCATTCTCACTGAAACTTAGAAGAACTTGAAATCGTTCTTTACATTCCTCCTAAAGATTCAACATGTGAGCATGGAACCTACATGTCTACAGCCATCAGAAATTAATAATGACACTCACTCTGATTGACAAATATCACACTTCCACCTTACATTTTGAGGCATGCACTTCAAAAACGTTGGGTGAACACAAATACTTTTTAGGGATGGAAAGCTCTTTTTTAATTGTACCTTACAATGTTTGTAAACATTGGAGAGGAAGTTGCATTGTAATTCTAAAATCTGCACTGACTATTCAGCTGAGAATTTTCCTTCTGGCAGTGGCACTCTCTGAGACACTTGCAGTAATAATGAAATAAATCTGGGATTCACATTTAGAATACATGAAAAGTATGCATTATGCCTCTTTGACCTATTTAGTCACTTATCAATAATATGTTACAGTGGTGGAGATAATACAGGCTTGAAGGCACACAAAAACAACAACAACAAATGCTGTGGAAGCGAAACAAAGAATGGTTTTAAGCTCCTCAGTTATTATTGTTGTCATTAAGGATTCTGCATCTTTCCAATATTTGTAGAGAGCTTGAGAGCAAATTTTAGGATGCGCATCACATGCAAACATGTTACATTTGTAGAAAGGTGTGACACAGAGGGAGAAAATCATGAAAGCTTTTCTTGCTAATAATGTGGCACAGTCAAGACTGAAATTTCCATGCTGGTTCTGATAAAAAGGAACCTTTTTTTGTTGCTGCATTTGACATTAATTGTGGAGAAAATTGCTTTCTATACAGTACTTAAGAATTCATTCTGCTTTTCTTGTTCTGCTTCTTGAGAAGTTGACAGGAGGCCTGGGGGAAAGTTTACAACTACCCCATGTCTGCTATACAGATTTGATCCCATTTAAATCGGCAATTCCGCATGAGGAGAAGACAACAAAAGGCAGATCTGGATGTTATGGCAGACATGGGGTGAATGCCAAAAATAGCAGCACCATGTACAGATCTTTATGCGCCCTTCCAGTTAAATTCACTTGGTGACATGACAGCATTATACTGATTTCCTCACTTTCATTTCACACCACCAGCTGGTGGAGGGTGAGCAAACTCACTGTGAGATCACAGCATGCAAATGGAAAGATGGGAGGCCACCGGGCTCAAAACATTTATTTATTTGATTGATTAATTTACCTCCTTTGTCCCAAGCAACCCAAGGCAGCTCACAGCATAATTAAAAAAAACAAGTAGAGAATACACACACATCCAGTGATAAAATATTGTTTAAAATGTGATCAAACTATCTTATTAAAACACGATGAATTTTAAATTTACCCCGTCTGCACTTACCAGAAAGCAGCCATTGCAATTGATGGGGATTTCTTCCCATGTCACTGAGGAAACAGCTAGCTAATGTTTCCACTTCTGTCCTTGTGCAAGCAATGTCTGGGCAAAGGGG
Organism: Anolis sagrei; assembly: GCF_037176765.1. Taxonomy (NCBI): domain Eukaryota; kingdom Metazoa; phylum Chordata; class Lepidosauria; order Squamata; family Anolidae; genus Anolis; species Anolis sagrei. The sequence continues at coordinate 21,012,450 of NC_090025.1, forward strand.
ATTTGCAATGGAGATCCTACTTTTGCCTGACCCCTGGAAATCACTAACAGGAAAGATGGAAATGGCAATCTGCTGCTTCCTGAGTGATCAAGGAATAGACCACCTGTCAATCACATTGGCTGCTTCATGGTACATACTGAATGGAGGAGTCAGGCTGGGATTTATTGATAACACCATAATTATGGTGTACATATATCTCCCATGCCATTTACTTGGAGAGCCGGCTGGATGCAACTAGACCTTGAAAAATTACTTTTTTGGATGAATAAATTAATAATTCCCCTAACACAGTGGTTCTCAACCTGTGGGTCCCCAAGTATTTGGCCTACAACTCCCAGAAATCCCAGCCAGTGATGCTTCCCCATGTATGATGAGGAAGCATTGCTGTTGGAAAGGTGGGGCACAGGACACCGGGATTGCCCTGCTGCCCCACTGATTTGCCAGTGAGAGAATGGAGGGATGCAAGGTTAGGATGACTACAGAAGGCCAAAGCCTCCTACCCAATCTGGATCAGGCCCTCCACATTTGCCTTGAAGTTTTACTAATGTTTAATGCCTAAAAGAGAGGGTTTGAGAACTTGAGTATGACATTATGTTTGTGCTGTTGAATTAGGATGCCCATCCCTTTTGTCCAATGAGTACATCATATCAGCCAACACATATTTTGGTGTTGTGAATATTAGGTCTGTTTCTAGGAATATTTGACCTGCAGATTCCAAAAATGGGACCAGTTTTCTCCTATCAGCTCTAGTTTTTGAGAAACAGAACATATGCAATATACTATTCACCATATGCTCACCCATAGAAAATCATGATAACCATATTTAAGAAACTAGAACTGATAGACCACATGCAATGCAATGCAATCACCCTAACTAACCCAAGGAACAGGCCTAAAAAACAAGCTACCAATATTTTTTTGTCACTGGGTTGTGTGATCTTTAAGAACTACATACAAAATGACTCCAATGTGATCCTATCCGTTCTTGGAAGAGCTCCACTTATTCAACCTGCCCATGTTCTTGAGAATTGTGTGTGATTTATTTTGTATAAGAACTATCCCAAATCTGCATATTTAGAGCAAAAACTTTGGGATTTTTTTTAAAAAAAATAATAATTTGGGAGTAATTCTGAGCAGGAATCATAAAACTTTAATACAAAAGGTTCCTTCTCCCTTTTTGTTTCTGAGCTTAATTACAGGAAATAATATAAGATTTAGACCTGTGTCTACTATTTATTTATTTATTGTATTTATATACTGCTTTTATCACCCCAGGGGGGACTCAAAGTGGTTTACAACAGTAATGGCAAAATTCAATGCCTCACATACATATAAAACCAAATTATAAAACAAAACAAAACATAGAACTATGCATTAAAATCAATAAGACAATTAAACAAAAGATAAAACAACATTTAGACATGAGGACATATAAATTAAAACCACCTAATATAAACATTAAAATCACATGATCCAAACTCAATAGACCAAGGCCATTCCAAATATTGATTGCACATATTCCAGACACAATCAAGGAAGCCATGGCCCAGAGTCTGCAAGACCTGAGCCGGAAGCCTTGGAGGTCTCTCATTCATAGAGTTGCCATAAGTTGAAGTCAACTTGAAGATAATTAAAAACAGCAAAGGAAAAGTTATACTGATTTTAAAGGCATATTTATCTTTTTACTATTTTTACTATTTGCAATAACAGACCATGACTACTGTGATATCTAATTTTGTGCAGTAACGGACATATATATCTTTCCATTTTGCCCCTTGCAGATTTTTCAAAAGGCTCTTACCGATATGCACCAATGGTGGCCTTTTTTGCTTCACATACCTATGGAATGAATTCTCCAGGCCCTATTCGGTTCAACAATCTGGATGTCAACTATGGGTCCTCCTATGTCCCAGCAAATGGAAGGTTCCGTGTGCCATATCTTGGTGTTTATGTCTTTGAATACACCGTTGAATCAAGCAGCCCACTCCTCTCAGGATATTTGGTGGTTGATGGAATAGATAAGCTAGCTTTCCGTTCTGAAAATGCAAATGATAACAAGTATGTTGAGAGGGTCATTACTGGTGATGCCTTGCTGGAACTGAACTATGGACAAGAAGTTTGGCTCAGGCTGGCAACAGGTTCTATCCCAGCTAAATATCCACCCATAACTACATTTACTGGTTATTTATTGTACCGTACATAAACCAGTTGCATACAAAAGCTTGTCTTCTACGAAGGAAACACTTTGGTTCTTCTTTGCTTGAATCTTGTTCCATGCAGTGAAATGAATCACATTTAAGGTTACCACCTTCTTTTGTAGGTCTCTTCTATCTTTGACTTGTGTAACAGAAAGAAATTAGATGTAAAAAATCTTTGCCATCTCTCCTGTGTAAGAAAAAAAGTTGACTTAAATCATATTATTAGTCCCAACTAAAATAGATCAATTGGATATACTAATGTATTGACTCTTCATTCAGCGATGGTTTCAATTGATCTACTCTTGTTGGGTCTAATCTAAAGGATTATGGCATATATTGGTTTCGTTTCCACTCATCAACCATTGCTTTATTTTTCATTGCTACTTCTTTTCCAGAATCTCCAGTGAAAAATAAGTGGCAACTGTAATCTCATTATCTGAAACCCCTCCATGCTTGCTATCTCATTTTACCTTGTATTGAGTCAGTTTGTAAATAGCTCTCCCAGGTAACTTGTTATAGGAATATTTTCTATATGCTGTGTACTCTGCTATTTTCTGCTATATTCAGCTAAAAAATGGCCCTTGGCTCAGAAAACTAAGAATTAAGGAGCAACATCATAACCTCCACTCACTTGTATTTCATTTAAGACCCACAACTGAGCTTACTGTTGTCGCACAGAAATGCACTCCTAGATTTGTCATAGTCCCTCAGCAGCTTAAAACTGAAGGTGAAGAAAATCTCTGTTTGTTTCTTCTTCTTCTCCTCTTCCTCCTCCTCCCTTGTCCCTTTCACCACCAAAGCATGTGTCAATTCACTGAAAATCCCAAATTCTGTTACTAGCTTCTGATCCACCTTCTGGCTTGTTCCCATCTGCTTTACAAACTAGTCAGATCACAATGTCTCCATTGCCTTCATTTTGGAAACAAACTCCTGTGAAGGTGCTTCAAGTTTTGTCAATCTACCAAAACAAACTAAAACAAGGAGAAGTGTCAGACACTTCACTTAGGCAGAAAAAATAAAATGTTACAGAATGGGTAATACCTGACTCGACAACAGCACATGTGAAAAAGATCTTGGAGTCTTAGTGGACAGCAAGTTGAACATGGGCCAACAGCATGATACAGTAACTAAAAAGCCAATGGGATTTTGGACTGCATCAAAAGTGGTATAGTGTCTAGATCAAGGGAAGTCATGGTGCCTCTTTATTCTGCCTTGGTCAGACCTCACTTGGAATACTGTGTCCAAATCTGGACACCACAATTTAAAAGAGACATTGACAAGCTGGAAGGTATCCAGAGGAAGGCAACTAGAATGATCAAAGGTCTGGAAACCATGAATCCCTGTGAGGAGCAACTTCAAGAGCTTGGGATGTTTAGCCGGCAGAAGAGAAGACTGATAGGAGACATGATCACCATGTTTAAATATTTGAAAGGCTGTCATAAGGAAGAGAGAGTAGGCTTCTTTTTCTGCTACCCTGGAGAATAGGATTCAGAGCAATGGGTGCAAATTACAGGAAAAGAGATTCCACCTGAACATTAAGAACTTCCTGACCACAAGAGCTGTTCAACAGTGAAACTCTCTGCCTTGGAATGTGGTGGAAGCTCCTTCCTTGGCCATCTTTTGAGGGTGCTTTGGTTGTGTTTTTCTTGCATTGCAGGGGGTGGGACTAAATGGTCCATGTGGTCTGAAAGAGGGCCATTCTCTAACCTAAAAGAATGTTCGTCCATTGCCTAATTCACATGTGGTATATTGTTTCTGTCATACTATTCACAAGGGAAATCTGTGATGAAAATCTGATTAAAATCCATATATTTAATCTGGGTTTAGTAAATTAGACAATTAATAGCATCAGTTAAGTTATTAACCCATTTCACTTCCTGAAGACCAGCTTCATGGCTGTCTTATAAGAAATCCACAATGTTTAAAATTTCAAACAAAGAGAGTGTATTTTAGTGAACATTCCTAGCCTCTACTGAAAAATTCAATCTACTTTGGATTTTTCTTTTTAAAAACCCTGTCTTGTGCTTATAAAACACACCACAAAGCCTAAAACTATATTTTTTCACTCCCTTTCCTCCAATAATGCATATCTTTCTGTAACTACTTAAAATCCTGATCTTTCACGAACCTATCCTAGCGTATCATTGAATTTTATCAAATATCTTGCCCACATGGCTAAATCCCTCACCACCCCTTGTATGACTTTGTCAGTTTAATAACCTGTTTAGTCCTCTTTATCCATGCTATGGATATGGCTAAATGGCGTGGAAATTACTCTGCAAATGAAATTCAAATGACCCACAAGAGACTGCATCTCCCTCTTTAAATACGACTTTCTTTGCCCTTCCTGCCCTTACTACTAAATCCTTCAAGCCAGGTCTTCTATCTACCGAGATGCTAATTGTTTTCTTCCAAACTCAGATTTCTGATAGGGTCTGGTTGTTTCTCCCCCCCACTACCCCTTTTTACTAATAAATTTCATTTCTGCTGATCACACTCCAGACAGTATCAACAACCATAAATATATGTGTGTTGTTAGGGTGGGGATGGGGATTTATAGTAAGATGTATATACCAATGGTGTACCAGTAATAATAATTAAAAATTATACCTGACTTGTCTATTTACAGACTCACATTTCTTCTTGGTTCAGTACAATCACTCCTGTATGGATTTGTTTAGACTTGATATTTTGTGAGTTAAACTATGGGCACTTTCATAGTACACAATTATAGGCTTATGCTCCCATCTGAGCTGCCATGCTTCTATTGTTTTGGTGTTTAGGGAAGGATATTGAGAATTATCTACAAGAAAGCTCTAGTGCATCCCTTAACTACTAACCCTGGTATTCAATAGGATGCAGCCATGGCACATATGGCATCAGATGGAATGAATTTAACGTCCTAGGACACTTTTACCTCATGTAATGGATGGAGCCCCATGCCAGACATCACACAACATTGTGTGACTTCTGGTGGAAACCCTGCCCTGAACCAGGGTGAAAGTGTTGCTGGACGCTTTCTCCCCAACACGGATGGCTTTCTGTGTTGTGCTAGCTCCAAAAGATACAAACAAACACAAAATAGTCTATACATTGGGAGAACAATAATGATTATATAGTATGTAGTAACACCATAATCCCCAATACAAAACTCAGTACAATGCAAAATAATTATTTGAGAGAAGTTGCTCCTTTTTCATTGTAATTTTCATTTTATTTTTCATTGCATTGTATTGAGCTTTGTATTGGGGATTATGGTGTTACTACCCCGGTGGCGCAGTGGGTTAAAGCACTGAGCTGCTGAGCTTGTTGATCGAAAGGTCGCAGGTTCGATTCGGGGAGCGGCGTGAGCTTCCGCTGTCAGCCCTAGCTTCTGCCAACCTAGCAGTTCGAAAACATGCAAATGTGAGTAGATCAATAGGTTCCGCTCCGGCGGGAAGGTAACGGCGCTCCATGCAGTCATGCCGGCCACATGACCTTGGAGATGTCTACGGACAATGCTGGCTCTTCGGCTTAGAAATGGAGATGAGCACCACACCCCAGAGTCAGATATGACTGGACTTAATGTCAGGGGACTACCTTTACCTTTACCTTTTACATACTATATGGTCATTATAGTTCTCCCATTGTATAGACCATATTGTGTGTGTTTGCATATTTTACAAGTATTCTTACTAGCTCCAAAAGAGCCAGCACAGGGCCTCATGGGGGGAGGGCACACTTTCCCCATGTGATGGGGGAAATGTCATGGAGAGGGAGCTGCACTCGAGGTGACAGATTTGTCCCGCTGCCCCTCTCTTTTCTCCCAGATACCAGGTGAAGTGGGATGCTTTGCCTGCCCTTTATGATAAAGCCCTTAGAGTAAAATCAAGTGGATATAACTATGTGGTGTGGATAGGCTCCATGGTTTTAAGAGTATGGTGATGAGTTTGAGGCATTAGAGGGGGGAAATTGTGTGTTTTTGGGAGGAAGATTTTTTAGCAAAATTTGGACATGAGTTTCATCTAAGATATACATAGTTAAAAATATGATTGAAAAACTAAATTTGCATCCATGGGGTCTTTCAATTAAGAACATGTATAATTTTCTCTAGAAAAGAACTGACAAAAAACGTTTTCAAAAATGTGGGGTAATTCATTGGCTGTGTGCTGCAATTTACACTGCAATTTACAAGCAACACATGAATTTTGGCAGAGGGCTTGGCAGCATTTTGAATAACCCTATTCTAGATATCACTCACCATGCTAACCTAAGAATCTGAAAGGCTCTTGACATACAGCTATATATGTCTTCATGTTCTCCCTTTGCAGATGGTTCTCTCAGTACATTAGGCCTGGAACCAGCATGACACAAGATGAAGGATGGAAAAACATTTTGTCAGGTTGAATAGCATGAATAAAAGTACACTTTTCACATATTCTAGTGCTGGTGAGAAGAAACATCTGTCTCTTTGAGAATCCATACATTCATGAGTCTTATTGGGTGTGGAGAAGCAAGAGAGACTAAATTGCTTTAACATAGTGTAATTGTTGTAACAGCAGAGTTACATTATGAAACCTCTACACTGAATACCAATGTACAGCAACATATGTGGATCAATAAAATGTGACTGACAACCCACTGTGTAATTGCAATGCAAAATGCACAAAGGCCATGTAGGGAGGCAATATCCATTCACACCCGACTTTGTATACTTTCACATGTTACCATGTGTACAGTGGTCCCAAATTTGCAATTCTGCTTATGTCACCCTCAGTGAGATATAGACTTTCTTGTTGTTTAACATTATACATTGTTAAACCATAAATACAATTAAAAATAACTCCATGTGCATAGTGCAATTTCACATAGTGCAATTGCCACTAACAGGATGCCAGATACAATATGCACAGAATAATATACACATTGAAAAATATAAAAAGATGAAAAACATATACAACTTAAAAATGACAGTATACATTATCTTACTGGAAGAATGTGATCATATTAGGAAAATGTGTTTAGGAATTATATACATATTTCAATGCATAGCCTTTAATGTTTCATAGATGATAACTTGGAAATACATGATTAACACCAGATAGTGATCACGTCTGTGGGCTGCACTTTCACCACCCTTGGTATGTACAAGGAACACTTTAATTTTGGCAAGGGGCTAAGCAGCACTGTCAATAAGCAAAACCTAGTAATGAGGAGTAATAAGATAAACCACTTTTGCACCTTGACAGCCACTGAAATAAACTGAAAACAAAGGAACTGAGAGGAGGAGCAAAGTAACACAACTCAGTGCAACATAAGATCAGGTACAAAATGCAGGAAAAGTACAGAATGAGATTCATAGGAATGTTGAACATAGAAATAGTTCACAAAACCCTAATTAAATTGAGATGATGTTTTTTTCACTCTCCTATATGACTATATTTAGTTAGCCAGGCATACATTACTCTCTTCCAGCCTGGTGATTTTCTTATAAGCACTAACACCCAACTTTTGCTATCACTTGATATGTTTCCTATTATGTGAAAGTGAAGCAATGGTAGAAAGCCACATTAATAAAACATAAAAGAATTAATCCAAGATTATGACTATTTTATGCAGTTTATATGCATTTTTGTTGGTTTGGCCTCCAACTGAATCCTGTACTGGTATGCAGCTGGCAACTCCGTTCATACAGCAGAGATATTGCAAGGTTTCCCATCTTTTGTCTACTTGTGTTTCCTTATCTAAACACTTAAAGGAACTAATTGGACATCATAAATTCTTGACAGAGAGGCGAATCCATCCTGCTGTGTCACCTGTCAATTGCAATCCCATTAATACTACTTATATTGCACTAGATTAGGTGCATAGGGACATACTGGCAAGGCTCTTTCTGTGCTGGAGGGAAGAAATATAGAAATTGTATTTAGTCTGCTTTTCTTCCTGTTTCTTTTCCATTGGTGGGGATTTGGGACATGCTTACAGCCCTGCTTATTACTTCTAAACCACATTTAACCATAGGGTAATGCCACCTTGAATGTGTGCCATCCCTTTAGATTTGTCAGCAAACCAACCATGAGTTCTCTCCCAAATGCCAGAAGCCGAATCCAAGTATACCCAGAATCCACCACACCCAGAGGCAGCTCAATCCATTACGCAAAGTAAGCATTTGCAGTATAGTTGATTTTGCCCAGGGGCGTTCTTGAGGGGCTCTTGGGGGAAAATAGACCTTGACATATGTGAGTTGTAGTTACTGGGATGTATAGTTCACCTACAGTCAAAGAGCATTCTGAATTCCATCACTGGTTCAATGATGGAATTGAACCAAATATGGCACACACAGCTCCAATTACGAACAGAAAATATATATCAATGATTGGTTGGGGGGGGGGCAAAATACTGTTTACTTACTATTGAAAATTACCTAGGGCTTCCTCTGACCACACCTCATTTGCATTATAGAGCATCTCAAAAGGGTCTGTGAGGTTATCGGGCCGCTTAATCTAAGGAAGCATTTGCCATTGAATATAACTGCAGATCAATACAATCAGTAGGGCCAACCATTATGCAGAAGAGACTGAAATCAATCACTCCAGGTTCCCATGGATCTTTTTCTCCTCCCTCCCTAATGCTCCATCACTCCTTTCTATAAGAGTAAGTGCAAATAGCATCTCCTGCAGCACATTCATTTTATGTTTTCTCCGATAATCCAAGGGTGAATGCTTATCTCTCCCCAAAGCTCAAAAAGGTATCCAAGTCCCCCACTGAACACAGAGCAAGCAACCTCCTCAGTATATTTGGATAGCCCAATTACCATGGCAACATTTTTATCTGCTTTGGCTTTGACAAGCCCATCCAATTTCTCCTGGCGCTTTACACTATTATTTCCTCACTTATGCCAAGCGAGCCATCCTTGAATGCCTTGGTCAGCACTTCACCTTTTAACAAATTCTCTTGCAAGCTGCAGGTTTAACAGCAAAAGCAGGCTTCCCTTTCTCCTTCACTAGACAGTCCCAGTTGCATGCCAACCTTGCAAGTCCCTGTTTGGGAAAATGAAAAGGGAGGACTGAGCTTCATCAGCCCATCCTTCATTTAGGTGCTTAATTTAGGACATTCACTATGGGAAGATTTCCCATAATACTCTTCACACAGGTATGTATGCTCATGCACACAGAGAATGCATGCCTCCCCCGCCATCACATAAACTGCCTGTTAAGGAGAGTATATGGGAAAGAGTATATGGGATGAGGATAAATATGTTTCTCATGGGTAAAGACAGATGTAAATTTGTTTTCCAGTTCTGTTTTGTGTTTTATAATTGCTATACCTATTTACATACCTATTTTGATCTTCCTTTTTTTCATCTTCATTCTTAAACAGAATTTGGTTTCCTCCTTGCATGTTGTTTTTCTTGCTTTTGTTATTTGCTTCAAATGGTTTCCAGTGTATTGCAACCTTAAGGTCACCTTTTGGGTTTCCACAGACAAGCAAGCGAGGAAACCCTTGTCCTCAGAGTTGTAGTTCTATGCTCAGTTACTCTCTCCCCTTTGCTTCTATCTTTAGCATCAGCTTTAAATCCCTTACTAATGTTCTCTGTCTCCAATTTGCTCATCTTTTAAAATGGCCAGCCAAGGAAGCCATTCTTTTTTGGTCTAAACTGAGCAACATAAATATAATTTCTCTGTGTACATATTATTATTCTCAGAAACTTCCTGATATTTTGGCAGGTGAAGTATGATGTCTTAAGTCAGACATACACCTTGAGGGCTTTGCAGAAGTCAAAATTCACTACTGACTGTACAATGGCGAAAATCTCCACCAAACCCAGGTTTTTCACCTGCAGTTCTCCAAATTTGGTCATTTCCTAGTTGATAAAGAGTGAGAAGAACAACAGACTATCACTCAATTATATTCTTATAGTTGGATGCAGACAGTGCATCTATAGCAGTAAGTCCAAAATCCTGGTCTTCTAGGTGTTTGGACTTCAATCCCAGAAGCTACAGCTAATTTGGAAAATGATCAGGAGCTGAAATCCAAAGATACAAGGTTGGGAATTACTGATTTATAGAGTCCCCTAAAGGACTTATGGAAGTCCATGCAGATGCCTGTTGCTATGCACCCAGCTATAGAAAACTAGCTCATGATAGCTATGAGGTGTCTTGTAGTTACATCCTTTTTCTGTTTCTTTGTTTTGAAAATTAAGGCCACTTTACAGAACATACTCTACATATTCTTCATCATTCTCATACTATGGCTACCAATCACCCTGTTCTATAAATATGCAGGTAATACCCCATAGCTACAAGAGATTGGTTACACGCTCACTCACACACCAGATATAAAAGTCCATGGATGCTCCTTATATAAAATGGTTGATGAAGCAGAGTACACATCAGTGAATCCTGTGTTGATTGCTCCAGCAAGCAGTGCAAAGTCAATGGAGAAGTGGCAAGAAACACATCTCTGTGTTTTCTGGTCTATCTCCAACATTGAATTCATTTGCTCTGTACTAGATTTGAATATTTTGGATCTGTGAATGTGCAACCCATGGATATGGAAACTATATTCCCAAATGATATTACTGTAAAGGATGCAACATGGCCAGCAGGCTGTCAACTCAGTTGCTGCTTTTTGCTACAAACCTAACAAACTGAGGGAGAGGCAGAAGAGAGAAATACTTAGTGCCATTGCTAATATGTTTGCCACACCCTAGAGTGGGTAGGGGAGGGGGAAGGAGAAATTTCTGATTTTTTGTGGGAGAAATTCACAGAAGGGATTCCCTGAGTTCCTCTACTATCTGATGGAAAATATGGTAGGGAATTTCATAAGTCATGACACTGCCTACTTGAAAGAAATGCAGATGCAAGTCAGTAAGTAACCATGGCCAAATAATCCAGGATTAAGTGGCCTACAGATTTTTCTGGTAAATAATGTTCAATGGCTAAACAGATGGGCATCATCATTGATAGCAATGCTGGGCCATGACTTCTTCACATGGGGCTAAAATCAGTGGAATACACAGGTTTAGCCCAGATCACCCACAGAATCCACTAGATCCCATCAAACGATGCCAGCATGGCTCTGTGGGTGAAGGAGGGTGGAGCTAGTGCATGCCACAACCAAGGCAACATGGGAGGGTATCCATGTTGCCACTGGAATTCATGGGGGAAAGCCACATGCTCCACGCATGCCCCACACTGTACCAGTTTCTGCTGTACCAGCTTCTCAAAAGTTTTTAAAATGTCCTGGTTTCTAGTTTCTCCTCCCACTTTCCTGCTTTGTCCTCTCCTTACTTCAGTTGGGGTAAATGTACTTCAACATGGAAAAGAAGAGTACACTCATTTGGTTCCTCTTCCGTTTTTTAAAAAAGCTTTTCTAAATTCAGTACATACATGCCAAAGTTTCTCCACTTAAAATGATTGTTTGGTGTCCTCTTTTAACTTTTATCCTCTACTTGCCTGGCCAAAACTATGATGTTGCTTGTCCACATTTATCCCAGTTTTCAACTGTGAAATGTTTGAAGAAGAATAGCGGCAGGGCTGGCCCAAAGATATGTTCGTTCATGTGGACAGGCCCCTTTGATTTCCAGGCTACTGTTATAAATTTGGTTCCTCTCCTATCAAGGAAACATTTCAAAAGAAATATTTAGGTTCCACCTGTGAAAGCTGGAATCTCTGCAAGCTTGGAGTCTCTTTGATATACAACAAAGCCCTAACGGGAGAAATAAAAAAGGTAGCAAGTATTATATTAGCATTGTTAATTATGTGCTGACAGGGTATTTTGCATTTTACAAGACTAAGATAAAGATGCAGTTCCTGGCCTGATGAGCTTGTAATGTAAAAATCAAACTCTCATCGACTGATCATACTATGAATGTATCACCCAGTTACCTAGCAACTTCCGAGACCTGATTAACCCTTTTTTAAGGGTGTACAGCACTTGGGAGGAAGAATTCCCAAATGATTTTTATCTAATCGTACGCATGTCGGATTCATGCTTCCTCGTCTTCGGCCAGTTGTTACTAGAAACTCTTCTTGACTATTAAGCAGGCTGGAATATAACACCTCTGATGCTGATAAAATCAGGAGAATTTAAAGCCAGTTTGCCTTTGTTTAAGACTTACATGCCATTTCTTTTTGTGTGTGCAAGTTTCATTGTTTAACCAGCTTGGTTTCAACATTAATCTTTGAGGACAGATCAAAATATACCTCCAGAAATGTCTAAAGGAAAGTTGAGACAAAATTTATCAGAAGATGTTCTTATGGGGACATTTCTGAGATTTTTTTTCATCACCTGGAAAACAATACTTTTTTGCAGAATTTTCTTTGAATATTCTTTCTCCACAGTGACATAGAACATGAGAAGAAACATTTGTTCCAGATGTGATAGCTTGATTTGAATCATGGTATAAAATTTGTCTTCTTTTTCTAATGTGTCTTCAGGACAAACTATTGCTAATTAGTATTGCTCTCGTAGTTGAAATGACACATTATTGGAACTTAACATGCAGTTACAAACAACAATAAGCCAGAATTCCTTAAAACGTTCCCCTCATTCCTTCTGATGTGAGTGGCTAAAGAAACCAATATCTTTTTGTATGTGGCAGCCCAATTTGGTTGTGGTATAATTAACATCCAAACTTGACACTCTGGCTTGTATATCTCTTCTAGGCAAAGGAGAAAAAAGGCAAAAAATAACCATGGGCTATTTTTTGGCCCCTCCAATTTTGGATATCACAATAAACCAATCATAGGCAGAAATTGCTGATTTTTAAGCTGCTCCTGCTTGCTGCAGGAATAAACAAACAATATGTATTAGCACGCTTCCTCCACTGCCAAGAAAGAGAATATTCTGAATTGCAAAACTGGTCAAAGTGAGCTAGGTTTCTGCATTGTGTGGTGGAAGTAAAAAAATGGCACAATGTGAAAGGATCCATGCTTATCTAGTCCTGCACCTACAATTTACTGAAGCTTCCAGCTGCTTCTCCTCCCAACTGGAGGAGCTATCTCAAAGCCACCTAAATGCTTGTGAGAGTCTGTGGTTGGTTCTACATTAACCCACCAGTGCCTGGTTCTGTGTATCTCAGTGAAAAATGAGTTAATATACATTCAGAAGTTGTTAAAGTCCAGGAGTTATTTATGTGAAGAAGACTTGGGGTTAATGTTCTGGCGACCCATGTAAACACACACGAGGCTTACTCAATATGTTTTGAGGGCATAATGATGACCTGGGTCCAGGAGTCTCAGATGCCTGTCACACATAGGGCAGTTCCTTTCAAGAAAGGTTTGCCACAATGAAGGTTCAATTTGTCTAGAAAGCCACAACAGAGATGGGAAGAAATCTTTGTCAGGTAGCTGCTGCCTCCCACCTTGTTATCTGGAGGCAAAGCCAGAAGAGAGAGCAATTAAAAACTCCCACGACAAAATTGATAGACGGCCAGAGGGAGAGGGAGAGAATCATTCTCTGATTTATCTAAACAATCTGACCTCTGCAAATTGCCTTCCAAGAGGAAAAAAGAATTCACCAACCCATTACTGTAGTTCTTATCACTATAATATTTATCAAGTAGAGGGATTTGTGCACCAAGGAAGATTGCTTATGGTTATTATTGTTAGGGGTAGCCCTCTTGCCTGCTTTATATATTACCCAAGGGGATTAACACCCGTTAAGAGTCCAGATATGTGTGTGTATGTGCCTCAAGTCATCTGTCGACTTAAGGCCAACCCATGAATTTGCTACTGCACCTGGTATTCATTGGCAGTCTCCCATCTAAGTAGGGGTCAATTTGCTTAGTTTCCAATATCAGACAGGATCAGGCATTAAGATTTTAGGCATTTCAAAATGCAGGGCTAAATTCTTATTCAATATGGCAATTTTTCTGGAGTTGAAAACATCCCATCCTTGAAAATAAGTACTTTCCTATTCTAGAGCTTGACACTCTGCCAAAACTACCTGTCATGGACAAGATCAATATGGATCTGCATTCCAAGACATAGCCAAGTCACTGGTTCCTTGGGTGAGCCCATTAATTTTTCTGAAGGATGGGCTCTGAAACAAAGGCATAGAAAACTCAATAAAAATAAGCTGCCCAAGCAAAGCAACCTTAATGTCTTCTACCTTTCAGGTGACACCATCGCTCTTCACCCAGCTGTGCCTCAGGAAATCTGACACTCCATTCCAACCAGTAAATGGCTAAGGCAGCTTGGAAGCTACCTTTCATAGTTAGGAGTGAGGCAGGCTTGGGAAGTACATTTATGCACCCTGTGCAAAATGTAGAGTTTTGGTGTATGTTTCCCATTTTCCAGCTCTATTGAAATCAGCATACCTTCCTGAAATTCAGAAATCACCAATATGCTATTAGTATTTGGTAGATGACAAACAAAAACTGTTTTTAAGAGATGGGAAAAAAACCCAAGAACCTAGTTTTTCATGCCTTCTGATAATTTTTCACCATCTTCACATGTGATGGACTTTGTTCATTTGAACAATCACATGGGGAAGTGTGGTCTCTACTAGAGGTGTGCAATTGAGTTAAACCCTGTTCTGTTTTCATTATACAGGTGTTGGTGGACCCCCATATCTTTGGGGGGGGGGCTGTTGAGGGCGGTCAGGAAAGAAAACCGTTTTTTTATCCAGCAACCTAAAGATCTGGGAAGATTCAGCCCATTGACTGCAATGGGCAACTTACAAGGCTCTCCTTTCCATCATTTTTAGGGCATCCGTCTTAAGAAACCACCATTTCTGGGATCATTTCTCCTTATATCCTTCAATAAGACCTGGATTAAAGACATCGGGCTTAAGACCCCCCCCTTTTTTTCTGGGATCGTTTCCCTCAACACCCTTTCAATGAAGCTGAGTTAAGGCACCCTTTTAAAACACTTATTTCAATTGGAGCCATGCCACCTGACAAACTAGATACAAATTAAATTATCTCCTCATTTTATGGTGGCTTTATAAATGGTAAAATACCTCTACCCCACTTTTGAAGTTTGTGTCACTGGCAGTTTCTTAAGTGTGTAGAAAGTAAATGGTTTATTTATTGCTATTTGAGTCAAAAATCAAGCCAAGCCACGCAGAACTGTGAGAATTTAGATTACTGATGTATCTCTCTCAGAAGCGGCCTTGCAACATAAAAATGGAAACTCAACTTGGCTAAAAGATATGTCATGGCTTTCCTTTGTTCTGATTAGCTCAAGAGGCAGGGCTTACAGGGAACTCCCATGCATGTGCGGCTGCCTCTCCGCGCTTTACGTGTAGCCAAAAGAAACCAAAAGCAGTCATATTTGGCAGCATGTGCCATTACGGCTGGCTAAAACAACTGGAGCACATTTTGAAAAACGGATCCATGCACAACTTTAGTTTCTACCCATGCCACTTTTTTCTCTTTTTTATATAAGGGAACCTTTGTTGTACAGAAAATGCACAGATGTATTGAAACTGTGCATTTTCTGAAGATGTTTCAAAATTATAGTTAAAGTTGCATGCAAGATGATTAATGGTGACAAAAGGAGCATCGAGACATGTTTAAAGACTGTCCACAAGAATACCCACACTTTCACATCACCAAAATGATCTAAAACAGAGAAATCTGATAGTTCCCATCTCACCTTAAAATGAGCACTTTTACCAATTTCTACACAAATCAGAAGTTCTGGAGTCGATTGCTTCATAAATCCAAAAAGTACTCTTGCATTGTTTGATGGGTTCCATGGGACTCTGACTTTAAAATGTTTAGAAATGAGTGAAAGCCAGTGTATGATGAGATCCTAAGACAAAGCAGCCAATATTTTGGTTTCATGGGTTTACAATCAGAACTATTATAAAATCGCTTCTTAGATACCTAGGATTGGTCCCCCAAACAGTTCTGCAAATGAGTCATCACAGCACAAACTGCACAGATAGAACTTTCATCACACCCAATAACAACTCTGTCAAAATGCCTATGGACTGAAACAGTTCACATGGTCAGCTGCCAGTTGTCAAATAATGAGACATCAAGTGATGTGCACTCATGTGCGAACCAGCCTTCACATTTCTTGGTTGAATTACTGGAGCAGCCTATTCCACAAATACCTACAACCTTCTCTTTTCTTTTGGTGCTCTCCACTGTTTCATGAGTGAAATATTTCACTGAAAAAATGCACTTATCCAGAAGGTGGGCATTAAGGCAAATGGGTGATGGATTTGTGGTCTGTTCCAGAATCCCTTGATTCTATGTCTTCCTTATTCTATAAAATACGTTGATTTTCTTATTATATAATATACATCTAAAGGTCATTTTGCAAAGAAATTGGAAAATGACAGAATTAAATACACATTCCCGTAACCATTCAAGACACTTAAATAGGGATACTTCACTTGATTGTGCCCATTTTAGCAAAATACTTTTGTGCAATTAAATTATAGGAATTTAAAACATTTTATTTATTATCCAATGCCTAATTACCTTTCATAAGAAAATAAAAGTAATATGAATAAAGCAAAAATGTCAGCAGAAGATGCCAAGAAGAACTGAAAGAAAACAATAGATTAACAAGTGGACAAAACCTTTATTGAGCAATAAATAAAAATGTTGAATACTTCCATTTGCAATGTTTGGTACAGTAGTGCAGAAAATTGTTATTTTTCCTATTGCTTTTTAAAATTCTTTTAAAATCTGAATCTTTACCTTCTCCCAACAAGATGGCTGAGGAGACAGAAAAACTGAATATATGAAAGGGGGAAATGTTAACTTCTTTTGTAAAGAAAAGAAAAGAAACAAGCATTTTTGACATCCAGTGACCTAATACAAGAAGGGAAAACATTGTTTTCTGTTTTAGTTGTATATTTGTGGAAGGAAAAGCCCATTGCATTGTGGAAAGAAGAAAGCTTCTTTGGTCTTACTGAACAAAAATAATTGTGCAGAAATTAACTAGTTTGTCAAAATCTATTTCTGTGTTTGTGTTTTAATATCCTACCTATCTTAAAATTAAAAGGGTACAAGCCTTTCTCCTCCCAGGGCAACCTGACAAAGTGGAAATTTAGCCAGTGCAACATTTCCTTTCAGGTAGATATACTGTTAAGAAAAAAAAATCACCGATTGAATTTCTGTTCATTGCATAAGTGTGCAGATAGAATACCCTTGTCAATTACAGTATTGAATTTCCACCTACATTTGGTCCCATTTTCATGACCAAGCAAATAAAAGTAAAAATTCCACTAAAGCATATTTCTGCTCTTATCCCTTATAAGAGTGTATGCATTCTATACTATTACGTATGGGACTTTATTGCACAAGACAGATAAACTGCACTATCACACAATACTGTGTGCACCATGCTGCCAGTCTACCTCCTCCCCATCCCCCTTCCCCTACTACTGATGGGAAAAACTCATCAATAGCTTGCAATCCTGCACCATTCCTGCCACCTATTTTACATGATACATCCATTCTATTTCTTTGCTGGCATGCCAGCAGTTAAGTGATATCAGGTGTGGGATCGGAGCCCCCAGTGGTGCAGTGGGTTAAACCCCTGTACCGGCAGGACTGAAGACCAACAGGTCGCAGGTTCAAATCTGGGGAGAGGCGGATAAGCTCCCTCTATTAACTCCAGCTTCTCATGCCGGGACATGAGAGAAGCCTCCCACAAGGATGATAAAACATCAAAAATCATCCGAGCATCCCCTGAGCAACATCCTTGCAGACGGCCAATTCTCTCACACCAGTAGCGAGTTGCAGTTTCTCAGGTTGTTCCTGACACGACAAAAAAAAAAAGTGTGGGATTCTACTCTGCTTCCACTCTCTCTCTTCCCATTTACCATTACCAAGCTGTCTGTTTTGTGTATTGTCGAAGGCTTTCATGGCCGGAATCACTGGTTTGTTGTAGGTTTTTTTGGGCTGTATGGCCATGGTCTGTTTTGTGTTTGTTCAATATTTTACAGTTATTTTGCCCTTTTTTTGAAACTGTTAAATCACTCTTTAAAACAATAAACAATTATGGATCAGCAAAAGTTTGGTAAGTCAAAGCTATGAGGTTATGCGGAAGTACGATTGCGGGATCACAGACTGACAAACTGGTGCAAATTAAGAGAGCTGTGATATTAAAGAGTATGTTGAAGTATGGTTGTATGACCATAGACAGGCATAGGGGTACAATTGTGAAGATGAAGAAAGATATTGAAAGTGCTCATCTTGATATGTATCCACTATCTATGAGTATAATTGCTGTGAAATAGCATCTTTGTGTGATAAAGTCTGAAGTCTTAAATTAGTCATTTTATAATATATGCTACAAAGACATTTTGCATATATTTTGACATTGAATATAGTAATATAAGGGCTGGCACACTATATCAAATGGGCGGAGAATAATACTCTGCCCACATCCTCACCTTGGAAGTCAGATTCCAAATGCCTGGTGCATTTTACTGTTGTAATTTGGTGTGTGTGTGCGTGGGAGGTGGGGGATGCCCAGACAACACTCAGCTTCCATTCTGTCACTGCAGATCTGGAAGTGTGATGCTAGCTTTCTCCTTCTAAATGAATAAGACCCAATTGCTGCCTGACACACCAGACAATGAACCCATATGTCACCAACAGGATTCCAGTCAACATGTACAATTTTCACTAATCTATGGATATAAGGAGATAGCCAGCTTGCTGTAGTGGCTTGAATGAAAGACTCTGGAAACCAGAGTTCGAATTCCTGCTCTGCTATGGGAACCATAGACAATTCACATTCTCTCTGCCTCAGAGGAAAACAAAGGCAAACCTCATCTGAACAAATCTTGCCAGGAAAACCCTGTGGTAGCATCACCTGAAGGTCACCATAAATCGAAAATGATTCGATGGCAAATAACAACAATAAATACATTGTTATTATACTTCTATTTCATTTGAGTATTCCATCAGAAAATTCAGGAATGTACAAATATTAAATTATAATTTCAGATTTTGATTTGTAAAATATGAATTGAATACAGAAGGTTGCACAATGCTGGCACACATCTGAAGAATGGTGTAGTGCAATCATGGTGGAACTGTGTTAGTATAGATTTATAAGGTAGTATATCTGCCTGGAAGCAATAGTAAAAACAAGCGACTTTCTCAAGCCCTTTTTTGCAAGTCCCTCAGGCCTCCTTTAATTCACTATCTTCTCTTGTTTTCATTGTTTTTCAACACCGCTGACTCAATGCAGCACAAAACAACAGATTATGAATATGCAAATAGCACTACAACAAGGTATAAATAGCTTCCCCATTTATCCTAACTAATTCCAGTTTTTTTTCTGAAGGTTTTTGGATGTTGGCTGACCTATTTAGAAAGATGTGAACTTTATTATATTATCTAACATGAATGAGAAAATGTGTTGAAATATACATACATGTACACACATAATACAAAGCTACCGGTGTGTGTGTGTGTGTGCTGATTATTCAAAGCATTTTTTCCCAGCAAAAAGAAAAAAGGATATCTAATTTGCTGCTCTCCTAGTTAAGATGATGAAAAAAAAGTGCTGACAATGACAGGCCAGATATAAAACTGCTTCTCAACTAACAACCGTAATGAGAAATTTTCTGTCTGGGTTTTGATCTCCCCTCAGCGTGATGGCTGCCCTTTTGCAGACTTGCATTCCGATCATGAGCTCATGTATGCTGATAACAGCATGCAGCCAGCCTCAGCATTATGTTGGGACTGTTTATTGACGGTGACAGTATTGATTGGAGGAATAGTGTCTCCCATATGCCTTGATATTGCCTAAAAGTACTGGAGACAATCTTGTATTTTGTGCAGCAGATGTAGGCACAGAGATGTACATTTAGGAGTCCCTTTGTGCAGTTGAGATCAAGAATGTTGTGACAATCATTCAGTAGCTGGTGGATTTATTTGTCTGCTTGTTTATTTGACAGTTGTTTTTGTGCCGGCAAATCAGAATTGAATCATATAGACTTCCTAAACCATACACAGATGGCAAGATTTTCAATGGCAGCATGGGAGGATTTGCAGAGTGAATATTCGGTTTAAAAATTCAGGTTAGACTTCCTGTAAGATCCCTTCCATTTTTCCTTCATGGCCATTCTGGTATTTTACTTAAAATTAATTGCTTATCAAAGCTTGGAAAGTTACTTTTAAAAAGCAATAGGTTTAGTTCTGAAACTAACAGAAGTAATACAGTGGACACTTGTTATTTCCTAGGGTTTGGTTCCAGAATCCTCCTGAATACTAAAATCCATGGATGATAAAATTAAGTTATATACAATGATGGATTAAAATATTGTTCCTTATATAAATAGCAAAACAAAAGTTTGATCTTTTCAAAAGTGGTGGTAGTGGGGATATTTTCAAGCTATGGTTGGTTGAATCCATGGATGAAGAACCCGTGGACATGGAAGGCTGACTATAAGTAATTGTAAGGATTGGTTGCAGATTGTTTTTTGAATTATTCAAATACAACTATAGGAAAATTGGAGAATGGCCAGGTGTTAGAAGATTAGGTCAACAGAAGCCTGCATGGTATAGCGGATTGAATGTTGGACAGGGACTTTGGGAAATCCAGCTATGGAAACCTACTACGTGATCTTGGGCACATCCTCAGTGTTACAGAAAGCCAATGGCAAACCCTTTTTGTGTACATCTTGCCAAGAAAATCCTAGGATAGAATCACCATGGCCATCTGAACAAAATTTGCCAAGAACACCCCAAGATTATCTTTGCATTGCCATAAGTCGAAAACTACTTGAAGGCACACAACCATAACCAAAAAAAAAAAAAAAAAAAACACCAAACAATAATAACATGTCACCTGCAGGACCTTAGTGGGTTACATAACCTTTCTAGGCAATTTTTCTTTAAAAATCTTTTAAAAACTCATTACTCAAATCTCTCTCCCCCCCCCCCCCCAACCCTGGGCAGAGGGTTTAGGGAACTGTTTTTCCACATAATGACTTCGAGTTTACTTTCTGGTTAAAATTCACTTCCGCTTTACTTTTTTCATGACATAAAGACTTCTCCTGGATAAGGACATTTCAAGTAAAATGAGAAAAGCCATACATACACCTCAAATCCCACACCCTTCAGAGCTATATGTAGCTAAGGGCTCCACTTTCTGAACTAAAACAACTAAAATGGGTTTCCTATGATGGAGCCCCCAGTGGCACAGTGGATTAAACTGCTGAACTTGCTGACCGAAAGGTTGGTGGTTCTAATCTGTGGAGCAGGATAAGCTTGCGCTGTTAGCCCCAGCTTCTGCCAACCTAGCAGTTCAAAAATATGCAAATGTGAGTAGACCAATAGGTACTGTTCTGGCAGGAAGCTAATGGTGCTGCATGCAGTCATGCTGGCCACATGACCTTGGAGGCATCTACAGACAACACCAGCCCTTCGACTTAGAAATTAAGATGAGCACCATCCCCAGAGTCAGACACAACTAGACTTAATATCAGAGGAAAACATTTATAATCACGTATGATACTACATAATGAGGCCAACAGCCTGTAATTATAAAAGTAACTGAAAAGTGTTAGCAGTATGCTGCAAAAGGAATGATGGCATTCACCTTTACGTTACAGTTACACAGTAATTGAGTGATGCCCTAATTAAATAATGAAAAATAATAATGTCAAAAATGATGGTGAGTAAGAAGTTATTTGTAAATGGGCATTTCCAAGATCTGGTATATGTGCATCCATGTGTGTGCACACACACACACTCCCAGGGAAGCAAATATTTATTACCTAGTCATATGAAACCATAATTGCTAACTCCAGACTTCTACCTCTTTCGCTCTAAGCAGGCCTCCGAGGTTTAGCACCCCATCCATTTTCTCTCCTGACAAGTTCCATTCACCTCAGAATGCCTCCAGATCATGTCTCCTGCTTGCCAAGAACTGCCTGCTAACTACAGCACATTACAAAACATGCCACTGCAGCACAGAATTACAATCAGAAATACAACTGTCACAATAGATTACCACACTAGTCTCGCTGAAGTCGTATTTTTCTGTTCAATAAGCAATGACCCTGAACAATCATATTCTCATTAGTGAAGAGTGAAAAATGGGGAGACTCAGCCTGCAATATTATAACTGCTTATATGGGAAGAAGCCTTTCTCAAGTCAATGGGGTCAGACATGAAAGACATAGTCCTGTTAGTGTAGAATATCAGTATACAAAGGGATTTGCATGCACCTTAGACACTAACTGAGATAGTAGCATTTCATAGTATATGAAAGCTTATGCTGCCAACTTCATTGACACCTACCATGTTATCACACCAGAGCTTTAAAGCAGGCAGCCCTGCATTTCAGCTGCTTGCAGAATTCTGGGAAATGTAAGTTAGGGCAGGGCCTTTTGAATTCTCAGTTAGAGAGGTTCTTGCCTTCCCAAACTACATTTCCCAGAATTCTGCAGGCTGCAGGAATGCAGGTCTGCTTGCTTTAAAGCCCTGGTGTGATAACGCAGCCAGTCACATTTCAATAGAAGTTCTCATGACAACCCTCTTCTTGTCTACCAGTTCCTTATGTCAACTTTAGACATTCTCCAAATTATATGGTTGCACCACTCCTCTTGGTCTCGTTTAGCCTTGTGCAAACACTTAATACGCATAGAGAATCCTGATTGATCGCCACATGATCACCAACTTCTTCCAAATATATTCTAGAGCAAGCATGGAGAAAGAGCAGGCTGCAACCACACATAGACCCTGAATTCCACGTTTGCTCTACCTGGAACCAATACTCCAAAGGCCCTTGCCTGCCAATTCATTTAAATTTGAAATGTTCAGGCAATTTCTCCTCGGACATTCTGGAAGTCCTTCAGTGATGTGAACATAAATGGAAATGCCTTCTCTGTAGAATAGTGGTTCTCAACCTGTGGGTCCCCAGAGGTTTTGGCCTTCAACTCCCAGAAATCCTAACAGCTGGTAAACTGGCTGGGATTTCTGGGAATTGTAGGTCAAAACACCTGGGGACCCACTGGTTGAGAACCATTTCTCTAGAACCTCCCATCCCAAATCAAAATACCTGATCAAAATAGTGACTGAGACAACATAAAGGTTATTACCTTTAAAGCCCCACGTAGTTTTATTCCAGGCTATCTGAAAATAAGTATCTCTATGAGTATTCTCTATGAGAATGCACAAATTTTAAGGTCTTCTGGAGGAGGTTTTATCTCTGTCTCACTGCCTCACCACCATCATAGGCACAACCAGTGAAGGTGAGGAAGACAGCTTTCTCAATGACTACTCTTATTCAGCCAACAGGTAAAGACCTTTTTGTTTAGGCAGAACCCTGGTCTTTAAATTTAAAGAATGGAACAGAGGAATCATTTTAATGGCTTTTTTTTGTTTGGATCAATGGTAGCTGGTGCTACCCAAGGTGATGAATCTACTCTAGTGGGGGATGGTGTTCAACATCTTAGATAGCTCCCAAACATTTATTTTAAGAGCCAAATTCGATTCACTATCCTGCCGACATGAAAGCCAAACTAGCAGCCACCAACAAAGAGCACAGGATGACTGCCTTGAGGTTTGTCGCTATTGCTCACCAGCATTTTCCATATTTCATTCAAAACAAAGATATTGTAGCACATCATGTAACTCCACATGTTGAGGTCTACTCTATGAAAGCCTGAAATAAACTCTTAGCCAAGGTTTATGATAATTTAACCACTGTGCTGTGCTTTCTCTGATGTACCAAGAGACATAGGTTCCCTTCTGTCCATTATAAGAGTGTGTGGAAGACATGAAATTGGAACCAAGGGTTTTCCAGCTCCTGCTCTTAGCCACAAACCATGCTATGCCGGCTCTCAGCTTTCTGTTTGCACTGTGATCAGTTACACACTGCCTGCCAACAATTGTAAATGATCACTGACTAGACGAATCTGACAGACGCTTCCCCAGAGATTCATGAACTCTGCTTTATAGCAGGTGGATGTGCGGCACCATCAAAGTCAAAGAATGTAAACGGAAAAATTACAGCTGGGAGAGGGGAAGGGCAGCAGGTGAAAGGAGTGCTGAAGGAGAAAGAAGCTGGAGTAGGGTTTATACCAGTTTAATTTATATGCTTTTTAAAAACAATTTTTCGATGAAATAATGTGTTGAGTAATTCTGGTGAAACTTTAACAAATGTATTTCCTGCCTTCTGTGTGCCTTTGACAATAGATGTTCTGCTGGTATCTCCATCCAGTTGTTATGACACAATCCAGCTGGAAGTGTTTTATGGTATATAAGCAGCTAGATTTTACTTTTACTGAGAATGTTCTCAGCAGACATTTTTGGTCTGAGAACATTTCAGAGATTTTAATCTTTCTTGACTTAATGCCTCTTACATTGAAAAGGAAAAAAATTAAAGGGACAAAACAGGTCTAGTTCTCAGAAGTTCTACACATACTCACATATTTTGTGTCTGTTTATGCACCCATAATTTCCTGCCCACAATACTTTAAGAACAGAAATGAATGGAGGTTTCAATGACATTTAACCTGTTCTGGGTTTTACTTTGAACTTTGAAGGTTCTCAGTCTCAGAAACCTGAGTAACTCCTTTACAATTTGGGTTAAAACAAACACAGATTCACTGCCCTTCTGAACATGGAAGCCATCAGTCACTATTGTTCAACCACTGATTTCCAAACTTTGGTCCTCCAGACCATTGATTTCCAAACTTTGCAACTCCCAGAAGTTCTAGTTGGCTTTGCAAGCAGTCAGGAAATCTGGGACCTGAAGTCTAAAATATTTGGAAGATCAAATTTTGGGAACTACTTTTTAAGGATTATATGAGTCTGGAGAATTCAAAATGGTAGCCAGGTGGCCAACATTGCTATTGCAATCGCTGTGATTTAGAGTAGGAGCAGCAGCTCAAGGGGTGCCTTATGAAGAAAAGGATGATGTTATACTACTCTGATAAAGAGGAAATTTACCAGTGCAGTATACTGCTGGAGATTTTCTACCTTAAGTGGAGAAACCAGGTGAAATAGTCCCGCACATCTTAAAGCCTATATTTGGTTTATATGAAGGAGATTCAAGAAGCAAAAAGTACAGCAGTTCAAGGTGCTCACCAATATTTAGAGGTAGGGATCACAGTTGTATTCAGATTTCTAACTGCAGTTTTAACCCCATATTTAACCAGGGAAACACCAGAATATGGCTACTGTGTCATTACCTACTTTTACTTTAGGAATCTGTCTCCAAGGAAACCCGTTTCATATGATAAGATAGTTTCCCTTCCAGAAAAATGAGAGATGTTGGGATCCCATCCATTAGCCACAACAAATGGATCCCCGAACAATTAATAAAGGGAAACAGGTGCTGGAGGAGACAGCCAACAACTGAATGAGTAAAAGTCACTGGAGTTGTGCAAAGTCAACAGAATTGCACTAGAAAAACAGGAAATGACAAAGGGAATATATTGTTTGACAGGTCTCCTTCAACCAGATGAGAAACAGAATATGGAATGTGGCAGAAAAAAATAATAAGAAAGAAGAAAACAGGAAACATAAATCTGGCTGCTAAAACAGCAAGGATATATCCTCTGAAAACTTCTAAAATGACCAGCATCAAACTTGATGTTTATATTGTACGTGTAAGTGAGTCAGCCCAATGGCGCTTTAGTTAAGTATCCTGTTTCACTGGCTCCAGGTGCTCCACAGGAAACTCACAACCATCTGTTAAACGCTTCCAGTACATTTCCAGTTGTTCACTCCTAATTTTGAACAATTGTAGGCTTAAATCATTATATATCATCAAGGTGTTGTCAGATTTACCCCAATAATGTGTCAAACAGGTTTGCATTGGCTAACTTCCCCATTTTTTCTTCGTCCTTCTTTTCCCATACTACAAGAGAAAAAGGAAAGAAAGGTATTATGTGGAGAAAGGAAGCAAAGAGGGATTGAAAAGAGGAAAGGAAACAAGAAAAAAGAAATCCAGTTAAATGGCAAAGGCACGCCGCCGGCAGCCAGAAGGAGGGATCAGGCGCTGCCTGGTAGCCGCCAGACCATCGCCGCGGCAGTTTTGCACCACTAGCGCCGGCGGCCGGCCGCCGGGGGCGAGGGAGCGGCTGAGTGCTGCTCGGCGGTCGCTGGGCCGCCATTTGGCCGCCGCCTCCAGACCATTAACACCAGCGGCCATTGAAAGAACTGCCGGCCGCCTTTGGACCGCGGTCGCCAACCCCCCGCCGCTGCTGCTGCTGGCCGCGGAGGAGGGGAGAGCTATAACTGACCTCCATGGGTATGAAGAGCGGTAATTGACTTCCTTGTGTAGACCGCTGCATATAGATCTTATTCTGGCCTCTCCTGTAGACTTTTTGTGTAAATCTTAAGTTGGCTGGTCATATTGATATATACTGAGCAAGAGTGTGACTAACCATCTGTGCTGCCCCACCCCCGAGTTACTACC
Organism: Anolis sagrei; assembly: GCF_037176765.1. Classification (NCBI taxonomy): domain Eukaryota; kingdom Metazoa; phylum Chordata; class Lepidosauria; order Squamata; family Anolidae; genus Anolis; species Anolis sagrei. The sequence continues at coordinate 21,038,995 of NC_090025.1, forward strand.
TCTGGAAGCCCATCCGCTGGTACATCAACCGTCCAGAGACCTACTGGGGTCATAGCAATATCTAGCCAATTATATCTTGGCCCACCCCATAACGGGGGCGTTCGTATACTACCAACTAGTTCATTCCTGGCTGCCATCTGTGGTTATCTGTCGCCAATATGATAAGATCGAAATAGAGCACTAGGCGCCTTCCACTTGCTGCTAGATTGCACCAGCACTTACGCCCCTTCCCCGCCCCTCTGTGCCGCACTTTAATACTGCTAAATAGAGCACTTTAGATCTAGCACTTTACTATGTGCCTTTATGAATGTGTTGCTGCTGATTGAATACGTTTTGTGAGGGGGTGCGCCTAAAACCCTTGCACTTTAAGAACTATATTTTGCACTTTAAGAACTAGCTCATTGGAGCAACCGGAACATCAACTACCACCTGGGCCGCTACCACCCATGTGGTCCCCCGCCCCTCTCTGTGTTTTGTCTCTATTGCTCTTGTGTAGCGGAAGGGGCAGTGGAGGAGGTGGGTTGGAACCTGTAAATGGATGGGTGGTGGGGAGGGGGGAGAAGGGAGAGAGGGGATGCTGGCAAGAACCAATAAACCCAACAACAAGTATAGGAGAAAGCTCTCTTATGGCTCAGAACAGCGGCATGGAGGGGGGGAGGTGTTCCACTAGCCGAGGGGCCCCCATAGAGGTCGTGGTGGGAAGGAGGAGATGCGGGAGAAGGAGACCCCGAATTCGGCCTGATTCGGACCGCTTTTCCAAATTAACTATTCCCAATAGGTCTCCTAAGGTAACTTGGTGTAACCAGGTGAGCGGGCCCTCTGGCTTGAAGGTGGTGTTGTTGAACGCCAGGTCTGTCAACGGGAAAACAACTTGGATTCAGGACTTAATCCTGGAGGAGCGGGCAGATCTGGCGTGCATCACGGAGACCTGGTTGGATGAAGCGGGGGGCGTAAATCTCTCCCAGCTTTGTCCTCCAGGTTTCTCCGTGCAACACCAACCAAGAGCCGGAGGACGGGGAGGCGGGGTCGCAGTGGTCTATAGAGATACCATCCATCTAACCAGGAGCCCCATCCCGCAGACCACAAATTTTGAATGCGTCCACCTGAGGGTGGGAGACCGGGACAGAATAGGGATTCTGCTAGTGTACCGTCCACCTCGCTGCACTACAGTCTCCCTACCTGAGCTAGCGGGGGTGGTCTCGAGCCTGGCGGTGGAGTCCCAACGGCTTCTTGTGCTGGGGGACTTCAACATCCACGCCGAGGCAACCCTCACAGGTGCGGCTCAGGACTTCATGTCCGCCATGGCAACCATGGGGCTGTCCCAACAAATAACTGGCCCCACCCACTGTGCTGGACACACATTGGACTTGGTTTTCTGCCAGGGATGGGAGCAGGGTGGCGGTGTGGAGGAGTTATCCATCTCTCCGTTGCCGTGGACCGACCACTCCCTGATTAGATTTAGGCTCACTGCGCCCCCTAACCTCCGCAAGGGTGGAGGACCCATTAAGATGGTCCGCCCCAGGAGGCTAATGGATCCGAACAGATTCCTGACGGCTCTTGGGGAGTTTCCCGCCACCGCGGTAGGCGACAATGTCGAGGCCTTGGTCGCTCTCTGGAATGGGGAGATGACCAGGGCTATTGACATGATCGCTCCGGAACGTCCCCTCTCGAGTAACCGAGCTAAACCAGCCCCTTGGTTCACCGAGGAGCTGGCAGCGATGAAGCGAAGGAAGAGGGTTCTAGAGAGCGTGTGGCGATCGGACCCAAGCGAGTCAAACCGAGCACGGTTTGTGTCCTTTTTGAGGGCATATGCCGTGGCAATAAAAGCCGCTAAGAAAACTTTCTTTGCGGCCACTATTGCGTCTGCAAAGAACCGTCCGGCGGAGTTGTTCCGGGTTGTCAGAGGCCTTTTAACTCCCCCCGCCGGCGGGAGCCCTGACAACTCGGCAACGCGCTGTGAAGCATTTGCTCGGTTCTTTGCAGACAAAGTCGCTTTGATCCGGTCCGGGCTGGACGCCACATTAGATGCAGTCTCCGTGGATGTGACACAAGCACCTGCTTGTCAGATTTTGTTGGATTCTTTTCAGTTTGTGAAACCCGAGGATGTGGACAAGATACTTGGAGGAATGAGACCCACCACGTCCATCCTAGACCCCTGCCCATCCTGGCTTCTGAAGGAGGCCAGAGGGGGATTGGCCGAGTGGGTAACGGTGGTGGTTAATGCCTCCCTTCGGGAAGGCAAGATTCCAGCGAGCCTCAAACAGGCTGTTGTAAAGCCGCTGTTGAAGAAACCATCACTCGACCCCACTAAATTGGACAACTTTCGGCCTGTTTCCAATCTTCCCTTCTTGGGCAAAGTCATGGAAAGCGTGGTGGCCTCACAACTCCAGGTATTCTTGAGAGACACGGATAATCTGGATCCGGCACAGTCTGGTTTCAGACCGGGACATGGTACCGAGACGGTCTTGGTCGCCTTAGTCGATGATCTGCGCCGGGAGCTAGACAGGGGGAGTGTGTCCCTGTTGGTGCTCCTGGACCTCTCAGCGGCCTTCGATACCGTCGACCACGGTATTCTTCTGGGGCGCCTTGCAGAGATGGGTCTTGGGGGCACTGCTTTGCAGTGGCTCCGGTCATTTCTGGAGGGCCGTACTCAGAAGGTGTTGCTGGGGGACTCCTGTTCAGCGCCACAGCCGTTGATCTGTGGCGTTCCTCAGGGCTCCATCTTGTCCCCCTTGCTGTTTAACATCTACATGAAGCCGCTGGGTGAGATCATCCGGAGTTTTGGGGTGCGGTGTCACCTGTACGCAGATGACGTCCAACTCTGTCACTCCTTCCCACCTGCTACTAAGGAGGCCGTCGAAGTCCTGAACCGGTGCCTGGCCGCTGTAATGGTCTGGATGAGGGCGAACAAACTGAAACTAAATCCAGACAAGACAGAGGTACTCCTGGTCAGTCGCAAGGCCGAACAGGGTATAGGGTTACAGCCTGTGCTGGACGGGGTCGCACTCCCCTTGAAGGCACAGGTTCGCAGCTTGGGTGTGACCCTGGACTCATCGCTGAGCCTGGAGCCTCAGGTTTCAGCGGTGACCAGGGGAGCATTTGCACAGCTTAGGCTCGTGCGCCAGCTGCGCCCGTATCTTGGGAAGTCTGACTTGGCCACGGTGGTACACGCTTTGGTCACATCCCGCCTCGACTACTGCAACGCTCTCTACGTGGGGCTGCCCTTGAAGACGGCCCGGAAGCTTCAGCTAGTCCAACGCGCGGCAGCCATGTTGTTAACGGGAGCAGGACGCAGAGAGCATACAACGCCCCTGCTGTCCCAGCTCCACTGGCTGCCGATTTGCTACCGGGCCCAATTTAAGGTGCTGGTGTTATCCTACAAAGCCCTAAACGGTTCCGGCCCAAAATACCTTGCAGACCGCATCTCGGCCTATGAGCCCACGAGGGCCTTGAGATCATCCGGGGAGGCCCTTCTCTCGGTCCCGCCTGCCTCACAGGCACGTCTGGCGGGGACGAGAGAGCGGGCCTTCTCGGTGGTGGCCCCCCGGCTGTGGAACACCCTCCCTGTCGAAGTTAGACAGGCGCCCTCCTTGATGGCCTTTCGTAGGGGCCTGAAAACATGGCTCTTCGAGCAGGCCTTCAACTGAGTATATCCTGAAACGACACTGGAATGGACTAGGACTATGAATTTTGGCTATGACCCCAGGACTTGACGAAGCGGATTTTAGTATAAGTATATGTTATGTTTGTATTGTCTGGTCTGTATTGTCGGAATTTATTGTACACTGGTCTTTTATGTTGCTGTTCACCGCCCCGAGTCGCCCTCGGGCTGAGAGGGGCGGTCAATAAATGCAAAAAATAAATAAATAAATAAAAAATAAATAGTATCACTAGAAGTGCATCCATATAGCAGAATTAATGCAGCTTGACACTCCTTCTACTGCTATGGTTCAATGCTATGGAGTTGTAGTTTTACAGGTTCTTTAGCCTTCTCTGCCCAAGAGTGCTTTATTAAGTGATAAATCCCAGGACTCCATAGCATTGAGCCATGGCAGATAAAGTGATGTCAGACTGCATTAATTCTACAGTCTAGATAAGCCCAAGTGTCAGCAACAGCAGAACTGAGACAAAACTATCTCATTTCTACTCCACATTAATTTTTGAATGTTTCTCTTCTAATGGACAGTTCCAGTCCTTCAAGGAATGAACTAGTTACATTTGGCTATACGTTTTTTTTATTTTAAGACAGACAAAAACAACAACATGGGACCATTTTTAGACCAAAAATGAGTATGGCATTGCAAACCCATTTCAGGTTTCCACGAGAATGTGCCAGCCACTCTTTTTTATAATAGCAATCAGTTCCACAAATGCTTAGGAAATTAACAAACACATTAAGCTTGATCCGCTGCTGAAACTTGTCTCCTCCCAATCTGTGCATTGCATGCTTGGCCATCCATGCCCCCCCTTTTTTTTTAAAGTACTGGTCACAGAAGAGCTGCAGACTGATTTGGAATGAATACATGTTATGTGATTGTAAATTATTCCATTTATGGTAGAGCAGGCAGCAGTTGATGGAAGATCCGTGTGATCCGCTCACCTGGCAGAACGAAAACAGCAATGCGAGTAGATGAATAGGAACAACATTGGGGAGGTATTCTAGGCGTGGCATTCAGAGGAAAGTTTATGAACAAAGAAAGCTCTTTGGCAAAGAGATGGAGCAACAGCACTTTCCTGTGGCCGGAACCAAGCACAGCCTCCAAAAGATGCTGAATGAGAAAAGGCCTATATGTACCTCTATCTGTTGTCCATCTAATCATTGTATAATCAGCATTGGATGTTTGCTGTATATGCATTCTGTGATCTGCCCTGGGTCCCCTTCAGGGTGAGAAGGGTGGAATATAAGTACTGTAAATAAATAAATAAATAAATAAATAAATAAATAAATAAAGTGCATTTTTGCCAAACTGACATAGAAGCCACCAGCCACCATTATCCCCATCTTCTTCCAAAATTAAATGCCTTTCAACTCAATGTAACTGTCTTCTTAGCAGGTATGTATATGATCCTGCTGGAAAGAGTACTTTCAAAGTGATGGTACTCACCTTTAAGGCCTTGCATGGTCTGGGGCCGATGTACCTGAGGGACCGCCTCACCCCCTACCAACCACAGAGATCCCTCCGTTCTGAGGACCAAGATCTATTGGAAATTCCCAGTGACAAGACCTTGCGTCTAACAGCAACCAGAAGCAGAGCCTTCACAGCAGTGGCACCATCACTTTGGAATACTCTGCCACCTGAAGTCCGTGCCTTGCGGGATTTATCAGCTTTCCGCAGGGCATGTAAGACATATCTATTTTGACGGGCCTTTGATCTCTGATTGTTTTTAAATTGTTTTAAATTGTTTTTAAATTGTGTTCGATTTTAGCCTGTTCTTGTAAGCCGCTCTGAGCCCCAGGGGAGTGGCGGCATATAAGTTCGAATAATAAATAAATAAATAAATAAATAAATACGTCTGACTGGGATTAAATTGTAAGGGGCATGTCTGCTTGGGGAACATAAGGCAACCTCTTCCCCCATGTAAAGTAAAAATTCCACAGGCAAATAACAGATCATGTCTAATAACATATCATGCAGACTTACATTTCTATTTATATGCAATGTGTGGATGGCACATTTGCCATACAAAAACACCAAAACTGGTTTTTCTATTTAGGTCTGGCATTCAATAGACCAGAAAATGGGAGGAGGAGATTTTTATCTGTACCATCATAAATATTGGAATCCACTTCCATACTATATGAGAGCTGCATTATCATCATGGAAAAGCAGAATAATACAAAACAAGATTTAAGAGTCCCTTGGGAAGGCAACCTCAGAAATGGAAATATATAATATGTATCATTTTAGGAAGGTGCAGTGCTAAAAGGTGATTTATAAATTGTATAAAACCATGCATATATAAGTCTGACTGAAAGCCCAAACTGGGTAACCAACAAATAAAAAATGTAATCCAAAAAAGCCTATTAAATATGAAATTCACAATCAAATTCAAATAATGCCATATAGTGTTTGGCTGTAATGAGAAATGCATGCTTCCTTCACATCATACCTCCAAAAAGAGGAGAGCAGGGGAAAGTTATTCCTAAATAACACCTCAACCAGGCTGGCTGGGGGATTTGGGGAGCTATTGTCCAAAAAGTATATTTTCCGAAGTCTGAAAACAAGGAGGCACATATTGCTGCCTGGTAATATTTAGCAAAGCAAAACAGAGGACATGCTAGAATTGTTTTCCAACTCCCTTGCTCTTTAACCTGCTGAGTCAGATAAATGTATGGTAAGATGATGTTATGTTTTAAAACACAGATTTCTAAAAGACAAGAGAGGAAAAATGGATGCCTAGTTTCAGCTTTAGACCTGATATTAGCCATAGGCCTTGGCTGTCTCCAAAATAAGTCCAAACTGAAGACAGAAGAACTTTACTGCAACAACCTCCCATGTTCTTAGTTCACATGAAAATGGCCTTGGGTCCCAGGGCATTCCTTCTCCCAAGTGAAAACTTGATGCCTTTCTCCTCCAGGTGCCTTGTTACTGCGATAAGCTGTACTGCCTCTAACTAACCATAAAATGCAGCTGGTCAATGCTAACAATACAAAAGACAATGGATTCCCAAAATCGCAAAAAACACAAATCCACTACAAGCCTTAGTACATAAATCACAGAGGTAATTTTTTTTTTTTGCAGCTTATATAATACTTCACTTCACTTTATTTCTTAATTAGTCGCTCTCCACCAAGGTGCTCTGAGCGACTTACAGTCTAAAATAGCATTTACACAATATAAAAACATTCAACATAAAAACATTCGACAGTGACTATTTGGCAAATTAGATCTGATTATTTAAATGCACAACCAAACAGCCAAGTCTTGAGTGCCTTTACAACATTAAACGTGTATCCAACTTATATGATATAGCATTGAGTGATATACAAGGAACAAAAAAACTGTTATTTATACAGTGATTTTTACACCAGTCACAAAAGTAGAGTATTTCTTGCTGTAAAGCAGACTTCTCCTAAGGGCATAAGATCCCTTACTTTCTGTAAAGATACTACTGAGTGGAGCTTCCAGTCCCTTGTAAGAGGATATCAACGTAGAGGATTTCCAGACTGGTTTCGACTGTCTTAAGTCTTCCTCAGGTGGAAAAAATATGAAGAGTACAATGAAGTGGACATCAAGTTCTCCAAAATATCAAATCTTCTTCGGGTGGATAAGTATGAGGATACAATGAAGAAGTGGATCTAAAGAAGCCATCTATAGAAAGCCAGACTGAAATCATTTAAAATCAGTACCTTAAATTATGCCCAGAAAAGCTATGGGAGACAAATACAATGCTCATGACTGGCTGCCACATGCTTCCACTGTTAGAAATGCTCCTCTAAATGGAAACCATGGCTGGAGATACACATTAAAATAGAAGAAAAATAAATGGTATTAGCCATATACTGTCATTTATCTTTTGGCAGGCTGAGAGAAGCACAAACCAATGCCAATTAACAAGCTGCGGCTTTAACACTGCCTTTTGAACTGCTTGTATTAACAAAATCAATCCTCATAAATTAAAGCATCATTGATCTATGATACAATTAAGTGCTGTAATCCCCCCCCCCCCCCCACACACACACACAAACAAAAATGGAATGCATGTATGTAGCCACCATGGAGTTTGACACGAAATTTTAACCACTATTGGCTAACTTGTCCAATGTACTGTGTAAAACTCTCATCTGGACATGAGCTCTTCATATTAGGATATGTCTCTCCCTCCTCCTCCCTTCTCTCTTCTCCACTTTTTCTCTCAATTTTTCAATTTAGGCTGACATCTGCTGGCCTAAGCTAATGGTTAGGCAAACAATGCTGAGTATAACCCCATTTTGGGTCCCTCCCCCACCTTTTGTCATTTCTACAGTGCTTAGAAAGCACAACCAAACCACTTAATTACGGAGGAAATTCACGCGGAATAATAATTTGGGAGGAGCGGAGAAGGCAAGGGGATGAACAATGCCTGCAGATGAAAATTACTTGGCTATAATACACTCTATGCATTGCAAATACAGTGTACAGAATTGTTAATACAAAGGGTAAATAGGAGTTGTTCTGTATTGGCCAATTAAGCCTTTACAGAAAAGGAAACCATTTAATGGTACCACACTGGGTCATAATGGGAAGGCAGCATACATGCCCCCTCTTTTAACCTTGCAGCAAAAACCAAGATTAGGGGGAGTGGACTTGGCGGCTAGCAATGACCTGTAGAGATTTGATTCAACAGAAGGTAATTTAGAACACAATGAATTCTTCCAGCAGAATTCATAGGATACTTCAAGTAATTAGTCTAAATGTAGAAGAATGATCGATCTGCCCCCAATAGATTGACAGACAGACCGTGTTTAAAAAAGCATTCTAAGCAAATGCAGTGTGTACCATTTCAAGGTAAAACTTCAACAGCTGAATAGCAAGAACATTCAGTTCAGTCCAGATGGTAATGTTCGGATTCCCCATATTAAAAGCATGCTGCCTGGAGAATTCTGGAGTTGAAACTTAACGATATCAGCTAAATGTCAAAGAGTAATTATTTTTAAAAAAATCTTGCCAAAACAATCATATGATTTTGACAGATCTCTAACAAAAAAAGTGGTATATCAGTTGTGTTCCCTCCTCTTTCCATATCACCTGTCCAAACTCTAAGAATAGTTTCTGGATTGAGGGAATAATAATAATAATTATAATAATAATAATAATAATAATAATAATAAGGCCACCCCGAGTCCTCCTTGTGGGGAGAAGGGCTGGATAGAAGGGTATGAAATATTATGGTGGTGCTCCCTCCTTACAAAGCCAAGACTGGCAATGGTTCCCAACGTGTGGTCCATGGTCCACCAGTGGTCCGCAAGCACTAAAATATGGCGCATGACCTCACCATTACTACACCGTTGCAACAAGAACAACTGGTCTTGCAAAGCCCTCTTTTGGTGCTGAGGGTGATTAAATGTGGTTTTCTTTGGGCAAGCAGACTACTAGATGATAAATGTTCTGTATCAGAAACTAGAGCTGATGTGGTCTGTTCAATGCAATTTTCTTAATCAGTAACCCAAATAACCAAATCAAATCTAAAGTTGACCAAAAACGGATTCATAATCCTTTTGGTCCTAATATTGGAGAGTGATCCCTGGTCAAAGCGGTCCTGTTCAAGTGGTCCCTGTTCAAAGTGGCCCTCGGTAGAGTGATCCCTGGTCAAAAAAAGGTTGGGGACCACTATTCTATGGTGTCTTTCTGATGGTAGATGAAGACTTTTGACAGCCCTCTTTGGTTTGAAATCTTTTCTGGAACTTACTCTTTATAGGGAAAGGGGTTTAAAATAGATATCAATGGGAGCTTTTATTTTTATTTCTTATTTTTGTATGCTGCCCTGAGTTCAAGTGTTTGAGAGAAGGAGAGGAAGACAAGTTTGTACTGTGAATAACTCCTTTATTTTATTCATTAACTCAAAAAAGTAAGATTTAATTAAAAAACATTGTTGTTATGGGTCTTCAAGTTGACACCAGCTTCAAAGCCCATAACATAGGGTTTTCTTGGCAGGATTTATTCAGGAAAGGTTTACCATTGCCTTTGTTCAAGACTAAAAGGCTATAATTTATCTCCATTTTATTAAAGTACAGGGTTAGTCAAAATGCATAGGCCAATAAGCCATTCAATTGAATGGCTTATTGGCCTATGCATTTTGACTAACCCTGTATATAGTCATAACATACACATTCTAAAAGTCCTTACAGTTTCCTTACACAATCAAAGAAAAATATGCATGTCCAACATTATCATCGTCTTCTCTTCATCTTCCTCTATCATTATTTTCATCATCAGCATCAAGATAGCTAGAGGCAAAAATAGACAAGGGGATTAATGCAGTTTGACACCATAAGCTCGATGCTATGGAATCATGGGAGCTATAGTTTTACAAGGTCTTTAGCCATCTATGCCAAGGAGAGCTGGTGCATTGCCAAACTACAAATCTCAGGATTCTATAGCATTGACCTGTGGAAGATTTGGTCGTGTCAGGAGTGACTCCTGGTGTGAGAGAATTGGCCGTCTGCAAGGACGTTGCCCAGGGGACGCCTGGATGATTTGATGTTTTATCATCCTTGTGGGAGGCTTCTCTCATGTCCCCGCATGAGGAGCTGGAGCTGATAGAGGGAGCTCATCCGCCTCTCCCCGGATTCGAACCTGCGACCTGTCGGTCTTCAGTCCTTCCAGCACAGGGGTTTAACCCACTGCGCCACCGGGGGCTCCTCCAGTTGAAGATAAAATGGTGTCAGACTGTATTAATTCCACAATGTAGAGCAGGATAGCTCCATTAACAGTTCTGAATAATATGAAAGCTTCACTGCTTCCTTTTCATTCTCACTGCATCTGACTGCATGGTCGTTGTAGAGACAGAACATGTCTGTTGAGCAGACTAGTGAACAAAGGCAGAGCTAACAAGATTAAGAAAGGCAGGGTCCAGACTGCCAGACATTTGGGTCTGGCCCTCAAGGCCACCAAAAGCTGTGGACTCCTGCCAGAAAGTTACATTGACGGTAGGAACCAGATGTCTGAGTTTGCCCCTTCACCTGCTAAAAATGTGCAGACTGTTTGTTACAAAGATTTATCTGGTGTCAGCAGGTGAAGCTGCTTATTCAAACAGAATATTTGCAAGCAGTTGGGAGATGCCAAAAGAATGTTGATGCAACAAATGATATTTCCTGGGCAGAGGGTCTCATGCAGCTCTAAAATATGTTCTCAGTTGCACTAGCTGTCACTTAAACAATACTGAGCCACAGCAGTCGGTATGGAGCAGCTAGTAAGATGATTCATGGTTATATTGCTACAAGTTAAAGACTTTCCTATTATCTATGAATTAAAGTCCAATCAATCTCCAGAGTCACTTTATGCAAATGGTTCTATTTGCAGCTTAGAAGTTGTCATCTTTCTTCACTGGTTTTCATTCCAATTTCCTCTCCTTTCTATCACAGGCTTAATATTAACTCTAATGCTGACACATTAAGATATTTGGGCTTAACAATGACCAGAATTAATAGGAAAATGGAACCTGGCTGTGCTAATATTTCTAGTATTTTATAGTTTTTTTGCTCTAGCTGATATGGGCACTTCTGGGTTCAGTCCTGATATGTGCCTCTTCAGTGTTTTCCCCCTGAGCAAGGGCAAACTCCCTCTACATAAATCTTGCTAAGAGAACCCAATGATAGGTTCACTTTAGGCTCACCGTAAGATAGAAATGACTTGAAAGCATACATCATCTACAGCAACAAAGTATTAAAACCAGCATGAACCTTCTTTATAGACTATATTTTTGTCACATGGGAGAATAACTATGAGTGATTCTACAATCCCCATTCACGTTCCAAAATTATTTCTGTTAGTCTCATGTCTCATATCATGCTTTTTTTCCAGTGAAGTCAAAGTTTTTTGAACCAGTGATGCTTTCACACAAACGCATTTTCTCATCCTAGAAAAAGTGGTCATCTTTAGGCATTTGACTCTTCCCAGCAGTCTTGCACTGCTTAGAATTGATCCCATTTCTAATATTCTTTTACAAGATTATTATATGCTGAATGTCAACACGAGATATCAAATGTCAACTCCAAAGTAGCAAGTGCAGGCTGTCAAATGTCATGGATGGGCTATGTTAAATATTGGATGCCAAATGTCAAATATCAAATATTGAAATTGCAAATGTTTGGCAAACAAGCCTACAATTTCAATGTTGAGAGCAGGCTAAGGCAGATGTGGGGTGGGGGAGGGGGGCATATTTCTTTCATCATTGTATCGGAATTCCATGAAAAGTTTATGGGGAATGGGAATTGGTCACAGACACAGACTTCAGGTGTTCATTTACACGATTAGATCCCTTTATGATGAGCTGAGCCAACAAGAGAAATGAAAAAAAGCTGAATTAATGTGTCTTGGACCTCACAATATGAGAAAAATGCAATTCAATGGGATTATGGTTATGTAATTACTCACAGAATTGCACTGCATGTGGATTTTCCCCTTGGAGCTTTTGCTTCTAAGGCAAAAGTGGAAACTATGTACCTTTCAGATGTTGTCAGATTGTACTCCCAGCATTCTTCATTACCAGCTATTCTAGCTGGGGCTGCTGAGACTTGCAATCCAATGACATTGGGAAGACAGTACAACCCCCATGTGTTTTCTCATATTTATTTCTCCAGGTAGACCAATGAATACAATATGATCTGACCTTTCTTGTATGAGAAAGGTCTATACAATGACATTTTCAGATATATTTTGACATGACAAAATACAAATAAACAAATAATTCAATTTGCATTTTAAAATGTTGTTTGAATTCTCTATTGCAGTCTACATTTCATAAATGTACACATATGTGTAGTAGAGGTACTAAGGACTCTGTAAGTCTATTGTAAAAATGTGTAATTATACACCGATAAGAATAATCTCAAGGGGCATCAGGATCATCTGATATATATTCACACTCTCTAGCCAGTGTCCTATTGTACATCAGGTCATGTTGTGCATTGGTTTCATTGTATATTGGTCCTGGTACACCTTAATGTTTACAGATTCTAGATCAGGAGAGTGTACCTTAAAGTTATTACAGGCAGGACTATGATTAATTTCTTTCTTCATTCTCCCAAATACACCATTTATTATCCCTGTAGCATGGCTATTTACTGGAAGGTAGGAAGTGAGGAGAAGGAATGGCAGAGAAGCATTCAGGTCTGTCCTGTAGCTGAAGTCAACCAATATGTCCTGTGTCCAGCCTAAAAAATACAATGGAGTGCTTTCCCACTATCTATCCCCTGACAATAGATAGCTACATAGGAGAGGCTGAATGATCTAAAAGGTAAGTGTGGAAGATTGAGGGAGTAGGTGTACAATTGTAGGTTGAATCCACAGGAGCATACTGCACAGGTCAAGGGAAGTAGTAGTATCATTCTATTCTGATTTGGTTAGATCTTGCCTGGAATATTGTATCCAGTTCAGTATACAACTATTCCGAAAGGATATTGGAAAACTAGATCACGTTCAATAAGAACAACTAAGGTAATCAATGGACTGGAAACCAAGCCTTATGAGGAGTGATTTGGGGAGCTGGATATGTATGGAGAAGACTGATGTGTGACATGATAGCTCTCTTGAAATATTTTAAAGGATGCCATGAAGACTAGTTGATTTTTTTTTCTGTTCCAGAGCTTGGAGCACAAATCAATGGATTCAAATTACAAGAAAAGAGATTCCACCCTGAATGTTAAAAAAAGATATTTAAAAAAATGAAAGAGCTGTTGACAGCAGAAGAGATTTCCTCAGAGGTTTGTTTACTTCTTCATCTTTGGAGGCCTTTAAATGGAGTTTGGATCAGCATCTTTTGGTTGTGTTTTAGGTGTGTATTTCTGCATTGTAGGAGTTGGACTAGAAGAATCTTATGGTCGCATCCAACTCTTAGACTGTAAATTCAATTCACTATTATTTCACCTAAATTGCTTTGAGTAAAGATTTAAAATCCAAACAGCAACCTGATGAGCTCAAAAGGGGAAGGGGGAGAATTAGGATCATGCAACTTGGCACAGAGAGCTGGCATGGTTATAAAGAGATGCCATTGTCATGGGAAATGTACATGTTTGACCTATATGTGGAATTCCTTGTTCTATAAGTGGATGGTAGGCATGCATGGTTCAGCAGCAGCAGGTTCCCAGTAGGAAAATAACCTGAGACAAGGAAGAAAGGAATGAAAATTCCAATTAAATGGCTCCAGCCTGCCACAGCTGCCCTCCTTTCCGAGTCTTCACAACTTTGCAGGAGAGAACGAGACAGTAGGGTTTTTCCTTTTGCGGTTGCCGAGATCCTGTAGCTTTCTTGACATTCACACATTCCTGGGCCTCACTGTCTTTTAGAAATGACACTTTCAACAATTATAAAGCCTCGAGCTCGGGTAGATCTTTTTTTTCTATAAATATCAATGCAATTTTCTCTCAGGCACGTGGAACCAGGCGGCATTTGATTTTCCTTTGCTGCCCCCAGCTCCTGAGTTCCATTTAATTGTTAGCAGAAAGAGAACTGCACTACCTTTTCCTTGGGGTTTATGGCTCTCTGACTTAAAGTGTTACTCTCTCTCCTGCACCCTGCCCCCAGCACCCTCAATTCACACAAACATTTAATTTTCAATAGTGACACATTAGCTCCAATGGCTTGAGAGAACAAATGAATAACATTGTATGTTCGTTTGCTATACAACAGCAGCATTTTCTCAAAGATTGTTTTTAATTGAAACCATTCATCATTTTGAATGTAGAATGTATTCATTAGAAAGCAATGTCTTTGAAAGGGATGGGAGGCTTAGGAGATCGGCAGTAATAGGAAATGAAGGGCCGACTCACTTCGTTACTTCCTCCAACATGGAGATTTATACACATGACGGGAATGTGTGTAGAACATAATGCATTAACTGTTCTTCAAGTATATCTATTTTGATCAGGGTGTATGCATCAGGAATGCAGCTTTGGAGCAAAGTAGGCAGTTTAAAAAGTACTTGAGGCAACATCACTACCAAAGAACAATGTGTGTATTTGAATTAACCTAAAGGTAAAGGTAAAGGTTTTCCCCTGTAAGTCCAGTTGTGTCCGACTTTGGGGGTTGGTGCTCATCTCCATTTCTAAGCCAAAGAGCCAGTGTTGTCCATAGATACCTCCAATGTCATGTGACCAGCATGACTGCATGGAGTGCTGTTACCTTCCCTCCGGAGCGGTACCTATTGAACTCCTCACATTTGCATGTTTTCAAAGCTGGCAGAAGCTGGGGCTGACAGCAGAATCTCAAGCCGCTCCCGGGATTTGAACCTGTGACCGTTTGGTCAACAAGTTTAGCAGCTCAGCGGTTTAACCCACTGCACCACTGGGGGCTTGTATTATATTACTTCTAGAGCCAGAATCTAATTGGTGTCTTATACTTCTGTAGAGTATGGAAGATGGAGTGACCCCATGGGTCGGAGTTGAGCACAGCCTCCAAGATGCCAGAAAAAAAAAAATGGGAAAACTGCCTTCCCCTCTGTTTTTTTTTTTTTTTTTTGGTCTGTCCTTGTTAATTATATAATCGGCATTGAATGTTTGCCTTATGTGTGTTTTGTAAGCCACTCTGAGTTCCTTTCAGGGTGAGAAGGGTGGGGTATAAATACTTTAAATAAATAAATAATACCTGTACTCTGGGAATATACCCTTGTGTATGAGTTGCTGGTGTTTCCAAGATGGACAAAGCACTTGCACTCATGCCCTAGTTGGGTATACCTATCTCTCATCTATAACAATTTAAATCTTATTAACCATTTTTTTTAAAAAAAACATTCCTATTTCACACCCTTCTATCCAAGACAGTTAAAGGCTGAGGACTGTTTGAATAAGAAGACTTTTCCTGATTAAATGAGAGCACAGAGAGGATTAACCAGTTTTGTGAGATATGTAGCCTTCTCTGTTGGAGAGCACTGGTGAAGGACTCTATAAATCTCAGAATTCTTTAGCATGGAGCCATGGCAGTGTAAGTGGTGTCTAATTATTATAATTCTGCAGGGTGGTTAAACTGAATTTTTCTCAAAACCCACTTTATGTGAAGGCTTGGTAGTTAACCTACTACATTAGCACAGATACTTCACAGATCAGAAGGAAAAGATAAGACAGAGTGAGATGAATGGACTGGTCTGAAAGAGGAAAACACAAGTATCAATTGAAATAATGGCAAATTCTGAAGATAATCCAGTGCTGAGAGGTTTAGCTACCATTCACCCAAGTGATGAATGTAAAGTATGACTTCAAGGTTACTAAATAAGTGCACAGTGTGAAATGTCTATATGCAATTCATCATGTCAATGAACACCAAAGAGGCGCTTACATCCTTGCCTGTCACACTATATATTAGACACAAGAAACTGATGAAGCATTTGGGTGCATGCAAAACAAAACATCGTGTTGAGGATACCACAATGAAAGAAAATAATGCTATTTTATAAAGGTATACTTAAGGATTAACCAAATATTTTAAATAATATTTTAACATATTTTATGTGCTTGTTTGCTTTACCAGCTTTCCACTTTACAAAAAATGTTTAGTACACTTTAAAAAAGCAGAAACTAGATTTAATCATTATGCCTTATATTAAACCACAGTGTAACTTTCCAAGCTGAGCCTTAAAATGATTTATTATTTATTTATTTACAGTATTTACATTCTGCCTTTCTCACCCCGCAGGGGACTCAGGGCAGATTACAGTGCACATGTACATGACAAACATTCAATGCCATTTAGACATACAGCATATATAGACAGACATAGAGGCAACTGAACATTAAAATCACTTGTAAGACTTCAAAAAGACATTGAAGTTAAAGCAACAAGAAAATCAACCACTGTGGGACAACCACTGAAACAGCTTCTGCAGAAATTATGGCAGAGAAATGCTTTTCATTTTGAAATTGCAGTTCCACCACAGCCAGGAAAATATAGCTGCCATGCTTTCTGTGAGGATCATTGGGAAAGACAAAATCTATTTTTCTTTAATAATCTTATACCAAAAATCAACTGTGCTTTTAACAAGATCATCTTAGTAGAGACTGTTGAGTCCCAAAGGTACTATAAGATTTTCTTGCATAGGCTATGTCTTTCAATTCTATCCCCTTGAAACATGGCAAATTCTTTCCAATGGAGTAGAAATCCATCACCCTCTTAAGGCACTTGTCCAGAAACAGACAGGCAATTGGATATCATTCCAAAAGGCATGCTGTGGAATACATACTACACACACTATAGCACTATCTCCAGGAAGTTACTAAAACATCTGAACAGTATTCTATACAATGAACAGTAAAAGATTAAGAGAGAAATCGCCAATTTAAAAGCATAAGGAAGGATCATATTAGTTTTACACCCAAAGAATCAACAGAGAGATAAACCTACAGACTACTAAAAATGGATTCAAATATTTCTTATTTCATACCATGACCTTAATGCCAATCAATAGGATTTATGGAATGTGTGGGGTGAAAGGGTTTTGATGTTACAGGGACATCTGGCAGGTGCATAAAGATGCTTTATATCCTTCTCATAGTATTCCTTTTGTTGGAGGCCATACTAGTGCTGTCAAGTCGTCGAGCACTTTAAATCACCCCTTGACCTCTTAGTACAGTGTAAGGGATAAGCATAATGTGGTATCTCAGAGATAGGACCCAACTCTAAACACAATATTCATTTATACTTCGTATACATCTTGTAAATAGTCCCTGAAGGTAATTTTGTACAAAATATTTGTAATAATTTTGTGCATATAACTAAGTTTGTTATGATGGTGCCCTGGGGCTACATGGAGTTCCCACTTATTTCCTTAACAGGATAAGTTGGTATATTAGGATGAGTGCTTTATTTCTGTCAAATAATCAGCAGCAACTGAAGATTATTTCCCTCCTGTATATGTGTGTAAAGGTGAGCTCTCCCCCTCCCACCCTATCAGGGTCTCAAATCCTCAGTGCAAAAGCAGTGTTTTTTCCCTTTTGTTAAGCAAAGCACACACATATGCAGTAAATACACAAGGCCAGGATTATTGATCTGGGGAAAAACCCATCAGTGATTCTGCTTTTTAAAAAGCTCATGCAACATGGCAACAATTGTATCTTGTATAAAGACTGTTTGTACAGTTTTTGCAAAAAAGATGGACATACAAATACAAATACTTTGTTCAGGAATGCATCCAAAAACTCTTGCTATCTCATCCAACAGGAAGGAAAAAATAGCACTTTGCATAAAACAATGAGAGAAGCTAGGATGTGCATGTCTGGTTCTTGAAACGGTCAGTTCTCAGCTCAGTCATTTTGCATTGCTTCCATCCTGCCCAAAACCCACTGGGCTTCTGTGTTCATAGAGAATGGCCCATGTCGGCATTGCTGGCAATTTGCTGAGTTGGCTGGAAAGTGGTCTTTCTGTCCTGCATTTAACAAATTAGATAGCCATTGCACGGCCAATTGAATGCAAATGAACAATAAATCTATAGAACTATGAAGGCTTCCCTGAGAATATCCTTGGGGAAAATTGCTTTTCTTTCCTCTGGCATAGAGATGTACTGAGGACTCTTCACTCATCATTGTTGCCTGAGTTTTCCAACATGAGTAGGATGGTGGATCTACTTTGGGTTTTGAACAATTCCAAACTTTGCAAAAGTTATCCAGAGCACTAGATAAACAGTAAACAAGGTTCACCATCATGAACAGACTGAAAACCAGATTATACTCATCACTTTGTTATAATGGAAATCCTCAATAACTCCTGCATAACTTGCAATACTTTTGCCTTTTTTTCAGTGATCCATACTGAAGCCTACCATACCAAATATTTCTATCGCACAACATAGTGTTTTCAGCCCTATTTTGAGACAGCAGTAGCCACCTGAGACATCAGCTCTGTGGTGTTGTGAAAGGGCAGTACTTTGCTATTGAGATAGTTGCTATGTATTTTTATTACCAGATACAAGTAGAAGGAGAGTGGGTATGATGTAGTGCAGTGGTACTCAACCTGTGTGTCCCCAGACGTTTTGGCCTTCAACTCAGAAATCTTAACAGCTGGTAAAGAGGCTGGGATTTCTGGGAGTTGTAGGCCAAAATACCTGAGGATCAACAGATTGAGAACCATTGGTGTATTGGTTAGAGTGTTGGATTAGGATACTGGGAGAACAGAGTTCAAACCTTCTGCTGAAGGTTTGAACTCATGGGGTTTTCTACTTTATGTGCCAGAACAATACATCTTATTTGGAAGATTTTTCTCATAGTACAAAATGTCTGAGAGTGTATTAGGCTGTTTTGGAAGCCGATAGACTATCTTTGTTTAGAGGTCTTAAAGTAGATACTTAATAGCCATCCATTGGGTGTAAACTCTTTTAAATAGTTTAATTGTTTGATCTCCTTGAATTATTTCACATGGTTTCATGTTGTTCTGTTGGTTATATCCCCCCAATCTTTTTAAATATAAGGTATGTTCTGAATTTTGAATAAATAAGCATAGAACCAGTATATTATAGCAGTTTGAGTGCTGAACTAAGACTTGAAAGATGAACTCAGATCAGTAAATCAGTAATTAGCTTGACATACTTTACATAATTTTGTTGTGACAATGGAATGGAGAAGAATGTCATGGCTAGCATCCTGTTAGTGATAAACGAAAAACACAATTCCAATGCCAATGTACGATGAATCAGTGTGGTGTAGAGGTGCACCCATCGAGCTCAGAGTTTAGGTTCCCACTCAGTCATTGGTCTCGGAATAATGCAAAAGCAACCCCCCCCCCCCCCCCAACAAATCTTGGCAAGAAAATTATGTGATAGAGTCATCATAGTACAGGCAGTTGTGCATTTTTGGTAATTGTGCAAGTTTTATGGTAATGAGGATTGGCAATCGGGGAATATGGCTGAATCTTGGGGGGATCTAAGTCTTGACAGAAGATGGAGAAGTTGGAGGGATGGAAAGAGGAGCTCACGTGTGTAATCAAGAACAGCTGCAAGGGATAACGATGGGGTGGAGGTCGGCTCATCTTCTGATTATGATGTGTAAGATAAAAGTAGGCTCTGAAATGGGGAATCTTTGCAGAAGGCAAAGTGTTGGATGGTGCATTGGGTTTTTGTCGCTGCCTATTTCATGTGGGTATTGGGTCCTGGATCTACAGGTTACTGCTTCCATTCGTGTTTTTGACTCGGCTTGGATTCCCGTGAGTGTTGACTTCCCCCTTCCTTGACATCAGACTGGTTTTACTACGATGCTGACTTTGCTACTTTGAATTCAGCTTGCTTCGACCTTCGGACTTCATTTGACTACGTTTTCTTCCGTGCGGCCCTTGTGTTTGTTAACTGTGTGTTTACTGTGCTATTTTGGGGAACTTGCGGAGCACTTTATTTTAATCCAGTTCTTTTCTCCGGATAATCCGGATTATTCCTTCAGTTAACTCTTTTGAGCCAAGACTGGTTTCTGCTTTTGAGTTTGGCCAGAGACACTGAGTTAAGTATCTCTGAGCCCTTTTCTATTGCTTAATAAACTTTACTTTGGAAGTAATTCTGAGTCTGGCCCTTTAAGGTGTCTGTGTCCTGACACTATGATATAGGATCTCATCCAGCTAAGCTACATTGACCTTACCGGTGGAAAAATGGGATAAGAAAATAACTATATAACCACACAAATAATATCACAAAATAATATGAATTATAATGCACTAATAACATTGTAATACAGAAAATGTTTCCATCTGGCATATCATTTGGATGTACGAAGTAATGGCTAATTGTATTGCAATGTACTAATTTTGTCTAATGAAAATCTTTTTATGCAGGTTTGTGTACAGTACAACCTCGATATCCATGGGGAATATATTCCCAGACTACCTTCAGTTAGCAAAAACCATAGAAAATTTTGAACCCTATGCTTCTGCCAGAGGATACATTTACTTTTCAATAGCAGTGATTTAAAAACATTGAGGATGCTTCATCTTTTGGTTAGCAAATTATGCATGATTTGTTATATCTGTCCTATAATTTGTAATGAATGATTCTAAATGAACTTCAGCAGCTGCACTATTCAGGCATATGTGTTTAAATGCATCAGCAATATATCTCTTCCTTCTCTCTATGGCTGGAAATGTGGTTTTTGCACACAAAAATACATGCTTTCTGTGCAGAAACGTTCCTTTAAAACCCCGAGGGAGATAACTGTGCTTGAATATGGGGGGAAAACCCTAGGTTTCTCCTGCACCTGGGTGAAAGTGATAGTGACTATTTGTTCATGCATGTGAAGAAACATAATCGAGGATTTAAATCCCTAAGAGGTGGCATTCTTATTACCTGAAAAGTGATACTTAACAGGTAACATCATTACTCCTGACAGAATCCTTCTGATCTGCATGGAACAAGACAGGTATAATTAATATTAACTCTCATTGATCTCATGAGACAACAGTCATGTAATGAATATGATGTCTAAAGGTATGATATCTGGGCACCAGTAGTCGAGGCCTCTTTCCACATATGCCTGACTGATGATTGAAGTCTGCTGGATGGGTTTCATACATGTCCCACTATTGTGGCCAATGCACTGGGTTGAGACATAGGGGTTTCTCAGTGGGACCATCCAACTGTGAAATGATCTCCCTAGGAACTCACACTGGCACCTACATTCATTTCATTTGGGTGCCAAGTAAAAATATGGCTGTTGTTCATCAAAGATTCTGGGCCTCATTTGTTCACCCCACATTTTTTTAAAAGCTTATACATCTTTTAAATCTGTTTTATTTACATTATGTATATTGTTTAAAACAGTTTAATTTCTTTTAGTATTGTTTGTAGACTACTCTAAGCGTATGTCCACACTGTAGAATCAGTGCAGTTCGACACCACTTTAATTGTCATGGCTCAATACTATGAAATCATGAGAGTTGAAGTTTCTCTGACAGGGGGCTGGTGCCTTAGCAAAGTACAAATCCCAGAAGTCCATAGCATTGAGCCATGGCAGCTAAAGTGGTGTCAAACTATATTAATTCTATAGTGTGTAGATACACTGCAATTCCTTTCAAGTGGTAACTAGTCATTTCTCTCCATCTGAATGTAACATATCTTTGCATGGGAAAAGCCTTAACCTTATAATGATGAACTTGACAATTAGTAATTACTCCTTTACTGCATAGGAGCACACATCACAGGAGATGAAACTATTGATGCAACCAGGAAATTGTTCTTGTGTATGTCAGATCTGCCTTTGTAATATATGTGTGTGCCTCAAAGAGGGAAAACGAAAAGGGCAACGTTCCTATGCACTTTGATCATAAATGTAGCCTCAACAAGCAAGCGCTAAATTACACTTATCCTGCCTGGGCTATTCTGAAGCATTTGTTGGATTTTGGTATTCGGCAACAGCCTCTGGATGGCTGCTGTGGCATGAGAGGAGCTGTTGACCCTCACAACCTCTGCTAATTGGCCATTTACAGCAGTGTTTCGGATTTGGATAAAAAGCCATCCAAAGCTTCCTCATTAAAACAGAAAGCCATTCAAGCACCAGACGTTCCAGACATCTAAACACAGCTCACACGGAGGGCCCTTGATGATGAAAAGGAAAGGAACGTCCAATGGGGAGGGAGTTGCAGCTTGTGTTATTGTCTATGGGAAACATTGGGGAGAATACCTTTTGGAGAGATACATGTGGCAGGTGCCTTTAAGCTGATCCGACTGAACTGATCAAAAAGCTCAGACACCAACAGAAGTAGTTGAAGGGGACAATGTAAAAACTAAAGCTATGTGGAAAACCAAAGAAAGTTGATTAGTTACAATGCAATACAAAATTTACAGTCTTGATCCTTCTCTTACATGGAATAGAGCAGGGGTCCTCAAACTTTTTAAACAGAGGGCCAGTCATAGTCTTTCAAACTGATGGATGGCTAGATTATAATTTGGGGGAAAAAGAATGAATTCCTATGAACACTGCACGTATCTTATTTGTAGTGCAAAAAAATAAAACACTTAAAAGCAATACAATAATTAAAATGAAGAATGATTTTGACAAATATAAACTTATTAGTATTTCAATGGGGAGTGTGTGTCTGCTTTTGGCTGTTGTTGTTGTTGTTGTTGTTGTTGTTGTGTGCTTTCAAGTCATTTCAGACTTAGGTTGACCCTGAGCGAGGGCCGGGTAAATGACCTTGGAGGGCTGTATTTGGCCCTCGGGCTTTAGTTTGAAGACCCCTGGAATAGAGGGATAAAATGGGTTTCTTCCTGGAGCATAAAGGCCAGCATCAATAGCCGTTCCATCGCAGGAACCCGAAGAACCTACTGTATATACTCATGTATAAGTAAACTTCATGTATATTATAATTTCAATAAATGAACAGTCTCCATAGCACTTCTGCTAGTACTTTTCAGTTTTATGCATCTTGAAAGGAGAAACATTGACTTTCATATCATATAGTGAGATATTTATATGGTAATGATGAAAAACTATTGCTTTTCTCAGATTGATTATTTATTGCTATTAAATATAACTATTCTGTTTTAGTTTACATTGTTGCTTTTGAGATTTGTTTTGGGAATAAGTAAAGTAAAGGTAAAGGTTTCTCTTGACATTAAGTCTAGTTGTGTCTAACTCTGGGGGTTTGTGCTCATCTCCATTTCTAAGCTAAAGAGCCAGCATTGTCCGTAGATGCCTCTAAGGTCATGTGGCCAGCATGATGCCTGGAGCATCGTTACCTTCCCACAGAAGCAATACTTATTGAACTACTCACACTTGCATGTTTTCGAACTGGTAGGTTGGCAGAAGCTGGGCCTAACAGCGGGGGCTCACCTCATTCCCTGGCTTCAAACCACCAACCTTTCATCCAGCAAGTTCAGCAGCTCAGCGGTTTAACCAGCTGTGCCACCAAGGGGCCCTTATTTTGGGAATAAAGCAGGATAAAAATCAAATAAATAAATTCTAGAGGAAATACAATTTTGGTAAAGACCTTGGCTATTGTTTAACTAAGAAGCATTTTCTTTAAGAAAATTTGTTCTGAGATTGAGCATTTGGTATTCTCTACAAATAATAGGAACAGTTAATGTTTCTTTTGCACTGAGTTTGAGGAAAAATCAGGGTTTGAAACCCCATGGGACCTTGACCAGATAACATTTTAATCCAATCTGATTTTCACTTAGTGTAAAAATGAGATAAGAATGAAATAAAATGGGCTGAAATAAAATGAATGATGGTTAAATATAACCTTTAGTGTCTGAGGCAGTTTGCTAGGGCACATGGCCTGGAAGACACCATTGGTGTTTTTCCCCAGGTTCATATCTTCCTTTCGCCGTAATAACTCACAATCTTAGACTGAAACGACATATCAAGTTTTCCTTAGTGGGGGGTAGCTTTCTGCAGCCACCTTAAGTAAAATTAATTTGTACAAAATTAGCTTGTTCATCCACTGGGATTTGAGCCCCAAACCAAATTAACAATTTTGATTGTGATGCTTGCTGTACTCAAATTGCCACCATATTCCAATACTTATAGATTTGGATACCAATGCACGTGGATATCTATAGGAAGAGGGCTGCAGCATCTGTATTCTCCTATTTTGCTCATCTTGAATTGAGATGATGAACATATATATGGAAAGCCATAATTGAAATGCTATTGCTCCCTCAATTATGTGTGTGAATGACGTGCTAGGTATAGACAGAATATTCTGTAAATAAATAAAATAGAGAACAATGCCAAAAGGTGGAATTGCTTGCCCATGGTCAGAATGAGGAATTTGTAGAAAAGCTGCTTAAAAAGCAAAGTTATTAAAGGAAAAGATAATTCAAGAGACAATTATAGCCAAAAGCCCCCTGCTTCAAGGTGACAGCAAGCTCACAAAAAGTAAAACCTAATACTGATGACCCCATGTCCTTCCCTCCCCTGAAAATACTTTTGACTATTATGCTTTGGGTGGCTCTATTTGCATTTTTCATTTGCTTCCCATCAGGATTCCTGTAGAGATCAATAAATACATTACATGTCAGGAGGAAAAGTACTGAATTCGAGCTTGAGGGATGGTTTTTTTTCAGCTTTCAGAAAAGCAAAACAAAAAATGCACAGAAATACAGGTATTAAAAGCCTGTAAGAAAGTACCATTGTATTGGATTAAAAAATCAGACTACAATTATGTTTGAGTTGTTCAGGTAACAGGATTTGACAATGAAGAAGGAACTGGAGGAGATAACCAATTCTCCTTACAAAGGAAATGCAAGTGCATTGCTTCTGTGATTGCAGGTCTTTTTTCCTCTTGGGTAGTTCTCCCAACACAGATCCCAGATCCCAGGGAAGCAAAAGGCTCAGCCCATAGAATGTGCAAGATAAATAAGTGCCAAAAGAAGACATGGGGACATAAACCTGCATAAAATCTGGACATATTAACAAGAATGGCCAATTAATCTATAGCTGTGAAGATGGTGAGTCTATGCATCCCACTGTGGCTCTTTCTGAAAGGGATCTTTCCAAGTGCTGAACATATGTTAGAAGAAGCTTCAGTACTGGGAGAGCTCCTATTTAACTCAGATGAGATGCATGAGGAGTGATGGTAGATCAACGGTGGATTCACTATCCCCATATTGCCAGTTCTCTGGATGCCTTTGTCAACACCTTTGGAAATAATTACATTTTAAATAAAATGTTTTTACCTCTCAGTATAGTGGTGGTGATAATAAACAGTCTGCTGTTCAATTGTTAAGGGTAACTTCAAGGACTCTGCTGCTCTTCATTGTTATGGTGCTTTATCATTAAAGCAATGTTCAATGAGAGGTCATTTCCATCCCACTTCTACTCACATGGTAGCATCATATGAAATCCTGGAACCTGTAGTCTGAAGAGGGACTAGAACTCTCTGGCTGACAAATACAAAACTGTCATCTGTATAGGACACATAGCTACCCGAAAGTTGTATTACCCTAGACAAGGAAACACAAAAATACAACAATTAGTAGAGAGTTACTGCTAATCAGAATAAAAATTCCTAGAGTGAACAAACCAATAGTCTGACTCAGTATGGGGTAGCTACTAGGCTTGTGCAAAAATTTCTAAAGGTTTAAAAGTCAGAAGACATTTGAAAGTTTTGGATGTTGGAAGCCATATCCAAAGCGTTTGTGTGATCCACTCCAAAGACTTTAAAATCAAAACTTGATTTTCATTTTCATGGCAAGAAGGCAAGCAAGCAAGCAAAGAAAAAAAGCAAGAAAAAAAAGCTCCCATTCCTCTGTAAATTAATGGAGTCTCGCCATTAGGAGTGAGGAAAAGGGGAGCAGTGTTTGCTGGGAACAGCACAGAACTCTGGGAAATGTAGTTTGGGAAGGCAGGAGCCTTATCCCAGAGAATTCAAAAGGCCCTGCCCTAAACTACATTTCCAAAAATGCAGTGCACTGCTCAGTATCAGAGAGATTTGCACCTCTGTCAGCTAGAGTTCCAGTAAATTTAATATTCTACACTATGATTTTAAATGTATAAATGTAACTTCCTAACTAGTTCTATCATAAAAGCATGGCAAACATTTTTTACATTGCAAAAACTTTGTCTTTGTGTGAGGAACAATGTGTTATAGCACATTTTGCAGTAGTACTATCCAGTCCACCAACTTAACATCGGCATCCACCCATTTAACAACGTTTTTGGTGCAAAAACAAAGTTCCTGGAATAAAACTACTACTTACAAAGGAAGGATCACATAAGGAGGAAACCATGAAAATGAACAAAATCTGGCTACCAGTATTAAAATACTCTAAAATTACAACAGCACAACAACAGAGAGGAAACAAACAAAGACATCTAATCACCTCTCAACAAAAGTTTGCTCTAGGCACTGTCAGACCATTATATGCTAATCAAGGTGGTCAGTTGAAACATTCACACCTAGCTCCAGCAGACAAGAGTTCTTTGTCTCACCCTGATCATTCCACAGATATATAAACCCCTTTTCCTAGTTCCAACAGACCTCACTACCTCTGAGGATGCTTGCCATAGATGCAGGCGAAACATCAGGAGAGAATACCTCTAGACCATGGCGATATAGCCCAAGAAAACCTACAACAACCCAGATCACATAAGAGATTGGGAGTTTCTTAGACTGTAGAGGAGTCTAGGTTAGGGATGTAAAATGCATTTTATTCAAGGACAAGAAAATTGACATGTATTTCTTGACACATTAAGACATTTCACTCCCCCTGCTCTTTTTTTCCAACATTGAGACTTTTTTTTTTTTTTACAAAAACCATTGTGTTTTTATGGGGAGAATCTTACTGTTTCATTTTGTTTAATCCACCAATATGTTTGTGCAGATGAGGGTTTTTCACAAAAACATTTTTTCTACACTTTCTTTGGAAACATATGAAAAATTATCAAAAAATATCTTGTCAGCTAACTCAGCAGAAGATCAACATTTTGAACTTTCTCATATGGCTGTAGCTGTTTTAAAGCCATGGCTTGTCCAATTTCTCTAGGGTTTCTGCTTACATTGTTGTGACCTTCATCTGGGTATATTTGAAGGTCATGGGAGGAAAAATATATTATGGAAAGGATGACTGTGGCAAATTCACAAAAAAGACATTAAAAGACTATGCACATGGCAGCATGTGAAAGAATAGGTCAGATCCTTTGTAGATTGTCTGGCTATGAAATGAATGGCTACATTTTAACCCTGTTCCAATGTGCACAAATTATGGATGAAAACAATATTTGATGATATCCAAAAGGACATTGAACAGAAAAAAACATGTTTCTTGAGTGCTAGGAAACCTGGACAACAAAAATCTGAGTTTGGTAAAGGAAGTCCAGGTTGGAAAAATTGAGCCCTGTCTATACTTTGCAGTCACTGAGGGAGGGAGGGATGCTGCCCCGCATCAGCCTATCACTTTCTAAAAATGCTACTTCCATTTGTGAATCTGCACAAAATATTTCACTCATCCCAAAGCACTGGGAGAGGTGTGTTAATAGAATTTTGAAGGCACTGAGTTATATCTTGTTCCATGTTTCATTTTGGTGGCGGTGCTCTGCTTTTGTAAGGCTCACAATGACACCAAGAAGACAAAACGGGAAATAAATTTCAATAGAATAATCTCCTTTGTTTATCGTAGTGCCTTAAGGGGAGAAAATGCCTCTGTACTGGTAGGAAATGCAAAACAGAGACCTGTGGGTCAGGTATTCTTCACATCTTGGAATCGCAACATTTTCTTCCAAAGAATGTCTGCTGACACAGTGCTTTCAGGTCAGGTAAGAATGGCAACCAATGTCAGTCAAGATTCTGCAGGCCTTCAAGTCCCAAATATTTAATCTCTGACCTCATGCTTTTTCCTGAATTCACAGCATAAAAGAAACAGCATTAAAGAAATAGTATGTTTTCATTTCCTGTCTGTAGAAGAGCATATACAATATTCTAGAACAGGTTTTTTATTTGAATATTTTAACAGTAGGCAGTGTACTTGTTGTATTTTCTCTCAGCCTCAGTATTGTCACATGGTGATTTCATTTACAGCTATATTGCATTTCCCCCCACTTAATATATTTCTTCCAGTTCTAGGGAACTGATACCTAAAAAGACAAATAGGGCTGTTTGAAAATCCCTTCTTCAATTAAATATTCATTCCCCTTTGAACCCAATGGGACATATTGTTGAGTAGCTGTTTATAGGATTACATTGTGATTTTATAGTAGCAGCTAGTTTTTTTTGGATGAGCAGTTGGAAGCATGACATGTAGGGACTAAGTCAAATTTAAGATTCTGTCCGCTTAAGTCTCCTCGCATATTCTTTAACCTGCATCTCCCCTCTCGATTTTCAACAATAAACATACAGAATAGTCAAAAGCACCTTTATCACAGAATGTCATAAGGTAAAGATGTTAATCATGACCTTGTATGTCCTTCCTAAAGGAGAAAGTCCCCCTAAGATCAAATCTCTTTGGCATGAGATGGCAAAGTTTCTTTTGTCTGCCTTGGAGAAGACAAAAAGCTTTTAGTTCTGAGATCAATATTTATACATTACTGTTAAGTGTGCAACATAACTATGATAAGTTTCAAGCATCAAGAGCTTAAGCAAATCTCTAGACTAGCCAATCTTTTCATTGAACTATTCCTGGACATGGATTCCTCATCCCCAAAATTCAAACCCTTCCTTACACATGCAGTTATTTGCATTCAGAACCTGATTTGTTTATAAATAAGTATAGCTTGCGGTGAATGTGTGCTAGGAAAAAGATTAATTGCTTGACATTTCACATGTTTTAGAGAGTTAATGTGTCTTAAACGACACAGTTGTCCCTTTCCATAATTATAAATTGCAGCTATGACCATCAATTCTGCAGGGAGGGGGGAGTGAAAGCCCAATTCTTTTTGTTTTTCTTTTGCTTCACTGAATAGCTAGACAGCTCTTCTTTTCTCCTCTACATCTATAATTCAACACAGTATCACTTTTGCCTGTATTCAAAGGGGGGGGGGGTGGAGGATAAGACACAGCATCCGCATATTTCATATCTTAATTCAGAGCTCTTTTCAAAAAATAAAATAAACACCTTGCATCCATAGAAAAAGGAATAGTTGTGTTTGGGTATAATAAGTGTCAAGCCCCACCGCTACTCTACAGTATATTACTAAAAGAACCAATTACATGCCATTGACTTCTTTCATGCTACAGCTTACCTTGATCAGAAACTGATGACTTGGTGACTGCAGACAGGAAGGGGTAGGAGGGGTGGGGGGGGAGAGCAAAACAATTCTTTTAAAAATAATCACCATTGATTTCTTCTGTAATAACCATCCATTTATTGCTTGACTTGATTTCTCAGGCCTTATTCTCTCTCTCTCTCTCTCTCTCTCTCTCTCTCTCTCTCTCTCTGTGTGTGTGTGTATATATATATATATATATATATATATATATATATATATATTCTAGTTATAACTTTCTATGATGTGGACTATGATGTGGACTCACTTCCATCCCCCACCCCATGCTTCCCTGATGACCTTGGAGTAGCACAGAGTTAATAATAGAGTACAATCCAGAAATTAGCCAGTTGCCCAAGGCAAGGAGCAATTCCTTCCAGGTGAGTAGCTTGTCAAAACCATTTGGCCCACAGGTACACATAAGGGAGTAACCTGGTATTTGTGAATATATGCTCTGCTCTTTGCTTTCTGCATGCCATCCCAGGGTGACCTTATCAAATCCCATGTTTTCTCTATTCCATCTACACTCTCCTGACACCCAGTCTAGCTTCTTTCTTAGGAACTTTGGATTTGACTCTGCATTTCTCATTGCTATTTTGATATTGAGGCCTCATCATCTCCACCTATATAGCTAAGCCAGAGGTTAGAACATGTGTTGTTGTGTGTTCAAGTCTTGTATGGTGACTTAAGGATGAACCTATCATGGAGTTCTCTTGGCCAGATATGATCAGAGGGAGGTTTGTCACTGCCTTCCTCTAAGGCTAAGAGTGTGTGACTTGCGCAAAGTCACCAAGTGGCCTTTGGAGGGATGAGTGGACATTATAGAAGGAAGTTGTGGGAAGTGATGACTTATGTACAGAGGGTCAACCCCAGATTCTGTGCTGCCCACTCTCTGCTACTTGAGCCAGTAGATCATGTTGACTATTCTCTTTTCACTCCTCTTCCCTTGCATCCATCAGATGGAGCCAAGGGTAGCCTCAGTAGAAGACTAGCTTCACTGTATTAAAGGCACCCTTGCCCTGAAGCAAGGCACACTCCCCCCTGTGTAAATATCCTCTCCCAGTAAATGCTTCCCTCCACTCATGCTTCCACATCACATGTCACACCCCAGTGTTCTAAATTTCTGAAATGCATTTTATTGCTTGGCAGAAACTATCTTATACCATTAGGGATACATTACTGAAAAAGACTAGATCACAATCCTAGTAGGGGGTTTCAAGGGAGAGGGGAAAATAAGATGTTGCTTAAGTTTAGCTACTGCTGGTTACATAAACCCCTCATCAGACACCTCTACATGTTATGGGAAAAATGTTTTGGGACTCCTGGTAACTCTGGCTGGCCTTCTTGGGTGTTTGGATTTTGACTGCACCACAGAGGTGGTGAGACCAGGCAGCTCCTTCCCATTCTGGGTGCTGTAGAGAGCAGAGAATACTTTGATGGGAGGGAGAGATACCAGGTATCCACCTCCATAAATCTTCCCTTATCCTGGCACACTGGCATTATTGTTATTGTTTGGGCATGATCTACAGCCCCAGTTACTGTATTCCATGAGTTCCACCATTCTGGCAAATAGCTCTGTCAGTGTTTTCATTATGTTGGCAATGAGATCTTGCTCCCTGCAGGTGTCATCCCACTGCCTCTGCCCGAGCTCATATTCCCTCTATCTGAGGTCAAATTCTCTCTGCCAGAAGGCAATCTGCTTCTGCCTGAACTCATGCAATTCCTCTCCCTCCTCAGATGTCTCAGCAGCTCTCTCATGGATGTAGAATTGTGTTCCAGGAGGTGATTGATGACATTTCCTGTTGCTGTCCTCTCTCTCTCTCTCTCTCTGTGTGTGTGTGTGTGTGTGTGTGTCTGTGTCTCGTGCTCAGCCAGCCAGACTGCTGGTGGAAGTGTGGTTTTGCAGTTGGCTGTTACGTAGCTGGAACAAACACCATTGCTAGAGAGCATGTTGACCAACTCCTGGTGACAGTGTCCCTTCCACTCCATACGTGTAAAGAGATTTGCTTTTACTTCATTGTCCCTTTAACCTCATCTGTTCAGCCAGCCTCTTGACAACTGCATCAATATCCCTGTGTGATTCACTGAGTTATTCCTAAACTCTTCTCTTCCTCCCTTCACCCCAGCCCTGGCAATGAGGTTGGACCCCACATCATATGAGGTAGTGTGACTTCTGGCAGAAGCCCCACCCCCAACCAAGGTGGGAGCATCGTTGGACTCATTCCCCACAACATGGTAGGCTTCCCATATTGTGTTGTGTCAACTGGAGCTAGTATGGATCCTCTGCAGAATGGTGACACTTCCCGCATGTGACGGGGAAAATGTTGCCAAGAGGGAGCTGCGTGCGGAGCCACAGATTCACCCCTTTGCCTCTCTCTTTTTTTGCTGAAGCCAGGTGAAGTGGAATGCTTTGCCTGGCCTTTGTGATGAAGCCATTAGTCTACTTCCTTACATGCATTACCTACATAAGTCTCCTTGATTTTAAAGACCTGCTGTAGTTGAGACATAACATGGGATTTAGTTCCTAAACTAAGTACAAGTAAAGAGGTAAGAGGAAGAGGGGCCGACCGAGGGCAAGATAGATGGATGGCATCCTTGAAGTGATTGGATTGACCTTGAAGGAGCTGGGGGTGGTGATGGTTAACAGGGATCTCTGGCATGGGCTGGTCCACGAGGTTACGAAGAGTCGGAAATGACTGAAGGAATGAACAACAACAACAAAGAAGTAAGACCTCAAGAAGAAAGTTCCATTTTGGCCTCAAGTCTTGTGTTCCTTGTAACAATTAATTCTAATAGTGCCTCTTACTGTTTTATTTACAACAAGCTTGGAAAAGCTGCTTTTTAAAGACTACAGCTCCCAGAATCCCCTAGTCTGTGTGGTCATTTTAGGGGCTTTGATATAAAATTGTGACTTTTCCCGGCTCTGTATTCCCTTCTAGATGATGGATAATTGTTGGTTATTGGCTTTGCTGTTTTGAAATACTAGTTAATTCAATTGCCCACTTCATTTAATAATTATTATATATGCTTTCTTCTAGCATCTTTCTTCTGGTTTTCTTTTATTACAGTTAGTTTTATTAACTGGCAATACGCCATTATATGTCTCTTCCTTCTCTCCCCATTGTGCTTCCTTCTCTGGCAAGCTGTCATTAATTTTCCTTAATTTTTGTCCACCCAATACAGACATGTTTCCTTCCAGCCTTCCATATGATCCAGGATGTCAGCATTTGTGTACTGTTAATATTACATTTTTGGGCTGTAAGACCTGACTTTTGCAAGAGTACAAAATAGTCGAATATGGTAAAAGTGACAGTGAATTTTAATTTCTTTGATGTCTCGAGTACTATACACAATGGTTCCTACATTTATATAACATGAGATACATGAATAGTCCTGATATTTTGCTAAGTAAGGCACCTGCCCCTTTCCACCAAGTCAAGATGCCAGGCAAGTTATTCAACTACAGGAGGCAGAAGTTCCTTTCCCCATCCCAATCTGTAACAACACTACAGGTTGAGTCCCCCTTATCCAAAATGCTTGGGATCAGAAAATATTTCAAATTTCAAATTTTAGAATACCTGTATTTGCATAAACACAGTGAATGAGAGATGCATGGGAATAGGGGTTACAGGTGACTAGATTCACTCAGCACTTGCACTCACAGCCCATTGCTGGCTGCCCCATTGTTGGTGGGGGATATGTGACTATGCCCCTTTCCCCAAAGGCAGAAGTGGATGGCTAGTGGCAAAATGTTTGAGGTTTTAGAGTGTTTAAGACTTCAGATTTCCCAATATGGGAGGCTCAATCTGTATAATAACAAGTGATATGCTAACAATTGAAATAATTAACAATTTGTTGCCCTTTAATGACACCCCCAAATCAGAGGTCAGAGCAGCTACCACACTCTGGTAAAAGGACCAACCCTGATTAGATGGTGTGGAAAAAGAATTACAGTTGAATTATCTACAATACCGACTGATTGGACCAGACATAGGAAGAAAGACATACACCAACCCCATAATTGTACTATCAGATTGGAACAATTATGTAAACCACACTAATTCTCTTGGGTTTATTTCTTTCTTTTTGAAGACTCAGCCATTCCTTGTGGCCTTGTCAATATATATACAGCTGACTGTCTCTTCCCTGCCCCCAAATATACGCTCAATACTGATTGATGCTAGGTGTCAGGCAGGCACAAGATACAGGACTATTGCTACTAAACCTTCCCTTAGGGATGTTTTTCTTCACTATTGATAATTCCTTTCTATTACTATGAATGATCAGATTGAAATCCAGAAGGAAGAGTTCCCTCAGAGGAAATCGGTTTTCCCTTCTCCCTCATGTCATGCATCTGAAAGCTTAACAAACCCAGCGCTTTTTATTATGACAAATTTGCCTTCTTTGAAGAAAACAGAAATATGTCTTTGCATCCTGCCTTTTCTTCCTACTTATCTATTCAGCGTATACCCTATTTTTTTTTCTAATGTGGTAACCAAAGCAGCTAAAATCAGAAGTTGAGCTAAAATCTTATTTTACAAAAGTTTTTTTAAAAAAATAATTAAGCAACAATTTCGAAAAGTACATAGATTAAAAACATTTGAAGTACAATTAAAATACAAAAAATACAATTAAAACATAATCCTTCTATCCTTTTGCATATCTAGAAAGGAGGAAAAGTAGATGGAAGCCAAAAAAAGAAAAGACAGTGCTGTATGTAATTAATTACTCACTAGTCAATTCTACTGAAACCATACAATTTTCTACTGAATTATTAGACGCAACAAAATCACATTTGGCTAAGGGGAATATAGTTAGATGCTTCTCTGAGCCCACTTACTACTCACTGTGAAGCATGGACATCACTGGGGCATCACTGGAATTTACTGCTAAGTTGGAGGCTATGGCTCAGCATAGCATAGATCTTGTTGTTGTTTATTCATTCAGTCACTTCTGGCTTTTCATAACCTCATGGACCAGCCCACGACAGCGCTCCCTGTTGGCTGTTGTCATCCCCAGCTCCTTCAAGGTCAAGCCAGTCACTTAAAGGATACCATTCATCCATCTTGCCCTAGGTTGGCCCCACTTCCTTTTCCCTTCCGTTTTCCCAGCATCATTATCTTTTCCACACTTTCCTGTTTTCTCATTATGTGGCCAAAGTACTTCATTTTTGCCTCTAATATCCTTCCCTGCAGTGAGCAGTTGGGCTTTATTTCCTGGAGTATGGACTGGTTAAATCTTCTCATGGTCCAAGACACTCTCAGAACTTTCCTCCATCAGTTCACAAGCATCTAGCATAGATCTACAAGCAGATATTTACACTTTTCTGAAGATATGATAGATTGAGACTTATGTAAGCAATTACATACTTTCTTAGCCTTAAAAAATGTCAACTACTATAGCACTTTTCATCCCTACCCAAAATTGATTTTTATTTATTTATTTTGATTTTTTTCCAGCAAAATATTTGTGTGAAAGCAAAATGTTGTACATACACACACACCCCAAAAAGGCCAAGAAAATGTTCACAAAAATATCCACACATGTAAAATACTGGAAAAGGTACATGAACCTTCTCACCAAGAAGAGAGAAAGCTTTTCAATTTTTTCATTCAGTAGGAACGAATTATTTCTTTCATTAAGAATGAAGATTTACACCTTAATGCAGATGTTGCTTTCTTTGTTTTCAACAGTGTATTTTATTTTATATTATAAAGAGTTTCTAAGGTTAATCATTCATACAGTACTAACTAATTGAATGTAGATTTATTTTCCTGTAACGGATAAAGACTTGCTGCAACAATCACTTTCTTTCTTCAGTGTGTATAACTTTAAATAATACTATTAGCATATTTAGAATTGGGTGCTTGAATTATCAACAAAAGACTGTTGTTAGAAAGAAAACAGTTTATTAAAGTAAACTAAATGTTTTGGAAAAAGACAAGAAAGGGTCTGCCACCTTTGGCTAAGACAGGAAGGGAAAGAGGGAGAAAAAGAGAGCGTGGAGGGAGAGAAATAAATAAATTAGAGACAAAACAAATATCTAAGTGACAATTAATTATCTGTCCCACTATTGCCTCCAAGTGACACGGTCACTATGGCAAATGTGTAGTTTCCTCCTTGACTTGCATATTCCAAAATGCTATTTCCCTCTCACCACTCAGGGAGTGCTTTGATTGTGCTTGTTTCTGCTATTATTACTATTACTATTACTATTATTATTATTATTATTATTATTATTACAAACGCTAAATGTCCATCTGCTGGGGTGCTTTGATTGTGCTTTTCCTGCATGGCAGAGGAGAGTTGAACTGGATGGCCCCTGCCATGCAGTTAATCCAGTTTCTGCTGCTATTATTATTATTATTATTATTATTATTATTATTATTACTATTACAAAGGCTGGGGTGGCCATCTGTTGGGGATGCTTTGCTTATGCTTTTCCTGCAAAGAAGAAGGGGGTTGGACTTGACAGCCTCAGGGATATTCCAATGAAATACTGTTAAGTTCATGCTGCTTAAAATTGTTCTCCATTTGAAATACTGTATTGTTCTTTGTTTCTTTTTCTTGCACTACAAACATGATATGTGGTTCCAGCCCAGCTTATCTATCCGAATGCATCTCTTCCTACGAACCCACCAAGAATTTGAGATTGTCGGAGGCTCTTGATCCCACCTGCTTCGCAAGCACATTTGGTGGAGACGAGAAACAGGGCCTTCTCTGTGGCAGCCCCTCGGCTGTGGAACTCCCTGCCTAGGTATATTAGATCAGCCTCCCTCTCTCCCGACTTTTCAAAAAAGAGTGAAAACTTGGCTCTTTGAGCAAGCATTTGGAACCTCGGGATAAACAGACAAACTTAAATCAGAAAATGACCCAGGAATGGCAAAGACGATGGAACGGATGAGGATTTGAACAAGATGACATAGGGTTTTTAATTTTTTATTATTATTATTCATTGTTTTATGTCTCTAAATGAACTGTAAGGTTTCCTTTTTTGCTTTTTATCAATGTATGTATTTTATATATGGCATCAAATTATGCCGACTTTGTATGCCGCCCTGAATTGTCTTCAGGCTGATATGGGTGGGATAGAAATAGTGTAAATAAAATAAATAAATAAATAAATGTGCAGTGTGCATAGGAATTTGTTCATTTTTTTTTGTCAATTAGTTCACACAAACACTCTCCATCCATTTGCCACTGGCCCAACCCATCTGTCAAATTTTAAAACACAATGTGTCAAAACGTTTCCTCATGCTTGATACACACACACACACAAAACATATAACATAGTAAGATAAACATTTATTAGGGCTCCACGAGAAACTTTTGCTTCAAAAAGGGCTCAATGGCAGAAAAAGTTTAAGAATCCCTGGTCTACATTACAGTAAACCCATTGAATAAAAGGGAAGTTGATAGGCAAACATGTATGTAAACTCCTTGGATTCAATGAATCATCTCTTTCTAGAGCTGGACATTTAGACCTATCCTCATTCTCAAGGAAGACAATGTATTTGCTTGCATTTGGGAACCTTCTTGGGTCTTCTGAATTTCCTAGATGATTTCAGTAGAAACTCTTTCCCAGTGTCCACCTTCTCCAATGCTGTCAGAGGTTGTGTCCTCATTGCTAGTAGGATTGTAGCATATAAGGAATTGGTGCAGCTGCCATGGGCACCAATTCATCCCCAATATATAGCAAGCAGTTCTATAATTTCTCTTTTAAAGCATTTCAGCTGAATCTCTGTTATTCAAATATCAGCCAGCTGCCAGCGTTGCTGGTTATAAAGAAACAAACTGGAAGAGGGGGGTTAAAGCCAACTAACTGGCTCCCCACAAGTCAAAGAAAAGAAAATGGCAAAGGCGAAATTGCAGCCATTTAGCTTTGCATGAGCTGGAATTGTGTCAACCTGTTCAGAGTTGCATAATTACATGCCTTGTCTTTTGCTGGCATGAGATTTGGGTGCATTATGCTTTAGAGCCAACTCATATTCAGGAAGTTGTTGTCTATAATACCAACGAGCAGAAGCCAAACAGGCAAGCTGCCTTACTGTTTTATGCCACTTGCTTACAGAGAATGACCTTTTCAATTCCAAACAACAATAATGTCTCCTCTCTTCCTTCTTTTACAAGATCAACTCAGAGTAAGGCTATGGTGAGAAGGGAGCAAAGTTAGGGCATCCCTCCCCCCAGTTTCTAGCACTGCAGTAATACAAATCTTTAGTTGAGCATTTAGAATAGGTCACCCCAGAAGTTAATGACTCGAAGGCACACAACAACAACAAAAAATTGGCAAGAAAGCATAGAAGTTCACCACCACTCCATACCTTGCATTACTGTCTTTCTTGTCAGAATAGCTGCTGAAACCATTCTCCTTTTCCCCTCTTGACTTTTTCTGGGATTCTCATCAATTGAGAGTGATGTTAAATTCATACACTATCTTATAGGATATGGTCTGTATAGTGCTTCATTTTGCCCTATAGATTTGCAAAGACTAGTTTCTTCTGCATAAGAACCCCCCCCCCATATATATATATATACATATATATATATATATATATATATATATATATACATACATACATACACAGCAACCATACAGATTTTGTAACTCTAAAGAAGTAAATGAGCAGGAAAAGGAGGATACATGGTCATCCTTGTACAAGCTAAGAATGAACTGATTTCTTTCATTCAGTTTCATTCTTATTCTTTCAATTTACTTTGATCCACCTTTAGGTTCCTTCATTTTCAGATATAACTTTGGGAAGCTCTAATTTGCTAAAAGTTGCCATTCTGCTAGTTTTCTGGTTGAGTCTCATGTTCCCTTTACAGGTTGCTAATAAGTTCCAGAGCAGATGGACACAGAATGAACCACGGCACCAAAGGCGATCTCATCACATCAAGATCATCACATCAAGAATCAGCTTGGTGTTGTGTTTAAAACAATGAACATATGGGCTGGTGTGCATTTGAACACCGTAAGAAATGGGGGGAATAAAGTGAAAACCCATGCCCATTAATTTAGAATTAAAAAACAGAAGATTGTTAAAAAAACTTCTTCTTATTCCAGAAAAAAAAGATAAGAAGTGGAGCCCTAAATTCGGGGATATATGCTCATGGAGATATGTTCATATGCATTTTTAGGGCTACGAACATGAAAGTTATTGGACTTTTCATTTCCAAATATAGACAGTTTCAAACAGATTATTATATTAGGGCCCATTCATACAACACAATTACAGTATTGTGATTTCATGTTCTAACTGTCATGGCCATATTATATAGAATCATGGTGTTTGTGGCTTGGTGAGGTATTAAAAAGCTTCTGGCTAAGAATTTAAAATACCTCTCTTTACACCACAAGTCCAAAAAACCTATAGATTACTGCCATGAAAGTCTAAATGAAATCAAAGTATTATATTTGTGTATGGTGAAAAGGCCATTAGCAATGTATTAAACTTTTTACCTCTATTAAAATATGTTTAAATATATTTTATGTCCCTTGCTTATTTTCTTAGCTATGTTTAGTTCATTTTTGACTTTTGTTTAAAAAAATG
This sequence comes from Anolis sagrei, assembly GCF_037176765.1. Taxonomy (NCBI): domain Eukaryota; kingdom Metazoa; phylum Chordata; class Lepidosauria; order Squamata; family Anolidae; genus Anolis; species Anolis sagrei. Next base: position 21,077,854 of record NC_090025.1, read on the forward strand.
TTTTAATAGTATCTCTTTAGGTTAGTTTAAGCTGTCTAGACTCCCATTCTGCAAAAAAAGTGGGATATAAATCCAATAAACAAATACATAAATAAATGCTATGAAATTGCCCTTAGAGAAAAGGAATATAACAGCATCCTTAAAATTCTAGACAGCCCTTTAGCCCGGGAATAGTCACATTTTAAAAAGTGCGAATGTTCCCGGGTCCCCATCCACACACACCCCAGAAAGCACTTGCTTCCTGGGGTGGGGGTCCCGATGTTCTCCCGGAAATTTCCAGGAGAACACCTGAGCACTCTAACCCCCTCCCCAAAAGCCATTTAAAAAATAAATAAAAGAACTTACACAGCCTCCATTTGCGTGGTGCTGCAGCTCTCCTGGCATGTAGGAATGACATGCCAGGAGAAAGTGGGGCAGGAGGGATTTTCCTCCACCCTCCGTTGTCCTCGCACATCATTCCTATGCACCATGAGAGCTCTGGTACCACATGAATGGAGAACGGGTAAGTTCTTTTATTTTTTAAAGTGCTTTTGGAGAGGAGGTTTGTGTTTTCATGGCTTTCTGGGCTAATTTAGCCCAGAAAACCATGAGACTACTGTCTGGACCGCTCCCTCAAAAGCCCAGAACTTTTGAGGGAGCAGTCCAGACCATGGAAGTAGTGGGTTATCCCACGCCTTCCAAGAAGGCACAGAATAAACCCACTAACAAATTAATTCACCACAAACCAGGGGTTTCCTGGTTTGTGGCGAATTAATTCATGTTTCTCAGGGATGTCATCTGGACAGCCCACCTTTAATTGTAGGAACTCCTGCGTTAAAGGGACTGTCTGGGTGGGTCTTCATCAACATCATTATTACATTCAGATCACACTCATTCAATGATTTAATATACACTCCAGCAGTGCATTAGAAGAAGCAGATTTTATTCCATGAAACCTCATGCCGACATAGATTGGTATAGTTTTAAAAATGCTGTTGATTCCTTTACTCCCCAGCTTTTTTGTTTCCAGACCATTTAAGGTTGTTAGGTTCTCACAAATCTCCCTTCTCCTGCCATGCAAAAAAAGTAATAATAAAATAAAAAACCGGCATCTTATCAGTCAATTACAATGTTGCAGTGTTGATGGAGGACATTTGCAATCACAGCATTAGTAACATAACTAGAAATGAAAGCCACACAGCAATCTGGAGTAAAAGAGCACTGTTGTTCAAGAATGACACAAGCTGTTCACATCTACCAGGAAGCAAGGCTGCAATGAAGAATTGCATCATATCTTCAAGGGAGTCCCTGCTTCTACTCCTTGGACTGGCAGGAGATCATGAGATCCTGCATTGTTCTGAACAGTTGTCTGGCTTTGAAGGTAGGTTTTAAGGGGTTGGATGATGTGTTATAACATAGCTATGGCAATGTTGATATGTGTTTGATGCACCATCTCAGCCTGGAGCCCTACAAGATTGATATTCATTGCAGGGGAAAGAGAAATCCCAGTCCCTTCAAGCCCAGAAAAAAAGCCAACCTGTACTCAAAACTGGAAGTAACATGGACATTCAGTTATTTCCAGTTTTGTTCACAATCTTGGATCATTTGGTACCCTTGCTGAAGCATCAGTAGGTGGTACAGGTGAAAATGTGTTCCTAAAGACAAGAAAGAGTTACCTGGCCCTGGTTGCAATGCTGAACTGGGAATTCTAATTCTAAATGAGCCATGGAACTCCCTTAATGATATCCATAGCCATGCTGCCTTTAGGAACTGTAGCCTAGAAAAAGCATTGTTTCAAGCTGTGTTCTTGTAATTGAGTTTAATCTTATGTCCTCAGTCCTAACTATACACATGTCATTGATAAGAGTTTACAGCTAATTGTGATAGCTGTAGAATTACCAAAATTGTAATCCCTGAGAAAAAGGACCTGATTTGGGTGAACTCCCTGCCTTATCATCCTCATTGCAGTGGTAAATCCTACCCACTTTCTACTATAAATATGTATTTCACTCTGTGTTTTTAGCCTTCCCTGCCATACTGCATAACTGTACACATCTTAGGGAGAGTTGCCTTATTTACTTAATCCTCTCCCTTTGATACTCCTTCTTTCTCTTTCTCTCCCTGCTGTTCTATTAACCCACTTGTGCATGCAGCTGAGTCTGAGCATTTGACAACGCAATATGGAAGTTGTGCGAATGCAAAATTTGCTCTCAGCCCTATCATCAGGCAACGACTCTTGCTAACTGTCTGGCTTATTCCTCTGTTGCCTCCTCCCTTTTCATGTTCTTTTTTCCTTTCACCTTACAGAAATCACTGTATATTTTGCCGCTATAGACAGATAATAAACCATTCTGACCTAGATTCCCCACCCCCACTTTCTCTTTTTTACATAACAGAGCCCATAAACAGATGTGACAAGATAATATTCAATGGCTGCAGGTTTCTTGACATACACTGAGCAAAATGCCTGAAATAACCCTACTTGTTCTGAGTGTTGATGCTGGTGGTTGAAGACAAGAAGTGAATTTGCCACCACCGCTCTGCTTATTGGGACGATAGAACACAAGCAAGATAGCAAAGCTTTCATAATAATGCTCTAATAATGTTGTGAAAAGTTGCAAAAAAAGGAGCAGAATCTCAGAACTGTGAACTGCCATGTAGAAAGAACTTTAATAGATGTATCTCTCTCCGTTTTGTTTCATCTGCCTCAAAACCAGAGATTTAATCTTAGCAGAAATCATTTTACATCTGTCTCAAGAAGCAGCTTACAGTTATAGTAAACGTAGCAGTTGTTATGTACCTTCAAGTCAACTCCAACTAATGTTACTAAATCTATCACATAGTGTTCTTGGCAAACTTTGTTAAGAGGGGATTTGTCTTTGCCTCTCAGGCTGAGGGAGTGTGACTTACCCAGGTCACCCAGTGGATTTCCATGTCTGAGTCATGATTCTAACCCTGATCTCCAGAGTGGTAGTTTAATTCTGAAATCATTACACTACGTTGGCTCATATAATACTGGGCAATTTATAATCATTAGACTGCAGTATTGGTCATGTCAGGAGCGACTTGGGAAACTGCAAGTCGCTTCTGGTGTGAGAGAATTGGCCATCTGCAAGGACGTTGCCCAGGGGCCGCCTGGATGTTTTTGATGTTTATCATCCTTGTGGGAGGCTTCTCTTATGTCCCCGCATGCGGAGCTGGAGCTGATAGAGGGAGCTCATCCGCGCTCTCCCCGGATTCGAACCTGCGACCTGTCAGTCTTCAGTCCTGCCAGCACAGGGGTAGACTGCAGTAAAGCAAAAGGTAAAAAACAGCAGTACTCTTTGTGGGTTGAGCAGCAATAAAAAATCTTTGCATTAATTCAGATATCATAAAGAAGCATTGGAAAGTGGCTAAAATGCATCTAGGGGTTTAGAGAAATTTTCAACTTGAATAAAACCACAGAACAAATCTTGTCTCTAGTAGTTGTCTGAATGTCCGCTTACACAACAAACAAAGGAATATCAAACTGTATATTCAAAATTTAGAAATTATATTTCTTAACTTAAATAGTATTGCAATATATCTCAGTGGAGAAGACTAGGTACAGGTCAGCTATGTGATTCTGCTGAATCTTCTACCTATACGTTGTTTTATTTTATGCTAAATTAATTTTATAAGTACTGTTATGTAATCTCTCCGCTCACCAGAGCCCTTGAGGTAGTGTTTTTTTGTTATCGTCATTTCTGATTTATGACAACCCTAAGGTGAACCAAGATCACCTAGTAATTTTCCACGGTTGAATGGGAATTCAAACCCTGCTTTTCTAGAGTTCTAGTCCAATGCAAACCACTACACCACATTTTGCAGCAAATAAAAATATTAAAAACAGACTAGAACAATTGGAAAACATAGTGAAAATAGTCAGAACACTCAGAACCAGTCTTGGTTCTTAGGATCAAAGGTCATGTGAAACAACAGTATCTTAGATGCCTGCCGGAGACTCATAAAGGATGGAGCCCAGTTGATTTCCCTTGAGAAGAAGTTTCATAAGAAGTGCTGTAACCAATGGCATTATAATCCTCCCAGTGATTTTCTGTTATTGGGAGCAGGTGAGAAGATTTGGAATGGATCCACACCTGCAAGAAAAATCTAGTCTTACCTGTTTGGCTGTGCTGTTGAACACTCTGTTGTCACAGTGAAAGCACTTTTTGATGGTTTTAATCTGATTTCTTTTTTAAAAAACTATTTTATTCCACACTTCAGTGGAAAAAAAGTTTAGTTGTTTTTTGTGTGTGTGTGTGTGTGTTTTTTTTTGTTTTTGTTTTTTTGCTGGATGCATCTTGAATCAGGGTGGAATCAAGGAGAAAATGGTTTCTTTAATCATTAATGTTGGGAGTTGGGTAATTTCCATGCATTGTAGGGAGTGGGAGTGGACAAGCCAATATGGAGAAATGACTCCTAAGGCATGTGATGGATGAGTCTCACTCAGCTATCCTTCTCATCCTCTCTTGCCTGTATGGTACCAGGTGGGGACCAATGAGCCACAGGATGAGCACTGCTCATTGATGGCTACCATTATGGACCCATGATGATGAAGGCACACTTTAGGACAGCAGTTCCTAACCATTTTTTGACCAGGAACCATTAATACCAAAAGGGTTACAAATCAGTTTTTGGTAAACTTTAGATTTGGTTTGGTTATTTGGGGTGCTGATTCAGAAAACTGCATTGGATAGACCACATCAGCTCTAGTTTCTGATACAGAACATATGCCAGTAGTTGCCATCTGTTCACCCACAGAAAACCATATTTAATATGCCTCAACACTATAAGAGGGTGTCATATAATCATAGAATCATGGAAGAGACCTCATGGGCCATCCAGTCCAAACCCCTGCCAAGAAGCAGGAATATTGCATTCAAAGCACCCCTGACAGATGGCCATCCAGCCTCTGTTTAAAAGCTTCCAAAAAAGGAGCCTCCACCACACTCTGGGGCAGAGAGTTCCACTGCTGAACGGCTCTCACAGTCAGGAAGTTCTTCCTCATGTTCAGATGGAATCTTCTTTCTTGTAGTTTGAAGCCATTGTTCCGTGTCCTAGTCTCCAGGGCAGCAGAAAACAAGCTTGCTCCCTCCTCCCTGTGGCTTCTTCTCACATACAATACAATACAATACAATAAGCCTTTATTGGCATAACATGGCAGAGAGTATAAAACATAGTACACGTAATAAAAAAAGGGCTTCTCGTTTGCTACACATTCAGTTTGCAGACTTCCTTCAGGAATCTTGCCACTGAAAGGCAGCAGCTAAAGTCCTGGCAATTTAAAAGCAAAATCACTTTGTCAGAATCGCTGCGGTTCTTCAGTGAGTCTATAGCTTGTGTTAGCAGGCTGGATCTTAGCTCCTGGTAGAGTGGACAGTGCAGGAGAATATGCGGTATGGAGTCTAGCTGTCCTGTGCTGCAGGGGCAGACCCTCTTGTCGCTCGGGAGGCCATTGAGTCTTCCTCTATGGAGCGGCGATGGCATGATGTTAAATCTAGCCAGCATGTAGGCTCTTCTGTAAGAGGGGTTGGTGAGCTCTATGATGTAAAAGGCTGGATTTCCCTGTGTGTATGGAATTGCCAAGTTAATAGGTGAGCAGGATTTGTTTGCCAAGCTCAACAATTGGTTGTGGTCCCTTTCTAGCAGCCTCCTTTTGATGAGGGTAAAAATCTCGGAAAAAGATAGTAGAGTCAGGAAATCGCTGCCGTAGCCCAATTCCCCGATCTTTGCTAGGACAGTTGAGCACCATTTGGAGTGGTGGAGTTCGCTCAAGGTGAGTTGAGTCAGAGAGTCACTGGGACTTTGATAGTGTATGGATAGCCAAAATTTAATTACGATTAGCCAGATAGTAGCCTCAATAGAATATTGCCCAGATTCAAGACAAAGAACTGCATACGGGACACAGTTGGGGGCACCATATAGTTTATGGAGGAATTTCGAATGAAAAGATCTGATGGCGCTGTTATTGGGGGTTAACCAGATAGGTGCTCCATAGAGAAGTTGTGACATCGCCTTTGCTTTGAAGACTTGCAGAGCTAGGGGGATATATTGATTACCCCTGGAGTGGAAGAACCTCCTGGTCGCACTGCTACTCGATTTGGCCCGGGCCAGTGTATATTTTAGGTGGGTGGACCATGACAAGTTGTTGCTAAACCAGAGACCTAGGTATTTGAAAACCTCTCACATATTTATACATGGCTATCATGTCTCCTCTCAGCCTTCTCTTCTTCAGGGTAAACATGCCCAGCTCCTTAAGATGCTCCTCATAGGGCTTGTTCTCCAGACCCTTGATCATTTTAGTCGCCCTTTTCTGGACACATTCCAGCTTGTCAATATCGCTCTTGAATTGCGATGCCCAGAATTGGACACAATATTCCAGGTGTGCTCTAACCAAAGCGGAATAGAGGGGTAGCATTACTTCCCTAGATCTAGACACTATGCTCTATTGATGCAGGCCAAAATCCCATTGGCTTTTTTTGCTGCCACATCACATTGTTGGCTCATGTTTAACTTGTTGTCCACGAGGACTCCCAAGATCTTTTTCACACGTACTGCTCTCGAGCCAGGCATTGTCCCCCATTCTGCATCTTTGCATTTCGTTTTTTCTGCCAAAGTGGAGTATCTTGCATTTGTCCCTGTTGAACATCATTTTGTTAGTTTTGGCCCATCTCTCTAATCTGTCAAAATCATTTTGAATTCTGCTCCTGTCCTCTGGAGTATTGGCTATCCCTCCCAATTTGGTGTCGTCTGCAAACTTGATGATCATGCCTTCTAGCCCTTCATCTAAGTCATTAATAAAGATGTTGAACAGGACCGGGCCCAGGACGGAACCCTGCGGCACTCCACTTGTCACTTCTTTCCAGAATGAAGAGGAAGCATTGGTGAGCACCCTATGGGTTCGTCCATTTAACCAATTACAGATCCACCTCACTGTAGTTTTGCCTAGCCCACATTGGACTAGTTTGTTTGCCAGAAGGTCATGGGGGACCTTGTCGAAGGCCTTACTGAAATCCAGGTATGCTACATCCACGGCATTCCCCGCATCTATCCAGCTTGTAACTCTATTGAAAAAAGAGATCAGATTAGTCTGGCATGACCATCCATAACTCCCTTGTCTGTGTCCATGGAATGCTACTTAGTGTTTCCTTCATTTTTCGGAAATCAGCTTTCCTAAAGTCCAAAATGCGAGTTTGACTTGTCTTACTTTCAGCCTTCCTTTGTACCTCAAATTGCAGAAGCACATGGTCACTTGTCCCTAAGGATGCGACCACTTCAACCACATCGATCAGGTCCTCCACATTTGTTAGGATGAGATCAAGAATAGCTGACCCCCTGTCGTGTTGTGAGAACAGTCACCCGCAATGCAACTGTGTTGTAATGATGAGGCCATGAACCATATTTTAGTTCATGGGGACCACTGGTGGTCAATGGACCACAGGTTGGGAACCACTGCTCTAGGAAATCCTAGGGCCTGCAGAAGGAGGGCTAGGTTGAATTGGGCTGGCCGGGGGGGGGGGGGCAGGTGAATTTGGAGTACCAGAGGTATAGTTCCCAAGGACACAAGGAAAACAATGAAAAAGGAACTTTAGTAGAATTCTCCTTGTCAGATTTTCCTCATACTCTAGAAACCTCTTTTTAATTTTTGTTTACCACTCTTCAAATGCTCTTTGTATTTCCTACCAGCCACTCTCTTATCTGAGGAGAAACTAGAGTAGTCATTCAACAAAATAACAACCAGAGACAAAAGCCCTATGTAATTAAGACCATTTGTCTGACTCCTGAGATTTTATTTCTCTTCCAATTGGCTGAACCAAACTCGCCTCCCCACTCAAAAATGAGGTTGCAATTTCTTCATCAGAGTAAACTGGCAATTTAAGCCAGTTGGAGTTTATTATATTCATCTTTGGTGTGTGCCCCCCCCCCCCCCCCAGTTCTGTCAGGCAACACTGACATAATATCAGCCTTCTTAGCTGCAATAGCTGTCACTGGGAAAGAACGGACAGAGAGGAGGAATTAACTTTCCCAACCCATGTCTATACAACCATATCTGGAGTTGTAGCATGAGGACAATAAATCCCATCTTATTATCTCGTGCGTGAAATGTAACTAGGCTAATGACCATATGGATCAGACTAATGTGACCAGAGTTTAATTTAGTAAAGGCATGAATAAAATTGAAAATTCTTACTTAATTATCCAGCGAAGGACTGCATAATAGCACGGGGTGCAACAGGAGTCATCTTTTAAGCGGACTTCCTAGCAAAATGAAGCCTGGGGGAGGTGAAAGATAGATTTTGCAGCTTGTCTCTTTATTAATAACAATTCTTTGTCTTCTTTTAAAAATGTTTTTTAAAAGCTTTGGCCAAGGGTTGCTCATCAGGGCATTTTGAAAATGGCATGACTTAGTTGCTTACCACCTGTCTCTTCATTTTTGTGTGTGCTCATTTTCAGTATTAGGCAATGGGCTGTTTTATATGTGCATATATTTTAATTCATTAACATGCCAATGAACAATGCTAATTCTTCTCCAATCTCAAAGGAAGACAGAAATAGTAACCTGGCCAAAGTTTTTGAAAAGTGGCTTGAAAAGCAGTGAAAGTAGACTTAATATCTTGACAAAAATTGCTATTAGATGTAAATTTGGAAGTTTTTGCTTCGCTTAAAATGAAACCTTTGCATTATTTCAAGGGAAGACAAAATGAGTTCAGTATCTGCAGAGGCAATGAATGGCCTGCCTCAAATCTGAGCCCTTCCAAGTATTTCAGATAGTCAAATTCCCACCGGCACCAGCTGCTATAGCTAATAACCAGATATAATGGGAAGTATAGTCCAACACTGCTCATTGGAGGGAAGGATACTAGAGACAAAGTTGAAGTACTTTGGCCACATCATGAGGAGACAGCAAAGCCTAGAGAAGACAATTATGCAGGGGAAAGTGGAAGGCAAAAGGAAGAGGGGCCGACCAAGGACAAGATGGATGGATGGCATCCTTGAAGTAACTGGACTGACCTTGAAGGAGCTGGAGGTGGTGACAGCCGACAGGGAGCTCTGGCGTGGGCTGGTCCATGAGGTCACAAAGAGTTGGAGACGACTGAACGAATGAACAACAACAACAACATAGTCCAACACATATGAAATGTGTTTTTAATTCATCTGTGGGTAGAGAATATATGGGGAATAAAATATTTTCTATAGGACTAGTGACTTCTTAAAAGGCACCTCTATATCTTTATGTGAATGTCAGTAACTTTTGGACATCTCTCAGAAAGTACAGCTTCACCACCATGAAATTTTACATACATTAATAATTAGAATATTAAAAGGTGAAAGATTTATATGATCTGAAGAGAAACCACTTTCCTGGCACACTGCACATCATATAACACCAGATAATACCATAACTTCATAGGGTTCTTCTTGGGGCCCATTCAGACAGTGCCTTTATTGCGGGAACCCCCACAATAAAGGAGGGGTTGTCCAGACAACGTGCTGGATAGTCACGTAATCAATGCCTGTAATCAATGAGTCGGTGAGAATTGGCAAATTGTGGTCCTTGGGGCCACTTTTTTTACTGACAACTGGCTAGACTCCCCCAGACTGTGTGTGTGTGTGTGTGTGTACGTCTTCTTCAAGAGATGAATTTTCCCCCTTGAAGTCTCCAGGAATAGAACCCACATTTTAAAATGTATCTCAGAACGTCTGCATTGTTTTCCTACATACATACACATATACATACATATGCATTTCCAACAAATCAGAGGTGGACTTCTTGCCACTTTTGTTTGTTTTGTTTGGAAAATGGTCCACATGGCATTTTTTGTGGCGTTAATACATTCAGCTGTTAGAAATGAGGTTTTAAACAAGTAAGTGATGGATCTTCATGGATGAATCAGGACTTTGCAAACATAAATGCACCTTAAGATATTTGTAAGCCAATATTTTTAAATAGAGGGAGAATTTCATTTCCTTCTTTCATCATACTATCCGGTGTCCTGAGGATCTTGATAACTCATGAGATCTTTACTTCAAACACTTCAGAATAATTACGCTTATCAATGACCTTGACTAAGAAGGTTAGATTCTTTTCACTCATCTCCTGCTTGAGTGTTATCTTTTTCATGCAGCTTACATTAGCACTCAAGTAATCCATATAGTGTAATTAGCAAGCAATGACCATAGGTTTTATATCCAGAAGGGGAGGGTTAGAAGTGAGATTTCTTTAGTGCTCCTTTCTTAACTATTGGCTAATTGACTCCGACTCCATCATCAACGCCCCATATAGATTACAACAAAAGTAGCATGGGTGATAATACATGCAAAGCACCCAGGGTACTCTATTGTACTGCATCCTCAATACTAATATGAACTAATTTACTTGCAAAACCTTAACTTCAGGGCTTTGCTTTCACATTTGCAAAGGCTCCATAAATGAAGGGCATTAAGGAGATCAGACCTCAGGGAGGACTGGATAGGAGAGCTTGTTAAATCTGTAAAGTGTCAGTTAAGCGATTTGTTAGTAATGCTACTGCAGGACTAGAAAGAAAAAAAAAGCTTTGCTATCCAAATTGACAAGAGGCGACATTTCAGATTTCAGTGATGGGGGAGTAAAATTATTTCACTTGTGGTTGAAACACACAAAAATCAGCAAGACCTTGCAGTTCACTTCTGGATATGTTTCCCAGTTATATTGGGAAAAGGTTGAGAACACCATTTGACTATTCTTCACTGTTGAAGAAGTTGTGCACAGTTGTCAAAATATGGTGAGAAAAGGTTGGGATATAAACTCTTAATTCCTTGGAAATGGAATTGTCATGATTTTTGTAATGCTGGAAACAACTGTGGATTCCTGCATGGGTGGAAGTTACAAGTCATTGTCTTTTAGGATCTCTTTCAACTCTATGACCCATCTGTGCTCAATAGCAGAGAAACTTTGCTTTTGTTGCTAAACAAAGGGAAGGAAAGTAAACCAGTTTCATCCTGAACATTAACAGCCTAGGAAGAATTTTTAGAAAGCCTCCACTCATCTAGTCTTAAGATCCCAAAATCTTTTGGTGTGTGTGTGACTGTCAGGAGCGATTTGAGAAACTGCAAGTCACTTCTGGTGTGAGAGAATTGGCTTTCTGCAAGGATGTTGCCCAGAGGACACCTGGATGTTGATATTTTACCATCCCTGTCAGAAGCTTCTCTCATGTCCCCATATGGGGAGCTGGAGCTGACATAGGGAGCTCATCCACACTCAACCCGGATTCGAACCTCCTATCTGTTGGCTGAGTGGTTCCTTTTTTTTGCCAAGCACTGATTTATTATCTCTTCAAATTTCCTAGCTCTGAATCCTGCTTCCACCTATTCTTTGTGCCCTGTCTAACCATTGATTGACACAGTATCTTTTGCCATAGATCCCTGGACCAGACCATTGTTCCTCTGATAATACCTCCATGCTTGATAGGGCCAAGTAAATGGCTAAGTGTCCCCATAGATTGACGTCTTCCTTAAAGTCATAAAAGAAAACAAATTAATGCTTGACTTATATTCTCTTCTATCATTCATAGAAGTAGGTTGGTTCCATCTTTTCCTAAGCATTGGAAGGAGCAGGTTTGCTAACAAAAACTCCTGAGCGTGACTTATTAGGGTATGTCATAAGGCGATCTTTTAAAAAAGAAAATGTTCTAGGGATTATTTTCCCCATAGGGTTGGCTGGCTCCAAAATCTTTCGTATGGAGTACATCGAATATTTTCTCCATACATAGAAGAAAAAGTAGAAAAGTCTGGACACAAATGCTCAAATGCAACACGTCACTGTTCATTGAAGATGGAAGTAACTGTTTCTGCTTCAATCTTAAAAACAGTGAAGCAGCTGTCACCTTCAGTGGCCTCGCTTCAGATACCAGAGGCTGCTGATTCATCATGAAATGTTCGCTATTATTTAGGACCAAATGATGAGCTCCCTCCTGAAGGCTATACATGAATCTGCATTCCACTGAAGTCCTTTTTAATTACATAAAAATGTATGTGCATAAAATCAAAAGTGCCAAGTTATTTTTAGTTCCCAGAGGCCTATTTGCATAATATTTAGGCAGGGGAAAGTCTTTAAGTGTAGAAATTTATGCACATCAGAAGGAAGAATGAGATGAAAGGAGCTTTACCCTCCCACTCACCTTCAGATATTAAACTATAACTGTTCAAAGTTTAAAAACTGAGGTCATGGTTTTAGGTGATCACTCACATATAAACAGTACCATATATGAGGCTATGTCTAGGATATTGCTCAACTCCCAAACAGTGTCCAGAGATAATGTTTATTCATACATCACATGGATGGAATGTATACTTGGAACCTCTGAGTATGACAGATAAAGGAACGAGAGGAGGAGGGGGACCTAAAGTAAATGGAAAGTTAGAGAAAGAATATGATTGTGCCAATTTCTCATCTCCTTCAGGCTAGCTTTACTGATGCATGGGACATAGTCAGTCAATCATCCAACCACTCAGGGCCCTTCTACACTGCCATAAAATCCAGATTATCAAAGCAAATAATCCACATTATCTGCTTTCAACTGGATTATCTGAGTCTGCACTGCCATATAATCCAGTTCAAAGTAGATAATTGGATTTTATGCAGCTGTGCAGAAGGGGCCTCAGTCCCTAGAACCTCATAAGAAGGTTAGCCACCAAGATTTGCCAGTTTATGCAGAAGGGCAAGTCTTCCATATCATGTGACAAAGTAGGAAAGTTGAAGAACTTCAAATAATCTTCTTCACTCCCAAGAAGTTTCCTGCAACAATATCAATGAGAAACCATCATGGGACCTCCAAGAGACTCAATGGCCTCTTGCTCTATGGAGAATTCATCTGTAAGACTCTATGGAGAATTCATCTGTAAGACTCTGAGGCCCCTTCTATGCTGTCCTTATAGCTCAGATTATTTGCTTATCCCAGATTATATGGCCAGTTCAAAGCAGAAACCCCGGGATCAGATCCTGGAATATAGGGCAGTGTAGAAGAGGCCTGAAAGGTCCCCTTCACAGTAAGAAATGGATTATATGAGATTAATTAATGTCACTGATATTTCAGTTTCTTGTTCCAAGGGAACCTCTCAAAGTATAAAATTGGTGGGCAAGAAATGAAATGAGGATATCATTAACTCATTGCCAGGCTCAGGGAAATGCGATTTCAGCTTCCCAAGCATATAGTCCCAGGTCCTAACATTTCAAGCAGCTACACTGTATAATTAATCCACATCAACATCCATGGCTTGATGTTATCCTGGGATTTTTAGTTTTTGTGAAACCAACACTATTACTTAGGGAAGGCTAGATCTTGTAAAGGTCTGACTCCCAAGATTCCACACTATACAACCATAGTCATTAAAATGGTGCCAAACTGCATTAATTCTTGAGTGTAGACATCTACAGTCACTAATTGTAGTAGCATGTGTTTATGTGTCAGCTTTTAGTGTCAGTGGGGTGATGACTCCACTTTGAACCTGCCCATTTAAAAAATGTTGAGCCTCATTGGCAGAATAGATTCAACAATTTTAAAAATCAGGCCTAGGGAATATTTGCTGCCCAAATGACATCAGAGCCACCAACCACGATTGTATTATAGGACTGGAGAAATACCTCTGCCTTTGAATACAACTGATAGATGAAAAGCCATGTCTATCTGCGCGGACCAACACTCAGCGTAATAAGGGAGCTTTCATATATACATCACACTCAAATATTAATCATATAGAAGTTGTTCTGGGCCCTTAAGAAGAACCATGGGATGTGATTAATTAAATAACATTGTATAGGGAAAAAGCCATCTGCTTTTAGTCCAGATCTCTTCTAAGTTAGGAAACAGTGAAGCCTTTGTGAAGGGAGATAGCTGTTCAGCAGCGGTTTGTTCTCTTGCTTTTTCCCTTCTGATCCATTACACATTTTTGTCCCTCTGTGCCTTTGGGACAAGAGAGCTTATGTCAAATTGACATAACAGCGGCAGGTCTTCTGTAATTCAGCAATCTGTATAGGCAGAGCAGGGTGTCATTTCATTATATATTCCTCGAGGAAACCAAAAGCTGAGCCTAATAAAACACTGAAAGATAAGATCCCACTTACTCCGCCTATGGGGATTAGTAGCAGGTACCAAAGTGATAAACAGAATCCAACTAGCCACATACTCGGAGGGAATAATTGAAAAGCACATGGCTTCAAGGCCGCCAACGGTGGCTGGGGAATTCTCTAGGGGACCCAGGAATTCTCAAGAAAAATACAGTTGCAGGGGACTTGTCGCTTGCTTGATTTTTCAGTTATATGTAAAAGAACAATTTTGTTGCCTTCTGGATATACTCCTCTCATTCTCTCTCTTTTGTCTGTGATTTCCCCCCATTTGAACAAACCAAGTTATGTTTGTGGCATGGCAGGGAATTTACAGCCTCTAATCCTCCACCTCAACAGTGATTTGAAATGTGGATCAGCAGTTATATGCTGATTTTATATTCCAGCTCAGAAGCCTAAATTCCTATTTGAAGAATATGTCACTGTACTGGGATTTGCACAAGAATGTGTGTGGCCTAATTTCCCTCATCTCCTTTTTAGCACATTACAAAAAGAAAAGTAGGCAAAAAAAATCTGAAAAATCTATTTCTGTATGTTACTGACAGAAGTTGGATAACCACGACTGTGGTTTCATGTGTGTGCATTTTTGTCTTATATATATATAAAAAGCTAAAAGAATCTCAGGTTCCCAACCCCTAGAAAGGATTAGAGCAGGGACTAAACGTGGTGTCTTTTGTTTTAGGATTGCTCCACCTTGCTTTTTGACCTCTGTCTCCATTTCCTAGAAAACGTGTCCTGTTCTAAGGCTTTTATTAATCAATGAAGCATTCCATCGGAGCTTGATGTAGCAGTTTCTTATTTCAAGTCCTGATCTGCCAGGTGACCTTTTCTTGATAGGGCAAGAGCAAGTGAGCACATGCAAGAACTAGTAGCTATTGTTCAAAAAGGCATGTGCTCACAGAACAAGGAATATGTGCTTCTGCTTTGGGAAAAAAATCCATCGTTCACTTGCCAGTGATCATAGTGAAACCCCCTTACAGACCTGTACAAAAAGAATTAAAGCAGTGTCCCAATTCAGGATTTCAACAACAGCGTCCTATGCCACAAAGATTGGCATTCTATAGGTCTCAAGGCAGTTATTTATTATTTATTTATTTACAGCATTTATATTTCTCCCTTCTCACCCCGCAGGGGACTCAGGGCGGATTACAGTGTACACATATATGGCAAACATTCAATGCCAATTTTGACATACAATGTATACAGACATACACAGAGGCTATTTAACTTTTTCTGGCCGTCAGGGGACCTGTCGTTTTCATCATCCATCTGCGACACTGATGAAGTACTTCCGCATTCCCTGCATGCTTTTTTGCTGGAGTGCTTTGCTGGAGTCTTTTTTATGGCCTCATAAATTAGTTAATTTAGCCTCCCCACACAAGGTGGTACCTAATTTTCCTACTTGACAGATACAACTGTTTTTCGGGTTGCAAAGGTCGACAACAGGCTACACAATTGGTTGGACACCTACTCCAGCCCGGGCTGGCTTCGAACTCATGACCTTTTGGTCAGAGTGATCTTAATGCAGCTGACACTCAGCCAGCTGCACCACAATCCCGGTGCTACAACTCTCTGATTCCAGACTGACATATGACTTAATAATATACAGTTTGGCACTTCCTCTGCTGATGAGTGATATTAAGTTCCAGGAAAGAGTACTGGAGAATAGATGTGTTTTTCTGGGATTATCTACATTGGGATAACTGCAAGAGGATTCAAGGCCTATCTTGTGAATATATATATATATAAAAGTGCTGGCAAACTCACACTTCTGTACATAACCATCTCATCTCAAAGACCTCAGTTGGGTTGAAACAGGATTGACATTGTATTGGTTTTGTACTTGGATCAAGGTAATAAAATTCACAAAAAACGTTTTTGGGTGAAAGAGTGGATAACAAAATTACGAAGAATAAAACCTAGTAATTTACATAATATATTTATTGAACAGCACTGATATGATTCTATTTTCTGTTTTTTTTTATCTTCCTGCCATTTAATGCCAAGAGCTTGATGCTTTCAGTTTTCCCCTTTTCAATATCAATTCCTAGTCATTCAAATGTTTATAGATCTTTATTATGTGTGTTTGTGTGTGTGTGTGTGAATAAATCAGCATGATGTAGTAATTTGAATTTGGACTTAGGGTGCTTCTATATTATAATCCAATTTGAAAGTGGATTAAAAGGAACCTGTTTCACTGTGTGGAGCCTACATAAACAGCCCAGGACCCGGTCTGAGGGCCCTTCCACACAACCCTATATCCCAGAATATCAAGGCAGAAAATCCCACAATATCTGCTTTGAACTGGGTTACCTGAGTCCATACTGAGTCAACCCGAAAGACAGTTGCATCTGTCAAGTAGGAAAATAAGGTACCACCTTGTGTGGGAGGCTAAATTTAACTAATTTATGAGGCCATAAAGAAAAAAGACTCCGGGGAATGTGGAATGCGGAAGAACTTCATCGGTGTCGTTGATGGACGATGAAAAGCAGCAGCTCCCCTGGCGACCAGAAAAAAGTTAAATAGCCTCGGTGTATTTGTCTGTTAAACATTGTTTGTCAAACTGGCATTGAATGTTTGCCATATATGTGTTTACTGTAATCCGCCCTGAGTCCCCTGCGGGGTGAGAAGGGCGGAATATAAGAACTGTAAATAAATAAATAAATAAATAATGTGGGATTTTCTGCCTTGATATTCTGGAATATAGGGCTGTGTGGAAGCGCCCTGAAATTGAAAGAGTGTCCAATCTGTATCCATCAATTGTATATAGCGCTTAGTGGCGCCTGTTCCGTAGCCAACTGTTTGCACTTTACCAACTGTGGCACTTTACCCCTCCCAACTCCTCCTGCCGCACTTTAGTAGTATAGAGGGCCAAATATTTTCTGTTGAGGCTGTTGCACTTTAATATCTTGTTGCACTTTAAAAACCTTGCACCTTAAGAATTACTCGGTAGCTGCGGAATTTACCTTGCACTTTGCACTTTAAGACTCTAGTATTCAAGGACCATCCTATTTCGCGGCTAACGCTTGCCTCTGGTACCCTTCATCTACCGAAGTGTCCATTTCCATCCATGTGGTCCCCCACCCTCCTATGCTTACTGTCTCTGTCACTATTATCTGGTGGAAGGGGCAGGGGAGGTAGTGGGCTGGAACCTGTGGGAAACAATGAGGGGAGGAGGGGGGATGAAGAAGGCCAGCACAATTGGCAAGATAAAACGCCAACATCCCAAACAGCTGGTGAAAGTGTGATTAAGACCCTAGCCAGAAATAGCGGCATGGAGGAGGGGAGGTGTTCCACTAGCCGAGGGGCCCCCATAGAGGTCGTGGTGGGAAGGAGGAGATGCGGGAAAAGGAGACCTCAAATTCGGCCAAATTCGGACCACTTATCTATAATCAAAATTCCAAATCGGTCTCCTAAGGTAAATTGGTGTAACCAGGTGAGCGGACCCTCCGGTCTGAAGGTGGTGCTGTTGAATGCCAGATCTGTCAATGGAAAAACGACCTGGATCCAGGACTTAATCCTGGACGAACGGGCAGATCTGGCGTGCATCACGGAGACCTGGTTGGATGAAGCTGGAGGAGTAAATCTGACCCAGCTTTGTCCTCCGGGTTTCTCCGTGCAGCACCAACCTAGATCCGGAGGGCGGGGAGGTGGGGTCGCAGTGGTCTATAGGGACTCCATCCATCTGACCAGGTGCCTCATCCCGCAGACCGCAAATTTCGAAAGCGTCTACCTGAGGGTGGGTGACCGGGACAGTATAGGGATTCTAGTAGTGTACCGTCCACCTCGCTGCACTACAGTCTCCCTACCTGAGCTAGCGGGGGTGGTCTCGAGCCTGGCATTGAAGTCTCAACGGCTTCTTGTGCTGGGAGACTTCAACGTCCATGCCGAGACGACCCTCACAGGCGCGGCTCAGGACTTCATGTCTGCCATGGCAACCATGGGGCTGTCCCAACAAATATCTGGCCCCACCCACTGTGCTGGACACACATTGGATTTGGTTTTCTGTCAGGGATGGGAACAGGGTGGCGGTGTGGAGGAGTTGTCCATCTCTCCGTTGCCATGGACCGACCACTTCCTGATCAGATTTAGGCTCACTGCGCCCCCTAACCTCTGCAATGGTGGAGGACCCATTAAGATGGTCCGCCCCAGGAGACTGATGGATCCGAATGGCTTCTTGACGGCTCTTGGGGATTTTCCCGCCACCTCGGTAGGTGACCATGTCGAAGCCTTGGTGGCTCTCTGGAATGGGGAGATGACCAGGGCTATTGACATGATTGCTCCGGAACGTCCCCTCTCAAGTAGCCGAGCTAAACCAGCCCCTTGGTTTACTGAGGAGCTGGCAGCTATGAAGCGAAGGAAGAGGGAACTAGAGAGCGTGTGGCGTTCGGAACCGAGCGAGTCAAACCGAGCACGGTTTGTGTCCTTTCTTAGGGCATATGCCGCGGCAATAAAGACCGCAAAGAAAACTTTCTTTGCGGCCACTATTGCATCTGCAAAGAACCGTCCGGCGGAGCTGTTTCGGATTGTCAGAGGTCTTTTAACTCCCGCCTCTGCAGGTGGGAGCCCTGACAATTCGGTCGCGCGCTGTGAAGCATTTGCTCGGTTCTTCGCAGACAAAGTCGCCTTGATCCGTTCTGGGCTGGACGCCGCATTAGATGCAGACTCTGTGGATGTAACGAGAGCACCTGCTTGTCCTATTTTGTTGGATTCTTTTCAGTTTGTGAAACCCGAGGATGTGGACAAGATACTTGGAGGAATGAGACCCACCACGTCCATCCTAGACCCCTGCCCATCCTGGCTTCTGAGAGAGGCCAGAGGGGGATTGGCCGAGTGGGTAACAGTGGTGGTGAATGCCTCCCTTCGGGAAGGCAAGATTCCAGCGAGCCTAAAACAGGCTATTATAAAGCCGCTGTTGAAGAAGCCATCACTGGACCCCACTAAATTGGACAACTTTCGGCCTGTTTCCAATCTCCCCTTTTTGGGCAAAGTCATGGAAAGCGTGGTGGCCTCACAACTCCAGGTATTCTTGAGAGACACGGATTATCTGGATCCGGCACAGTCTGGTTTCAGACCGGGACATGGTACCGAGACGGTCTTGGTCGCCTTAGTGGATGATCTGCGCCGGGAGCTAGACAGGGGGAGTGTGTCCCTGTTGGTGCTCCTGGACCTCTCAGCGGCCTTCGATACCGTCGACCACGGTATCCTTCTGGGGCGCCTTGCGGAAATGGGTCTTGGAGGCATTGCTTTGCGGTGGCTCCGGTCATTTCTGGAGGGTCGCACCCAGAAGGTGTCATTGGGGGACTCCTGTTCCGCACCACAACCTTTGACTTGTGGGGTGCCACAGGGTTCCATACTGTCCCCCATGCTGTTTAACATCTACATGAAGCCGCTGGGTGAGATCATCCGGAGTTTCGGGGTGCGGTGTCATCTGTACGCAGATGATGTCCAACTCTGTCACTCCTTCCCACCTGCTACTAAGGAGGCTGTCGAGGTCCTGAACCGGTGCCTGGCCGCTGTAACAGTCTGGATGAGGGCGAACAAACTGAAACTAAATCCAGACAAGACAGAGGTACTCCTGGTCAGTCGCAAGGCCGAACGGGATATAGGGTTACAGCCTGTGCTGGACGGGGTCGCACTCCCCTTGAAGGCGCAGGTTCGCAGCTTGGGTGTGACCCTGGACTCATCGTTGAGCCTGGATCCCCAGGTTTCAGTGGTGACCAGGGGAGCATTTGCACAGCTTAGGCTCGTGCGCCAGCTGCGCCCGTATCTCGGGAAGTCTGACTTGGCCACGGTGGTACACGCTCTTGTCACATCCCGCCTGGATTACTGCAACGCTCTCTACGTGGGGCTGCCCTTGAAGACGGCCCGGAAGCTTCAGCTGGTCCAGCGTGCGGCAGCCATGTTACTAACTGGAGCGGGTAGCAGGGAGCACACAACGCCCTTGTTGTCCCAGCTTCACTGGCTGCCGATTTGCTACCGGACCCAATTCAAGGTGCTGGTCTTGGCCTACAAAGCCCTAAACGGTTCCGGCCCAAAATACCTTTCTGACCGCATCTTGGCCTACGAGCCCACGAGGACCTTGAGATCGTCTGGGGAGGCCCTTCTCTCGATCCCGCCTGCATCACATGCACGGCTGGCGGGGACGAGGGAGAGGGCCTTCTCGGTGGTGGCCCCCCGGCTGTGGAACACTCTCCCGGCACACATCAGACAGGCGCCCTCCCTCATGTCCTTTCGAAAAAGCCTTAAGACCTGGCTGTTCGAGAGGGCATTTAATTAAGTGCTAAGCAACAACAATACGGTAATGAGAACTGGAATGGTATAAGGAAAATGAGACTGGCTATGATTCTACTAAGAGACGAAGCGGATTTTTATGTAGTTTGTATTTGTTGTATAGTCATATGTTGTTGATACTGGCCTCTGTAACTGTCTTTTTATGTGTACTGTACACCGCCATGAGTCGCCCGTAAGGGCTGAGAATGGCGGTCAATAAGTGCATCTAATAAATAAATAAATAAATAATATACTGGAACTGAATCATTTTTTTAAAAAAAAAATTAACCAGTCTGCTAGGGATGCATTGATGCATAGCACCATATCCATGTTCTGGATCACCAATGGACCATGGCAGGTCACAGGAAATGAGAACAAAGGGTCGGGAAGTGAGAGTCCCCATGGGAATGTTGTGGTTTCTCTCCCGGAGGAGTACTTATTTACTTATCTCTGAAGTATAAGTTCCAGGTAAAATTAGAGTCTCCTGTCCCTTTAATGGTTGCACAGAACAGAGAATTTCAGAAGGTCCCGTATCTCGTTATAAATGAACAGCACAGAATGTAGATGAATGCTTATCAAACTTTGACCTTATACATGTTTTGAACATCAACTCAAAGAATTCCTGACAATTGACTCAGGTTTCTGGGAGCTCCAAGTCCTAAACACTTGGAGGTCTAGAGTTTTAGTTCCACTGATCTAGATCTTTGGGTCCAATACTATGGAGGGAAAGTAACATGTGGCATTTTGAGTCCCATTTTGGTAGAAAGACAATATATAAATCAAACTAATAAATATTAAACAAACATGTTTGAACTATACTAGCACCTTAGAAGTAACCGTACATTACAAACATAAAAATAATTGGCAATAAAATATTTTAAAAGTTAAGATTTTTTTTAAAAAATCATTGCATCAGCTACTATTATTTTTAGTAGTGTTTTTCTTGTATTCTTTTTTTAAAAATCAATCAGAATGATTAGACATAGCCAAAAATGGTCCCAGCTTTACAAAAAGTTTCCCCAAATTAACCCATTAAATTAACAGGGCATGCTAATTGTTGCTCAGAAAAATAAAGTTGGCATTTAAGAGTGACAATGTCAGATTTTAACTGTTGTTGTTTTGAGACAATTAGAAGGCAAGGATTTATTTTTAATGTGTCATATTCAGGATCATGTGTAATAACTATGTGACACCTCCAAATTCTTTGGCCATTAAAGTGCAAATATCATTTAATGTTTTAACTCAGTATTTCAATTGACAGTATTTTCAAGCTTTAAGAGTGAGAAGGGAGGGGGAATCAATTCACTGTGTGTATGTAAAACACTAGCTGCGCTGTAACACTGGGCTTCCCATTTTGCTAACCCTGTGGGAGTCCTGCTGTGCTATTGTCATTAGAATGTGTTGCAAGGACAGGCTTTTAGACAGTTACTACCCCATATGTGTGTGTGTGTGTTTTTTCTAAACACACAACCTTGCTCTGCTAGTTTAACTAGTTTCAAATTGGACCCTTCCTTTAGCAAGAAAAGACAACTAGTAGAAAAACAGCTGGAATTTCTTTTGAGATTCTCAAAACCTTTTAAGTTTCATGAACCTTTCACTCACATGCTGGAACTGAGATGTTTTACTAACATGTTATGCACTCCCTACCCAGCCCCCACCATCCAACACTTGCTGCAGCTAGTAATATCCTGGTTTTATGGATCGAAGGGAGTACTTCGTGTTCATTATCACATGTCATTAGAGACTATGGCTTTCACACTGTGAGGAAAGCATTCTTGATAACATGTACAAGGAATTGTTAAGGGAGCATGAGTCAGACCATAAAGGTAGCTAAGGAGGGGGAAAAGAGGCTGTGGATTTTATTACACGGAGGTGGCAAACTGGCACAGAGGCAGGACTAACACCTTTGGTGATGGTTCCTACCTCACACCATGTTAGTCACATGATAGTTCTGTATGGGCCCTTCACATTCCCTAAAACACAGAAGGAATTGGAATAAAAGACAAATAAAATGACATTTCACGAAACTGTGCACTGATTAGGATTAGCAGCTGAAAAAGATGTGTTAAAAGGGTGTGTTTAAAACCTTATTTCTGCTGGAAAATACACAAAGAAAATATGTGATTGTGTTCATGAACTGGTGTTGCCTGTTTTTGGTCTAAAATTATTTAGCCGTTTGTGCTCCCTCTATTTTATCAGTTTTATATTTGTTTATTTAGGCAATGCTTTTGATGTAAAAAAAATAAACTTACTCAAATCATTCTTTTCTTCAAGAGGTCTTCAGGTTGTTCTCAGTGAATGTAAGCTTCAGTCAGACACGAGACATCCAATAAATATCAGTTGAATTTGTCCCCATCTTTATTTGTTGGTCTTGTGTGCCTTCATATTGTTTCAGACTAATGGTGACCCTAACGCCCAAACAACATAAGCTTCACTTGGTGCAATATGTGCTTATTTTTTAAGTTGCCTTTTATATTTGTTGTTGTTGTCATAGGATTTTCTTAACAAGATGTGTCCAGAGGGGTTCCCTTTTCCTTTCCTCTCTTCTGAGGTTGAGAGAGTGTAACATCTCCAAAACCACCAACTAGATTTCCATGGGCAAGCAGGGATTTAAACCCTGGCCTTCAGAATAATCCAATCTTCAACTAATTGTAACATGACAGTTCTCACTTTATACATTAATTGTGCACTCACAGGAAGGGCCTCAATGGGATAAAGACTTCCTAGCCTAGAATCAAACCCATTTCTTTTCTTTTGTCTAAGAGCTTTGGTATTATGCTTGGTTAGGTGCCCTATTTCTTTCTTAATCTTTCCTTGAATGACTGTAAGAATTTTGTTTAAATGCTGTAAAATGTTTATGTTAATGTAGGCATTTAGGTTTCAGGGTGTATGGACATACAAACCTTTAAACACACCAGCTGCAATTTTGAGTAGAGTGCCTTAAACAGGGTTTCCGCTGTATTTTCTGAATAGTCTGCAATTTGCTGTTTTTCATTAACCGACGATGGTTCTGCTCCAGTATCTATTTCAACAGATATGATGAAATAGACAAACAGAGCTGAATGGTGCTGAGCCAAGCGGCTTTCCATTTATATAGCCTACGAATGAAGATAAGTTGCATCTTCAGGAATGCAAGGCATCAAATTTATCACATTCTGAAGATATGCATATATTTGCCTCCTGATTGCAATGTTTAAATTATAAATGAACTATAACAATTTAAGTATCCCTTATGAATTAATATGATATTGCTTTGAAACAGCTCTGATTATTACAAACCCATTTCGTACATATATAGACATGGTCTCTGTTCCCATTTATGCAACATAATCACATGATGGCATTAATCACCACGCACTTGAAATAGTTTATTTTGGATTTCCATGTACCATAGGCAGGCAGGCTAATAAATAAATGTGTTTTAAAAGGTATCAACAATGGCACTTTCATTTCCATAAGAAATATCTGTTGTTTTCTTGCTTGTTTAAATTCAAAACCCTCTTCTTCTCTTAGCAGTGCTACCTTCATTACAGCTTCATCATTAATTTTAATTATAAACCACCTAGTTTTAGGTGCTTGTGTTTATTCAGATGCCTCCTGGCGAAAATTCCCAATAGAAGCTTTCACCTGAATATGTTAGTGAAATATATTTATTCCACAGCATAGCTATAAATATGTGGAGAACTATAACTTGCCTGTCAAGAAAGATATGGGAGGGAAAAAGAGATGATAGTCTTCAGACGATGAGAGGTTAGAAGCTAAACACCACTTTTGGATTGTTTTGAAAACAATAAAAACTAGAAAGTGAAGAAAATGGATAAATAGAAACCAGTGAGTAATCCAGTTTTTGAGAAGGGAAATATAAATAAGCAATTGAAGAGAGAGATAAAGGGGACTCAAAAATACTTTGCTATCGCAAGGTTCAGAATCCCCGGTTAGCACCAGCCACTGGTTATGTTAGGTAGAAGATTCTGGTAGCTGTAATCCAAACTCCATAATAATACGAAGAAGAAGAAGAAGAAGAAGAAGAAGAAGAAGAAGAAGAAGAAGAAGAAGAAGAAGACCTGGTTATGGCTCACAAATTGAACACTGTAGAAGGAGACAGAAGGCCTGATTCTTGCAGCCCATGAACAAGCCATCTGAACAAATGTGATTAAGGCCAGGATTGAAAAATCAGCTGGTGACCAAAAATGCAGACTGTGCAAGGAAGCTGATGAAATCATTGATCATATCCTCAGCTGCTGAAAGAAAATTGTGCAGACAGACTACAAACAGAGGCACAACTCTGTGGCCCAAATGATTCATTGGAACTTATGTCACAAGTACCACCTGCCAGTAGTAAAGAACTGGTGGGATCATAAACCTGCAAAGGTAGTGGAAAATGAACACACAAAAATGCTATAGGACTTTCAAATCCAGACTGACAAAGTTTTGAAACACAATACACCAGACATCATGATTGTGGAAAAGAAAAAAGTTTGGATTATTGACGTCTCCATACCAGGTGACTGTCGCATTGAGGAAAAACAACAGGAAAAACTCAGCTGATATCAGGACCTCAGAGTCGAACTGCAAAGGCTCTGTCATAAACCAGTACAGGTGGTCCCAGTGATCATCGGCACACTGGGTGCCATGCCAAAAGATCTCGGCTGGCATTTGGAAACAATAAACATTGTCAAAATCATGATCTGTCAACTGCAAAAGGCCACCTTACTTGGATCGGCACACATCATTCAAAAATACATCACACAGTCCTAGAGACATGGGAAGTGCTCAACTTGTGATTTTGTGATATGAAATCCAGCATATAGATCTCGTTTGCTGTGACATACTGTGCTTTTGTGTCAGTAAAATAATAATAATAATAACTTTTTTTTGTATCCTGCCTCCATATCCCTGAAGGGACTCGTGGTGGCTTATATGGGGACAAATCCAAACAGATATGGATTAAAAACATGACACAATAAAATAAACAACATCATAATAACATAAAACAACATCTTATAATAATCAATAGCCTGAACAGTAATAAATACTGAACTCTGAGGGTAGGAGCTTGTGTGATATAGTTTCAAAACAGGGGGTGGTGGAAAAGTGCAAGAGACAATAATAAATTAGGGCTCAAAAAGTAATGTCCTTTAGAGTGCCAGATCTATAGGGCAGGAGCTGATAGTAAATTATAATTGTGCGGGGGGGGGGGGGGGTTGTTACCTGGTGAATTGTTTAATCATAGGCACAATGGAACATCCATGTTTTTAGATCTTTACAAAAAGTGGACTGGGTGGATTCCAGTCTAATCTCCCTGGGGAGAGAGTTCCAGAACTGGGGGCCACCACTGAGGAGGCCCTCTCCCTCGTCCCCACCAATTGTGCTTGAGACAGGGGTGGGAACAAGAGAAGGGTCTCCCTGGAAGATTTCTCCCAAACAAGAACTCTCTCAAGTTCTTGTTTGGCAATTCAAGAATCTGAAAAGATACGTGTATTTGAATGAATTGATCTCCCATTAGCTCTTGCAGGTTCTTTATGGTGGATGAGCACCTAGAAAATTTTAACTTAAGGATCAGTCATAAAAAGCCACCCATGAAAAAGAAAAGTTGGTCTTCCTCATAGCAGTAAAGAGAATCTTAGCATTGTGTTGTAGTGTTCAAAGCTAACTAAATGTACATCTTTGTAATAACAAACGGTTTGGGATTGGTCCATGTTTATTTCCAGAATCAGGGTGTGATATAAAAGTGCAAGGTCATCCATTTTGGCACATTCACATGCCAAAACACTGCCAGTGGCTGGTAGGAAACAGTATAATTCTAACTTCC
Source organism: Anolis sagrei (assembly GCF_037176765.1). NCBI lineage: Eukaryota > Metazoa > Chordata > Lepidosauria > Squamata > Anolidae > Anolis > Anolis sagrei. The sequence continues at coordinate 21,104,040 of NC_090025.1, forward strand.
TTTGTCTAGAGATAACAAGCTAGTGCATCTTCTCATTACACTTCATTTTATACGCCTGGCTTGACTTAATGATGTATAGAGAATAACAAGATCCCAACATTTTCATGTGATTATATACTCTTCCCTTCCTCTGTCTCAAGAGTTATTTTTTGCTGCAGATATTTTAAGAATCCCTTCAAAGATTCATCATTTTAATGATGCTTGATGATATGCTTGGACCCAGAGTCAGCATCGTGGGAGGACTCAGTAGAGATAGAAAAGAACTCTCTCTTAATCTGCATAGATATTATATGATTTATTTGTTTTAAAGTTTTGACAGGGAAATGCAAAGAAACAGGAGTGTTGCCAGAAAAAGGAAATCCCAGCATGGGAAGCAGCAGGCTAATGCAGTGGTTCTCAACCTTCCTAATGCCTCAATCCCTTAATACAGGCCCTCATGTTGTGGTGACCCTCAACCATAACATTTTCATAACTGTTATTTTGCTACTGTTACGAATCGTAACGTACGGTAAATATCTGATATGCAGGATGTATTGTCATTCACTGGAAGAAATTTGACACTTGTCATTTGGGAGTTGTAGTTGCTGGGATTTATAGTTAACCTCTAATCAAAGAGCATTCTGAACTCCACCAACGATGGAATTGGACCAAACTTGGCACATAGAACTCCTGTGGCCAACAGAAAACACTGGAAGGGTTTGGTGGGCATTGACCTTGAGTTTTGGAGTTGTAGTTCATCTACATCCAGAGATTCCTGTGGACTCACACAATGATGGATCTGCTCCAAACTTGGCACAAATACCCAATATGCCCAATGTGAACACTGGTGGAGTTTAGGGGGAAAGAAACCTTGACATTTGGGAATTGTAGTTGTTGGTATTTTCAATCAAAGAGCATTCTGAACCTCACGAACAATTGAATTGGGCCAAACTTCCCACACAGAATCCCCATGACCAACAGAAAATACTGTGTTTTCTGGTGGTCTTTGGTGATCCCTCTGACACCCCCAGCAACCTCCACAGGGGTCCCGACTCCCATGTTGTGAAACACTGGGCTAGTGGAAAAGAGGAAAAGAGCCACCAGCAGACCAGCTATTTTGCTATTTTGTTGCCAAAGGTGGCAGAAATCTGAACATGGTGCTCCATTCTTATCCATGTACAGCAGTGGATCCATTAGCAATTGAAGAAAAAGTGGCACCTGTAGTTTACTCCTTGGTTGTGATTTTAGTATTGTGGAGATATGATGAGTTTCATGACTCTCCTAAATGTCCAAATTTTGTATAGGTCCAAAAGTGGGCATTCTGGGCATACCTCATATAGTAAAAACAAAACAAAACAAAACAAACACTTGTGATAGCAGTTGTATGAAATTAATGATTTTTGATGATGTGGTGAAGATTTTTTTGATGAAGATTTTTTTTGATGAACTATAGTATAAAAAGCAATAATAATAATAATAATAATAACAATAATCCTGTGTTGTCTTCTCCTACAGATGCATGGTTCCCTCTTATATGTAATTAGAATGTAACTACCTGTGAAAAGTGATTCATTATGCATCAGTTTATAGAGTGCATTGGCTAAAGTAGATGTGAGTGTATTTTCCTTAGCAGGGGGTCTGATCTTTCTGTAAACTGAAGAGAGAGAAGCAGACAATTATGTTTCTCATATTAGATGCAAGACTAGGAATTGGCTGTACAGACTTAGCATCTAGTCCATCCTCTTACACAAGGATAAGTGATCCTCGGATTTCAGGATTGATTCCCCAAATTATCATAATCCTTTATAATTCACTAGCAGACTTGGGGGGGGGGGGCACAGTGGGCTTTTGTAAGAGCCCTTGGGTCCTTTTCCTGTTTTACATGATATGATTTAGGTTATCTCTGGGAATGCTTCCTCTTCCATGCCCCTAAACCACACCCAGCCTTGTGACACCCATTGAAATGACCAAAACCATATGTACCCTTTGTTTATCTGGACTAAAACCATTGTATCAACCAAAACCAGCATATCAAGACTCATTTTAGCTCATTCCTTTCTGATCACACCCCTCTCATGGGTGAATTGATAAACAGACACACTCTTCAAAATAGTCCAGTGACAGTTTCCAGCTATGGCTGTGACCAACCAATGGTAACGTCGGACAGAGCCCTGAGCAACTCAAGGAGCAGATCCTAGCCAGACACTTTCTAAGCCAATCAGGAGCCAGAGCGGTATTCTTGTATAGCTGCCAAAAAACAATAAATATGCTATGTACTTGCAATTGTGATATGTCAGTTCTTTGGAGTGCTGTCTCTGTTGACATCCTCTCTGTCCATTGAGAACAAAGACTCTGGTTTTGCTTTCAACCCGTCTGTGTCTTATCTGGTCCTTTGGAAGCTTGGCATTGTGAGCCCCAAATCTGTGGGTTTAGCAAAGCTGAAATCACAAAACAATTAAATAGGAAGATAGATAGGAAATCGCAATTCTAACATATAGTTCCAAAGCACAACAAAATAAAACAACAGATAAATACACTACTATATTAGGACAGCTTCCATATAATCTATCATGGTATGAAACAGTTTGCTAGAAAAATACGAGGGTTTGGTTTTGAGAAATAATCTTTTTGGTGTTGCCCTCAAACTGTGGAATTCCTGTATGGATGTCCATATAATTCTATACTACTCTGGTGGCCTTCCATCACTGGGCATATTCTCTTTTATTTAGATAGGCCTTCAGGCTAAGTCATTTCTTTGGGTTTTGGCTTATAGCTTTCTCTCAAACTAGGTCCCTGACAAGCAATTTTATCTGGTATTATTGCTGTTTCAATTTGGCTGTTCTATGAATTTGGAAACGCCTTGGACTTCGACTTCTAGATTATGTGATATTAATGTTTTAATTCATATGGTTTAATTCCACGTTTAAATGTCTAGATTTTGTTGTTACTCTCTTCAATATGGTTTGATTTAATTTAAAGTTATATGTTACTGTTGTTTATACTATTTTTTATATGTTGTAAGGCATTGAATTTTTGCCATGAACTTGTTGGACACCACTTTGAGTCCCCCAGGGAGAGAAAAGCAGTATATAAATGAAGATAATAATAATAATAATAATAATAATAATAATAATAATAATTGTATTCAACTTGTTTATTTCATATCTTCTTCTTCATTTATTTATTATTTATTTCAGTACTTCTACCCCGCCCTTCTCAACCCCCGGAGGGGGACTCAGGGTGGCTCACAAAAGGCACAATTCGATGCCTAAACAATAATACAAATAACGTTTAAAACAGCAATTAAAACAGTTATAACAGTTAAAACAATCGATATATAACATAATCATAAAACTAATCTCATGCTCAGCGTTCTCCATTCAGAGTCCATAACTTCATTCCACTTTGCCCCTTCTTATCAATCATCATAGTCCTTTATTTATCTGTCAGATTGTCCAAACGCCTGGTCCCAAATCCATGTCTTTAATTTCCTCCTAAAGGAAAGGAGGGATGTCGCTGATCTAATTTCCCCGGGGAGTGAATTCCATAGGTGGGAGGCCATCACTGAGAAGGCCCTGCTCCAATCTCACTTGTGATAGAGGCAGGGCCGAGAGCAGGGCCTCCCCAGAAGATCATAAACTCCGAGGTGGGACGTAGAGGGAGATCCGTTCGGACAGATACACTGGGCCGGAACCGTATAGGGTTTTGTAGGTCAAAACCAGCACTCTGAATTGTGCTCGGAATTGAGTCGGCAGCCAGTGGAGCTGACATAACAGGGGGGTGGTATGCTCCCTGTATGACGCTCCTGTAAGTACTCTGGCTGCCTCCTGCTGGACTAGTTGGAGTTTCCGAACAGTCTTCAAAGGCAACCCCACGTAGAGTGCATTGCAGTAATCTAATCGGGATGTAACAAGAGCGTGGACCACCGTGGCCAGATCCGACTTCCCAAGGTACGGGCACAGCTGGCGCACAAGTTTTAATTGTGTCTTATCTGTGTCTTCAAGTTGACTCTGGTATATGATGACCTTATCACAGGGCTTTCTTGGCAAGATTTATTCAGAGGAGGTTTGCCACTGCTTTTCTCTAAGGCTGAGAGAGTTCGACCAACCCCTGATTTCCCACAGTCCTAGGCTGGATCTTCACTTATAATGTAGTTTCATAATGCAGTGAAATGGCATTAAAAATTGCATTGTATGGCAATGTATATGGGGCTTAGTATAACATTATGCCACCTTAACTCTATTCTTGTGCATCTGACTAATTCTGTATTTTGTAGGAGTTTTCATGTTGTGAATCTGCTTTCTTTTGAAAGGAAGCAAAAATGGGGGAGCATCTCATAAAATCAGCAGGTGCTCAATAGATGAATGATATATTGACAAAAGTACAATACATTTCTGTCTATATTATTTTTATTAGTTGGCTCATTTTATGATTTTATATAGTCCCTGAAGAAGGCCTTTGAGAAAATATACAGGATGAAGCATGTTGGGTTTATTATCAATAAATCATTCATCCATTGAGCATGTTGTGACATGTCTGTAGTTTTTTCTGCCATTTTCTTTGCAACCAGCTGGGGCACCATTGAATGGCAAAGAGGCAGGATATGCATTTAAATAATAAAACGTTTCCATTAGAATAGCTTTGGTGGCAGATGTCTCTGAAGTTGAGTGCAACAGCTCCTCTCAGTATCCCAATTCCAGATGTATCTTGACAGGAAGCCATCCTTTTCTGGAATGTCTTGTTAAATGATCAATTCAGCATTATCATTAAACAACTTGGATCTTTTCCCATTCTGGCATATCTGTGGCAGAAACTTCCTCACCATGAAAAGAATCCACACGGTCCTTTTAGATAAGTTTTTTTTCCACACTAATTAGACGTGGGGAAAATTGGTGGTAATTGCAGGCACTCATTATTGGCACAATGCCATGTGTGAATCACAGAATGACAGATTTTCTATTAGGCTACTTTGGGTAGCATATTTTGTGAGTGATGTCTGCAAAAAAATTGAAAAATTAACTAGCTGAATCGCCTAAGAACAATATCTATGTCAGATAAGTGAATTGGCTGTCGTTATCTTTAGGGAGATTTATAATGATTTTTCACTAAAAGAAGAAGAGAGAGGCCAAAAAGCCAGCCTTTTCTGCTTTACTACAGAGTTGCACTCCAGCTTGTATTTCCATTCTCACATCCACACTTCAAACAAAATGCATTAGCACTTCTGCCACCATTTTCTCCTTTTCACACTGTTTGGGGTGTGAAAGCAAGGCTGGAGTTGACAGAAAAACCTAACCTCCAGTTTTATTCAAACATGATGTAGATTATCAGAGATAATTCAAAATGCTTCAGATGTGTGAGCTCTGTTGGGAAGTTTAGTTATTTCTCCCCATACCACCCCATTTTAAAAGATTTGCATTCACAGAAAACACAGTCCGGTGGTTTATTTGATGTGAGATCATGTATCTATCTGAAGCACAGCAAAGCATGGAAAAATGGAACTAGTTAAAATTCTCCAACTATTCACAGGAAAATTACGCTCCATTGTTTGTAATTCTATGCCCACAAGTGCAATACCATTTTTGCTTTTTTTTTAAAAAAAATACTCCATCTATCCTCAAGACATTTTATTTAAAAATGCCCTTTTTACACTTAATGAAATATAAGTTGGTATTTTCCACTTATTGGCTCTGAGTCTCCAGAAGCAAAATAAATAAAGAGAGAGAGAGAGAGAGAGAGAGAGAGAGAGAGAGATTCTCAGAATGGCCATACTAGGTATTGTTTTTTCACTAATTTTACTTCAAGCAATATTTTGGTCAAGATTAAATAATGTTATTCACATTGCTTCACCAGTATAAGGCTGCAGAATTCTGGAAATAAATTGCATGTAGCATCTTGAAGGAGGACATAGTAGGAATTAATGGCATGCTGATTACTCCTTTTCCCTGTTTGGTGGTCTCCAAATGTGTTGGAACATAGCTCCCAGAATGCCAATCAGGATGTTAAGTGGTTGTAGTCCAGCATATCTGGAGAGTATTTAACAGGAGGAGGAGGATGTGGAAGATGTAGACATTCTAAAAATTTCTATTATATCTAAATATTTCCAAAAATTTCCAAATTGAGGAACCACATTTTTGGAGTTGAGTCATTGCCAGCTGTCTTGAGGCGAGTGGGTTTTGAAGCAAATATAATAATAAGTCTTCACTGAATTGTGGATTATTTTTGATTTCATATTGATTGAACAATCAATTTAATGTGTCCTGTCCTTTTCCTGAGATGAGATGGGATCCAAGACCAGTTATGTTTGCAACACTGTTTATTTGAAAGGTTTTCCCCTGACATTAAGTCCAGTAGTGTCCGACTCTGGAGTGTGGCGCTCATCTCCATTTCTAAGCCAAAGAGCATGCATTGTCCATAGACATCTCCAAGGTCATGTAGCCGGCATGACTGCATGGAGTGCCGTTACCTTCCCACCACCTATTGATCTGCTCACATTTGAAAATCAAGATGGCTAGGTGTTCCATTTTTCTGAGTGTATCCTTTGCTTGAAGAGCTGCCAGATGACTGGTCTATATCTGAAGCACACTCCAATCCAAGTGTGGTATAAAGAAAACCCCAAACTAGCTTCTAAGGGCCCTGCCACACAGCCATATATAACCCAGAATATCAAAGCAGATAATCCACAATATCCTCTTTGAGCTGGGTTATCTGAGTCCACACTACCATATAATCCTGTTCAATCTGGATTTTATACAGCTATGTGGAAGGGGCCTAAGAGAAATACCTGGGCTCAGCAGAGTCCAGAATTTGAATGAACTACAAGAGTAACAGAGTGTTCCAGAGAGAAGCAAAAAGAAAATTCACAACTAACTGGATATCCTCAGTGAATGATCTCAGGGTAGTGAAGCTGACACACATACTGTATTTATTGGTTTTTAAAATTCCTAGAGTCTTTAGTTGAATCTTTGAACCAAAGTTTACCTTATGGCTTTACTTTACACACACACTTATAAAGGAATTAACTTATCTGGTAAGTGGTTGAATTGTCTTCTTGGAAGGAAACATATTCTCTTCTGTCCTGGTTCTCCTGAACATGGGCTCCTCTACATGTTTTGGGCTACAATATGTAGAAATATTACTGAAATACGCTGTTATTCAAATGAACAATGCAAAGGCTACAGTAAAAATAGCACTATGAGAGAAGATCCACATAAGATAATAAAGTGTTGAAGGAAAAAAGATGTCCCAAGTTCTCATGTAATTCTTCATTTAAACAGAAGCTAGATGGTTTTTGACTAGCAGTCTTAGACTCTGTATCAGTAAATCTTATCTTGCCTCCTAAAACTTTAGAATGTACATAGATGTATACAAAATTTAAAAGCCTCTTCTACTTCACTCCCCACATTCAGCAATGATACCTAGCATCAAGGTGATGTAGACCAAGTCAACCAAATCATATTGTTTAACAACTAGAGAAAACAGAAAGCTCTGTATAAGAGGTGCCTTGAAAAGCTATAATTCAAATGTATAATTGCCTATACTTTGGTGTGCACCTGCTGAGGAAGGAACCATTGCTTTTTCAGGTGCATTTGCTGGCATGACAATTTCCAGAAATATATTGTAAAACAGGAAAACAAAAAACCACACGAGAAAGTATGCCCTCTTGCCAACAAACATGGTACCCGTTCCTCAAAAAAACATTCAACAATTGTGCTGTAAAGGGTCGGCATACATAATTGTTTCTTAGTAGAAGTTAAATATACCCATCTTTTGTTGCTACTATAAATTCTTCCATCACGTAATCAGAGCTCACAGTAAAGTAATCCCTGTAAAATACATATATTTCCAGCATTTAATGTGGAAGTGCATAGCTTTCTGATCCAGAAAAATACACACTCTGTTCCAGCGAAAAGGCAATTTTTCACTGTTCTTTTTTTTTTTTTTTTGAAAGAAGAGAAATTCAGCACGAGGTGCTTTTAACTCATTTGTAGCACATGGTGAACTTCTTTCAGAATGGTGATACTTTCTCTCTTTCCTGTCTCACAAGTGGGAAACCTTTTTTTTTCAGGCACATGGGGAAAAGATCCTCAAATTTCAGAGCTTTGCTTTTTCTTCTACAAACTGTGGTACTTAAGTATTTTAAAAAAACGATTGATTGTCTTACACTCTATTTTATCCAGGTATAGCAGTATGATATTATGTTTCCTGTCATAGCTTCATCCTTTCCATCCAAAATGTTTTACATGACCCTGTGTATATAAAATAGATATAAAAAAATCAAACATTTACTGGGAACAAACCAGCATTTGCAAAGATTGCCAAATAGGCAAATTTTCCTTTTTGGAAAGTACAGCTGAAGCAATTTCTGCAGTCTACTGTAAGTATGGCACATTGTTTTTAACAGATTTGTGTAAAAAGGTGGCTTTCATAAAACTTTTACTGTTGCCAACATTCTTGTGACCCCAACATTGAGCTGAGGGGAGCCCATTTGAGGTCAGGACCCATAGTTTAAGAAGCAGTGTTTTATAAGAATATATTGTCAAAGGCTTTCATGGCTGGAATCACTAGGTTCTTGTGGGTTTTTTCGGGCTATAGGGCCATGTTCTAGAGGCATTTCTCCTGACGTTTCACCTGCATCTATGGCAAGCATCCTCAGAGGTAGTGAGGATATGTTATCCAGAAATAGAGATTTCCAAATATCTTACCAAGCTATGAATTCCAGAGTTCCATATATTTTTTTAAAAAAATATTTCAAAACTTTCCAAACTTCTGAAACTTCAGAATTACTTCGTAAATGGCAGACAAGCATGTGCAGTAGGAAAAAAAACTACTGGGAAAATTTCAGGAGATTTTTTTTCTCCCTCATTTTTAGACCAACCCTGATGAAACTTGCTACAGTGATAGAACACACAGACCACATTTGGTGTGTTCACCAAATTTCATAACCTTTGTCTTATCCATGGATTTTTGGTGAATTTTCAAAATCTTTATAAAAAACATTTTTAATAATAAAGAAAATCTATTCTGGGTTTGAAAGTATTATTTCCAGTTTCATTGGGTGGTCTTTACTTTGAAAGTAGTTGCTCCAGAAACTTTGTTTGTGTGGCACAAACTGTGTTAAATTGATGGAGAACAGAAATCATAGTACAGACCCCATCAAGGGACATCTAGACTGACCCCCTTCATCTGGGCAGAAAAGCACCATCAAAACTCTCCTGACATCCATTTGCTTCCTCTACTGAGTTGGAGGGGACCCTCAAGACACATCCATCTGTTTATTCCTTTTTTGCAGATGCAATCAATCATTTTATTTTATTTTATTTTAATCAATCATTTTATTTTAAACCACTTTGAGTCCCCCTAGGGGTGAGAAAAGCGGTACATAAATACTGTAAATAATAAATTTATCATTACTTACTAACGTAAAGGGCTGGCTGGCTGTGGCTGGCTACTCCAGTGCCTTGTTCATGGTGATCAGGACATGGTTCAAAACTGCATTAGAAGTCAAAATTCGTTAAGTTTTTTTCCGACTTTCAGGCTCTTCCAAATGAACCTATCAAACCCTATTAAGTAGTATAAAACTACGAATATACATGTGCAGTTGAGATGTGTTGTTATTCAAAGTCAGACCATCCAGCCATGCATTTACCATTGTGTATCCTACAATAATTCCTTAACATTCTCAATAACAGCCCTACATGGAGGAGTCAGGGACTGAAATTGCAAATCTCATATTCTGAAATGTGACTGTCATTTGAATCATGAGTTTGCACTGCAACAGGGGCTTTGTGGTGTTTAGAACTGATAAAATGATAACTCAAGTGGTGAACAGTTTGTAATATCATCAAGAATGTAGAACTACCAGAGCTGTAAGATGAAGTCAAAAATGTGGAAGTTGATTGTGTAAAAATAAATGAATAATAAAACACCACTGTGGAATAATTTGTGTATTCAATAAAATCAGTGACAAAATTTGGTAGCAGACTCTGATGAACAATGTGCAAAATACAAAATCTGGTAATAGTAATTTCCAAACTTGTGGATGGATGTTAAAAAGGACCGTTTACTGAATTGAGAGGTCATTTGGAAACACAAATTCATGCAGCTTGCAAAGATGTAACTTATCACTGCTCAGAACTCTCAGTTTGTTATTTAATTACTTCAAACAATATTTATCATTAATTATTTTATATACCGGTGCAGCCTAGAAATTACAGTGGTTAGCTTCACATTTCTCTTTTCTAGTTTAACGCCTATTTCACTAAGCTCCAGATGTAGCTGTATGAAATGGACACATGCAATATTAAAACAGGGACTGCTGACAAATATATGTATGTGTTATCTGGTTTTCTGTAATATAGTTTGGAAGATGGCTGTTTTATTACGGGCATGTAATTCCAAGGTTGTCATGATAACTATGAAAATCTTATTCCAGGGCCCAGCAAAGAAGGACAATAAATGTCAAGCCACCTATTGACATAAATTACTGCAGCTCTATGGAATCTGCAGGGCATTCATGCATTTGGAGCTACTGGATGGGGTGGGTGTAACACCGAGATGAACTTCTTTGAAAACCTGTGAATGCCCTTGAACCCAGAAGCCATTCCATAAGTTACCACCGCAGTAGGCAACCATCAAGACCTTTCATCCTTTTGAAAATAACAGATAGGGAAAGCCAATGTTTGATGTCATTCTCTGCATGTATATGCATAGGAAAAACTTCAATAGTGAAGCTATCTAGTATGACATTACAAAGCCTATGAGGCCTCCTGCTTCAGTACACATAAACTGGTCACCAGCTGCGATCTAGGAGGGAGAAAACACATTCCCCTGGCAGTATAGCAGCAGTTGTCATGCCTTCCTCTGAAGTCCCCTCATTGATCATTGCCAGAAATAAAAATGCTATTGAATGGTCCCATCCACTTTTAAATCTCTTTGTAAAGCCTGCAAGTTGTGCCCTTAAAGATAACCTGTAATCCCACTCCTGGACAATTTGTCTCCCACCCAATAAGTTTTGAAGCTTTTTGTACTTAAAAATGTACAGAATCTGACCAGATGCAACAATGTGATAACAAATATGAATAGGTAAGCTTCCTGCCAGTGGCTTTATCACACCTGCATTTGGTTTTATTGCCTCCATTGCTTACAATAAAGCTGCTTAGCTGTCATTGATTTTAATGACATGCTAGCACCTAATTTTCTGTTCCAACCTTCCAATATTATCTGTACATAAGAAGATATGCATATATGTTTTTCCAAGAGATGGCAGCTACTCCTTATTTACTTCTTTGTCTCTGGAGAGCCATCTGTAACTTGAATATTCTTAACAAGATCTAACTCTAATTAATATAGTGACTGTGTCAGCCTTCTGCATCTAAACAATGAAGTTAGTATTGCAAGTCGAAGAAGAGTTCCGTATGACAGAGAACTTTCTTACTGCTTTGTTTAAAGTCTATTTGGTCCCCTCTTGTTTTAATTTCATGCTGGGAAATTTATTTCATGACATTTTAGGCCTGGAAGGAGGCATTGCAATCACAGTGCAGTGTTTTCTTAAGCACACCTGGTTATCCATGAACATACATGGACAGTGTGGGAAGAGAACAAAATGAGACTCGTCATCCTACAATAAAGGTAAAGGTTTCTCCTGACACTAAGTCTATATACACCTGAGTAGACTGCATGCAGTGCTGTTACCTTCCCACAGAAGTGGTACCTATTGATCTATTCACATTTGCATGTTCTTGAACTGCTAGGTTGGCAGAAGCTGGGGCAGGAGCTCATGCCACTCCTTGGATTTGAACCACCAACCTTTTGGTCAGCTAGTTCAGCAGCTCAGTGGTTTAACCCACTACACCACAAGGGGCCCATATTTGCTCCATTTTCTAAGAGGGTCCCTATTTGTTTGTACTGTAACTGTTTTTTCATGTAATAACCGAGTTGGCAACCTGGAGATCAGGTTCCATTTCCAGCCCTCAACTCAATTTCAAAATGTCTCTGCTGTTGATCAACCCACTAGATGAGGAAGAAAAAGGGGAGAAAGATAAAGGAAGCAAGCAAGAATGGAGAGGTGATGGTGGAAAGGCAGAAAGAAAAGGAGTGAAATCCTCAACTTTTATCCATAGTTTTCTGCAACACTTCTTTTAATCCTGGACATTGCTAGGGTGTACCTAAGGCAGATTATCTCTAGACAATGTGTCCCTTGACAGAAAAGGTACCAAGAGAAAGACAGCGATGAATCCAACTTAGACAAAATGATGCATAAAGTTTTTCATTCCCACAATATGCACCTGACCAGCTCAGCATATTCATGCTCCACCTCAGCACCAAAATGGAAGGAACACTGCATTCTTCAGACTGCTCCATGTTGCTGCTGAATGGCAGAGTAAAAAAAAAAAAAAAAAAGGAGGGGGTGAGGAAAGTTGAAAGTAGGGATAACCTTTCTCCTTTCTCTGGTTTGGGGAAGGGAGGAGTAATGGGATGGAAGCTTCTTGCCTCTGCCTTTTGTCACTTTCTTCATTTTGGGTCCCAGTTCCAATATTGAGCTATGAATTCATAGACCCAGGTTTTTTGGGGTCATGTTTTTACTTTTACATGAGTATGTATGGTTGATATTATAAGGTCAAATGGGAGATATCTGCCAATCAAAATGCCCATGCATGTGAATCCATCAGCTTATTTATTTATTGTGTCAGGGGCAACCAGACAATTGTATTACACTTCTAACAGAACAAAACATCAGCTAAAATCCAGTCTCTTTCATAGAACTGTTAACATGTCTCCTTACACTATTTCTTTGGGCATCTCAACTGTGGTCCATTTGGTTCTGCTTTCCCTTCTTGTAGTTCCCAAAGAAATTTGATGTTTCAGATGTTTTTACTTCTCTTTGGATATTCTGACTAATAGAATTGCAAAAAGTGTACATTGAAAAAGTAAACTTTTCTCCCTCAAATATCTCCACATCAACAACTAAGAGCCCTTCTACACAGGCCCTATAATGCAGAAGGAACCAGGATAAAAGTGTGTGTGGGGATTACTAAATTATGTTTGTTGAAAATGCATGCTGGATTGCATTAATGGCAGAAAATCACATGTTTAAAAGGTGCTTTTAAAATCCAATTTCGGCCAAAAAATGTGCGTATTTGCATGACTGTGTATCCTTGCACTCAAGGAAAATGACTTCATCTCTGTATGCTGGTTTGGACTGCTCCAGTTCATTTCCGCATTTTAAAAATCCTAAACAGCTGATGAGGGCCATGGACACACAGGTGGCTAAATTGAAGCACAATTGGAAAGCAATTCCCATAAGAACTCTCTGCAACCGTTCCTTTGTTCTGTTGTTTATGAAATTAAATAGAGCTTGAATTTATATAGGGGGCACCTGCATTGGAGGAAAGTGACCCCAAGGGGAAACAGAGTTCATGAAGGAAAAGATAAAGGCAGCAGGAGGGTGAGGAGAGAAAATGACTAGAAATCTGCTTGTGTGCACATTCAGTTATCTGCATCAGCACCTATAAAATCCAGCATATCTGAGTGTCAGTTTTTAAAAGTAAATTTCCTCCAGATGTCTCCAATCCATCTTGTGGAGTTCTCAAATCCGCTACAAACTAACTTGTCAGGATGCTGGGGGAGCATTGACCAGGACTGATCGCTCCGTGTCTGGACTTGCTGTCAGGTACTGTGATTTTTTGCCCCACCTATTTGTCCCACAGTTTGATGCTGTCTAGAAGTGCCCTAAAAGGAACAGAAGAGGAGATTGCTGTCTGCTGTCTGAATGTATACAACATTAATATGGACTGAACTTCCATACTATGTTGTAGGCATGCAATGTGAACCATCTGTGTTGCCTGGCTGTGTTTTGAAAAGCATCAGGGCAAACAATTAAAATGCCATTAGAGACAAGTATTTGTCCAAGGAAGCATCAAATATACCAAGTAACAAAAACAGAAACAGGCATCAGTTCAGTTCAGGAGAAAAACAAGTATGCAGCGTAAGCTGGCTTTAAAACATTCCTTTGCTCGTAGCAACAAAATATGTTGATCTTTTAAGGAACTGCCAGTGGATAATCCGGTGATGGTGTGAAGGTCTACTAAGTTCCGTCAATACTGGCATCAGAGCCACAGAGTGAGACTAAAATAATCAATCCTTGTGTCATGACTGAGCAAAGAAATCAAAGTGGAGACAGACCTTGTTGAGGGGAAAGAGAGAGAGAGAGATTTTCAGTACATTCATAATCTGTGTTGTAAAGCCAGCTCCTTCGTCACAATTTCAATGTAATGTGTATGGTCACACATTAAATAAATACTTGTGCAACTACCAGCCTTTTTAATGTTTGGATAGTGGTGGTTAAAGCCACTGAAGGCTGAAGTTTTGAAGGCACAGAGAAGCAACAACAAGATGATTTTTGCAGTCTATAATGTTATTGTTCTACTTTTTAAATGGGAAAAGGTAATTAAAATTCCTTCATTTGCTATCTTTTTAATAAAAAATCCCCAACTCTAGGTATTTGGGTACTTTTTTCGTGTTAGGAGCGGCTTGAGAAACTGCAAGTTGCTTCTGGTGTGAGAGTATTGGCTGTCTGCAAGGACGTTGTCCACAGGAAGCCCAGATGTTTTGATGTTTTTACCATCCTTGTGGGAGGCTTCTCCCATGTCCTTGAATGGGGAGTTGGAGCTGACAAAGGGAGCTCAACCCACTCTCCCTGGATTTGAACCACTGACCTGTCAGTCAGCAATCCTGCTGGCACAAGGGTATGACCCATTGCACCACCGGGTACTGGTCAATGCTATGGCAGTTGGATGGGAAATCCATTATATGTTTTAATCCAATCTTTAAGGGGCCAATTCAAGGTCCTGAGCTTTAATTTAGACGCCAGGGGAGTTAATGTAGAATCCTGGAATTTGTAGTTTGATGAGGCACCAGAATTGTTTGGCAAAGAAGGCTATATAGAACTACAACTCCTATGATTCCATAGCATTGAACCGTGAAAATTTAAAGTGGTGTCAAGCTGCACTAAATCTACAGTCAGATGTACCGTATTGTGCGAGAAAGCTCTAAATATTCTGTCAGAGTTCAGAGATGTACACTGGAAAATTCTAAGAACAACACTGATCTACTGGGTCAAAATTTTCATAGGATGGCTCCTTGGCAGTTAAAGTGGCATTAAATTGTGGTAACTGGTAGTGTGGCTATGCTTGTAATCATACTTACATATAACTATTGTTGTTGGAGCCCCCAGTGGCACAGTGCGTTAAACCCTTGTGCCGGCAGGACTGAAGATTGACAAGTCGCAGGTTTGAATCCAGGGAGAGCGTGGATGACCTCCCTTTGTCAGCTCCAGCTCCCCATGCAGGGACATGAGATAAGCCTCCCACAAGGATAATAAAACATCAAAACACCTGGGCGTCCCCTGAGAAGGTCCTTGCAGACGACCAAGTGACTTGCAGTTTCTCAAGTCACTCCTGACATGAAAAAAAAACAAACTATTGTTGTTGCTGTGAACCTTCAGGTTATTTCTGACTTCTGATGCCCTTACAGTGAACTCATCATGGGGTTTTCTATTGCTGAGAATGTGTGACTTGCCCCATAGGTTTCTATAGCCAAGCACCATTTTGCAGTGCAGCCCTAGCAGAAATATTACTGTATTTTCTTATGTTCGTCAGTAGTGCTTTGCCTTTTGTCACCCTTCTTTGCCCATGGTCTATACCAGGGTCCTCAAACTAAGGCCCGGGGGCCAGATATGGCCCTCCAAGGTCATTTACCTGGCCCTCGCTCAGGGTCAACCTAAGTCTGAAACAACTTGAAGGCATACAACAACTAAAGCAACAACTTTATCTCATCAGCCAAAAGCAGGCCCACACTTCCTATTGAAATGCTAATAAGTTTATATTTATTATAACTGTGCAGTGTGTGTAGGAATTCATTCATTTTTTAAAAAAAATTATAATCTGCTTGAGGGATTGTGACCTGGCCCTCTGTTTAAAAAGTTCGTGGACCCTTGGTCTATACACTTACATACAGCAAATAGACAGGGGGGTAACCGGACTGCTTTCCTATGATTTTCCCCATTGAATTGGGTTTTAATGTATGGCAGCATACCACAGAATTGTGCTGGAAGAACTATAAAATGCCTAAAGAAAACACTTTTCTAGCATTTCTAGGTCCTCCAGCGCAATTCTATGGTTGACTTCTGGTGGAAGCACATCAGATAATCATGCTAAAGAATATGACTAAAGAGGACATTTTTTTTCAGGTGCTCAAATGTGAGATTGAATGTCCCAATCTTGCAGATATGAGCATCATTCTATATTACTTCAGAATTTCCAGTCTGCACTTTCCAGGTGCGGAGTCTGGAAAGGTTTTTTTTTTTTTTTTTTTTTTTTTAGGGGGAGTAGACTCCAGCTCCCAGTATGCCCCAGCCAGTCTGGCCAGTGATCATGGATGTTGGCTCTTCTCACACCAGGCACAGATGGATCATGCCCAGTGATGAATTGCAGGTGCCTCTCTATTCATGTACATTTGATGGTGCTATA